>NW_024962252.1:73526466-73736884 GCF_019238085.1 Lagopus leucura | reverse complement strand
TGTGTGTGTGTGTGTGTGTGTGTGTGTGTGTGTGTGTGTGTGTGTGTTGTACATGTGCCTGGGAAGTGCTGCCAACTGGCAGCTTATGCTTTTCAAAACAGAAGTCCTGTGCTACCTCACAAAGGTCTCCTTAAATCTCTGGGTAAATAAAGATTCTCATGTCTGTTATCTGACTTTGCAGCCTTTCAGTTTCATTAAGTTAATAGCCTTCATCAAGGGCCCAGGCCGGATGCTTGCAGTTGATTTAAAACCTGTGAATTCATCAATCTTAAATTGCACTTCAAGCAAAGTGAGTGTAGTGCACCCTGGGGACTCATGGATAGCCTGATGCTCAGTGCAGGACTTTGGTGCTAATGCTACAGGAAACAGATAATGGGGGCCCTTTGTGCAATCTTTAACTGGACTTGTCCAGCTGAGAGCTGCCCTCACCATGCTGGTGGCCCCCTGTTCACCTCGTACACGTTGGGGTGATTTACCTTTGTAGGCAACATGCTAAGCAGTCTATCACTTGGGGGCTGTTTTTGCAGGCAAGTGGGATGCATGAGCAGAGGTAGACAGGTCTGGAAGATGGGTTTCAGGGCACCATTTTCTGTGCTGATTTCTTAGTTAAGTTCTGTCCAAATTAGCTTCCACATTTTGCAGAGAGTGTACTAACTTCTCTTCCATCACCTTATAAATAAGGCAAAGAAACCTTTGCTGTTCTTTAGAGGCTTCTGGGATTCTTCTTTTCACTGAACTTCTATGGAGTTTCAATTCTGGGCCCAGGATCAAACAAGATCCAAGAGAAACCTGGGACAGAGCCAAGCACACCAACAGCATAAAATGCATGCTTTTTGATTGGACTTGGGCCCTTGTACTGTCACATTTGGGTCAGCAGGTGAGGTCTCAGCATGCTTGTATTGACCCACAGGCATTGATGTTGCATTCCCAGTCAAGGTACTATGGCAGTATCAGTCCATCTCATAAAGCACTGGGAAGACTGTTAGAAGAGAGATAAAGCTTATGTATGCAGGCAAAAAAAAAAAACCAACTGCATTCTAATACATGTATTTAATTATTTCAGTCCAAATCAAGAGGGTGTGCTTCTGCTGATGAGCTCTGCCCTAATTTGACTGAGAGTGATCATTTCTGACTTTTTGAGTTCTGCAAGTCCTTATGACTAACTGGATGACTGAGCTCTGAGACAGAGCTCACTTCTTGCAGCCCAGCGAAGTCCCTCCTGTTAACTCTGAGCCATTTCAGTACAGAAGCTTGAACTGCCACTAACAATAACAGGAGTATTAAAGAAAACATTCTCTTTTTTTTTAAGCCGTACCCAATTTTGTAGTTCTCCACCTTCAGTCTAGACCATGTTTAATCAGGGGACACTCTTGGTTTCTGGGTGTACTGCAGAAACAAACTGAAGACAGAAGTGTTTCTGTAAATTGACTCTGAAGTGACTTCAGTCTTTAGTCTCCAGGGCTGTTAGTGTTGCATCTTTCGGCAGCAATAAAGAAATTAAAACTAAATCAGAAGGAGACAGAGAGAGAGAGGCAGCTGACTCCACATCCATACATGCACGAAGCTTCTTAAGTGAGCTCCAGACAGTTTCTGAAAGTGTCCAGAGAGAAGAGGAAGAATGATATCTGTCTGTGTTTTTATCCCAGCTTTCTCATTTGTAGTTTGTAATATCTTATTTTTTATTCTTGGATGCTTTTCCTCCTTGCTGAGTCCTTGCTGCTGCCTGCATCTCATACATAGCAAGGTCCTCATCACATCAAGAATTCATAATCATCCAAAAATATTCAATAGGAATATAAAATATTTACATGTGAAAGACTGTCAGACAGAATGAGTCACTTGTGTTACTCTGCTGGAAACTGTTCCCTTACGGAGGGCATGAATTGTGCCATGGTACAGCATTGTGTGCTTCCAGATGAGTGCAGTGGGCAGAGAGTGGGGGAGACCCTAGGTGGTCTCCACAGCCCCTGTCCTCAGCTGCTCTGTGGTGCGTGCAGGTGTCTGGGAGCCAGGTTCCAGGAATGGCAGGGTCCTGTTTTGTTGCACAGCCAGCCAGCCAGCCATTGTTTCACTAAATGCTAAGTAACAACATTGGACAGTAGGAGGCCAGGCAGCCAGGCCTGGTCAGACATCTGACGCAACTGGTAGTTACATCCTGGAGTCTCACCGTCTTTAAGTGCCTTGCTAAATTGTTATTAGCCCTTCCAGTATCTTCCATTCTTCTGAATCTGGTCCATGTTCATAGCTTTCTCCTGCAAAAGAAATCCCCATGGAGGCTGTCCTTTGTTTGTCCATTTGTCCATAATACTTCCTAATTTCTGCTCATGCTCTGGCTTTCTTCAACCAGCCCTTCTCCTGCTCAAGCTCCTGGAGATGGTCAGTCATACCCTCTTGTAATCACCTTCTTTTTCAATAAAAGCAGACAGATGCTGCCCAGTTGTCATTGCGTGAGCTGGGAGGAACCCAATGACTTTGGCAAGTGACCTGAGGATATGTCCGTATCACATGGTGCCATGGTGCATTGCTGTGCTAGAGCACTGAGCAAACCTGACAGCAGGGTGCTGCATGAAATTGTTAGCACAGGTCATGGAAGTGACATGCACTGGATGACCTGTGACTGGCATCCAATGACCAGCAGAGAGCTCCAAGCAGGACCAGTTCCCTGGAGCCAGCACCACACAGAGTAGCCCTGTGCCTTCGAAACCACAGCTGAGTCATACTGTGCAAACCTGGAACTTTCTGCGCAAGCTGTAAAGTATGATGGAGATACGCTGTCCAGTTTAACTGGGAGCAGAACATGCCCCGTGTTTTTTAAAAGGCAGCTAGGATATGGCCATCTGCACTGTCATAGCAATGATTAGGTCAATTGTTAATCCCCAACTGAGCACATGTGCTTACTGTTCACCACCAACCAGCCAACATTCTTCTATAAATGCAAGGCATATAATTAAGTGGCAGGAACTTAAATGCTGTATTATGACTGGGAGAGCAATCTTGGTCTTTTCATGTAGTGATGTGACAATCCTTTGAAGAGAAGGCCTATCAAGATACTTCTCTGTGGGAAAGTTCCCAGCCCAGGTCTGTCCTAGAACATGAACTGGTATCAGGAAAGGAATCTGATAAGAAAAGGTGGCTGGTAATTGCTGCTGAATCTTTCAGAAAAGAGATAAAATGCATCCTTTTAAACCGGTCATCCCTAGTGTAGCATCTGCTTCCATCCCTATTCATGTACTAAATAGCAACAGCTGTTGGAGCTCTTCTCATGAGGCAAAGCAGGCTCCAATTTTTTTCTGTATGTTGATTTAACTTTTACACAAAAGAAGAACCTATCCTGGAAGAAATACCATTATCTCACACTACTGGGGCTGTCTTCTGCCAATATGTAAGGGTAGGGAAAGGGGTGAAGAAGTGATCTAAATTCCCAGAAATCTGTACAACATAGGATTTGGTTAGAACTTTGTGTTCTAGGGATGAAACTTTTGAGGCCAGAGCTCTTCTGGGCCTGCTGCATTGGTATAGGACAGCACCATTACATGGACAAAGATTCATTTATGGATAAGTTTTATTAAACTAGTCCTGAGAGGACATCTCAGGGGTAGGGCCAGAAGCTATGAACACAGCCACACTCGTCTCACCCAATAGAAGCTCAGATAAGTCACTAAATCCCTCTGCGCTCCATTGGTAAAAAGATGAGTCACTGAAAACTTTCCCCAAAAATACCAGTGAGATGTTTGCATTAGAACAAGGAAAAGAACATTGTTAGATCTGAAATCTCCTTCCAGGAGGCATCTCTGAGGAAAAGCACTGGCCCACAGAAATTACTATTTGCTAGTTTTTCTGTATCTTCCCTGCTGATTCCAAGTGCTCTTGTTGCCCCTTCTCTGCTGAATTCTTGGAGCCTAGAAGATGCAGACACTTATCTGCCTGCACACACACACACACACAGGTTTTCTGCAGTGTCGGAGTGGAAGAGACTGTGAGGATCAGAGCTGTGCAGCGAAACGGAAAAGGTCTGGGGATTTAAATTTATGATTTAAGGTACGTGGGGGGGAAATCTCTCCAGAATATATTATAGAGAACAATCCTGTGTTGACAGAGGGATGAACTAAGTGACCTAATAAAAACTGTTGTTACACATTTTTTCCCTTCTGTCACAAAATAGAGGACTTCATTCTCCAGAGCTGTCAATCCAACACCTTGCACTAGCAGAAGTATTCACTCAGAAATAATCTTTGTGAAAGGAGAGAACCCCACTTAACTGCTTGCCTGGGGCAGATAGAATGCAGCCAGGAGGCTTGTTTGGCAACTAATTATAAATGCACTTTTGCTGCCCAGGTGCAGGAAGCACAGCTTAAGCTTTTATTCATTAACATCATTAAAATTTCCATTTCAGCTGTCGTTCTGGCATTGGCAGTGCTTGCAAAGTTGTGGCCAGGTCAAGTTAAAACTGGCAGTCAGCCTGATGCTGGGTACCATAAGTTAAATTGCTTGAAAGAGCCAAAAAAACACTGATAGAAATGTTAAATCACTCAGCAGTACCTCCATGCACTTTAGATGACAGGAAGGGTGGCCTTGAAAATAGAAAGCGAAGGAGTAGAGCGTTTAAGGCAGAAGGAAATGCCACGTCTGATTTGGCCAATTATCCATTTGTTTGGTACTTGGTCTTTGATTCTGGTGAGCACCAGAGGCCACAAAGGAAAGATTGCAGGATCTCGCATTGGACAGTTAAGAATAACCATTGCTTAGGGAAATAATGCTCCCTACCACCCTCATTAGTGGTTGACTTACATGCTGCAGTGTGAAGCTTTTATATTCATCATTTGTATCTTAACTTCTCTTATTGAAAATTTAGAAAATTTCAATATCCACAAGTAGTGCCTTCTTATTTGAATCCTTCTACACTCTGCACCTCAGAGATATCTTGTAGCAGAGATTTCCACAGGTGAATGAGGATGCCTGAGGAAAAGTATTCCCTTTGATGGAATACTTTCCCTATCTCTCAGTTTAATGAGATGTGCCTTTGGTGCTGGAGTGTGAAAGACAAGGTAAATAGGAACACTGAATTTACTTTTCTGCATAATTTATTCTAACTGTTTTGAATGCCTATTCTATTCATATGATTTCTAAAATAAACACACCTGCCATTAAATTCTCTTCCTATGTGGTAGTCATGCAATGCCTTGAAACAATTTTGTTGACTATTTCTGGACACCTTTGATTTCTGCTGTAATTTTATTTGAATATAAAACTGAACATAGCATTCCAGCTCTTGCCTACTGATCTCACAGCATTTTTAGTATGAAATTCCACCTTAGCTCCTGTGCATGCCCCAGCAAATAAAGAGCACTGCGTGACCAGAAGAGCGTGGTTCCACAAGGAGGTTGATTGCAGCGTGACAGGACATGAACATTTTCTCATATCAAGCCTTGCTTCAAATGGATACTTTAAATAAATCCTTCCAGTGTATGTTCTGAGCAAGAAACTTTACTTTGTTACGTGGTTGACTTCTTACACCTTCCACTAGCTTTGACAAGAAGCATTTACTGTTTGCAGATCTTGCCATCTCACTGACTACTCATCTTTGCCATATTGTCCACCAACCTACAAACCAACACTGACCTTTCTAGGAGCTAAATGCATACTGATACTAATACTTTACTATGTTGGAAATTGAATCCTGATGCTAATTTTTTTTTTTTTTTCTTTCAATCCTTTAGCCAGTTTCTCTCTGTTTGCCATGGCAGAGTGTTCTCATTAATACACTACCTGGTTGTCTGCTCTCTTATATGCATCTTGCTGAGAATGTTTTGAAAATCCAAGTGAAAAGAGGTGGACAGTTTTCATTTATCCCATATTTGCTGACACACAAACAAAGCTAATAGATTGGAGTGGTTTTGAAATGTCCTTCCAGAGTTCCTGTTATATCTGAGACTTCCAGATATTTTGTCACTTCAGTTCTGTTTTCATCACAAATACAGAGCACACCCCACTCTGCTCTTCCAAACACTCATTTCAGAGGGCTGCCCCCGAGCTGGTATCAGCTGGGCTGCGTACTTTCTGTAGCATCTTAACTTCATTCATCAGTTCCTTCAGACTATCAGATGTACTACAAGACTTCTGCCAAATTGCTTGACTATTCTGTTTTGCTTTCCCAGCCTTTTTATAATAAGGTAATAGGAGTTATCTCCTTCACAGTGGGTTGGGGGAAACTTCATTCATTCGTTTTTGTAAAGTCCTTTGAGAACTTCAGAGGGAAGTTGCTACAAAAGTGCAAAATGTTATTATTCAAGAACTCAAACAGTGTTTCCTAAATATGCATATTTAAGAAAATTTCAGTCCACCTTTAAAAGTGTGACTGAATTCTGTATGAAATGCTTCTGTGATTAGCCCTGTTCCTAATGTATTCCCACGATAATACATATAGGACAGAATTGCTTCTCTTTGGATGGATGCTCTAGATTAATTATTTTATCCTATCTTTTCTCTGCATACATTCCTTACATATTAATATGTAATAATGAAAGGATTATGATGCCAGGCCAGTTGTAACCTCTGGTTTCAGGTTTTCTTCATGTAATCTCCTTCAGATTTTTTTTGTTTGTTACAATACCATTTCTAATGCCTTTTTTCTCCCCTTTACTTCTTTTCTGCTTGCTGAGTGAAATATGTGGTTTTTCCCTTCTGAATTTCCAATGAAGTTGAAACTAGAATATTGTTTTTTGCCTTTGCTTATTCCTGTTTTCACAGCAGCATCCATGACAGAATCCCAGCTCTGGAAACAGAGCTTCCCCTGCCACTACACACACTGCTTCTTGTCAAATAACCCTGTTCCAAACAATCTCTCTTGCCCAGCATCTTCTCCTCACATTTTCTTTTTGTTCCTAGGCTCCTAACTGCTTATTCCAGTAATCCCTTTTTGCATTTATTCATTGCCAGGCAGCTACCTTTTGACCCCCAAAGTGTTTCTTTTTTTTTCCTGTTGTTATTTCAACCTCTCTGAAAATTGCTGTGGCAATTTTTTTTTTTTCTGAGACACCTTCTTGCTGTGTGATAGAGATACTGATGGCCATTAGGTCAGATCCATGAAACCAGAAATCCAGTTAATCAGATGAATGGGCCTGTTGCCATTTTCTGAGCCTCAGACAGACATCAAGTCAGGACAGATGATGTTCCATCCAGCTCCACCCATCTCTGGGGCTTCTTCCAGGAGTCATTTCTGAAACGAAGGCTTTTAAAATTGGAAAATCAAAGGCTCATTTGCCTGAAGTCCACCCATTCTGCTTGGACTGTCTCCCCAGTAAGACACCTGGCTATCAATGCCATATAAATATGTGTTTAACTGTGCTTAACAAACTGTATCTCCACTGCTTCGCTATACAGCAGTGCCCAAGACCAGATCAAGTTTTAAGGAGCTTGTACCATCCTCAGTACTTACTTTGACCCTTGCTCCACCACAGCTCTGCATGTTCACCTTCCTCAGTGCTTTGCAGCAACTTCCCAATAGCATATATTATTTAACATTGCTTCCTTTTGCTGAATAGGCAGGAATGTAGAATCATAGAATAGAATCACAGAATTGTAAAGGTTGGAAAAGACTACTAAGATCTCATCCAATCACCAACCCATCCCCACCATGCCCACTGACCGTGTCCCTCAGTGCCACATCCACATGGTTATTGATCACCTCCAGGGACAGTGACTACACCGCCTCCCTGGGCAGCCCATTCAAAAACCTCACTGCTTTTTCTGAAATGAAATTTTTCCTACCATCCTACCATCCAACCTGGACCTTCCCACTACAACTTAAGGCCATCAGCTCTCATCCTATCACAGTTATCTAGGAGAAGAGGCTGATCCCTACCTCACCACAACCTCCTTTCAGGCAGCTGTGGAGAGTGACAGGGTCTCCCCTGAGCCTCTTCTTCTCCAGTCTGAACAATCCTAGTTCCCTCAGCTGCTCCCCATAAGACTTGTGCTCCAGACACTACACAGCTTTGTTACCCTGGACACACAGGTCCCTCTTCAGGTCATCCTTCAAGGGTTTATGATGTCCCCAGATGCTCCAGGTAGGCAGGCCAAGGACAGTGCAGCAAAAGACCCCCTTCCAAGCACGATTCTGCTCACACCCAGCCAAGACGTGTAGTCCTAGGGGACTGACTAGCATTAGCTCACAGTTGCCTTTTATAGCTTCTTGTGGTAACTCAGTAATTGATGACACCATCCAGGCTTCTCAAAGAGGTGTTTTCTGCTGCATCTATCCCTCTAGCAAGAGGAATAGATGAGAGCAGGAAAAGCCAGGTGTCTGCAGCACCAAAAGGCAATTTGTAAACTGTGGGCATTTTGTGTCTTTACTTGAAAGCACAAAATTTGTCACTTGTTTGAGTAATTTACTGCTAATTACGAGCTTACAATCTGCGGATAGGAAAATCAGAGCCAATGTGCATTTTCAGAGGAAAAGGAAAATTATCCCAACAACTATATAATTATGCACTTAGCTGTGACTTGCTCCCAAGCCTTTTGGAACATTGCTTTTCAACTTGAGAAAGTTTACACACAATTGCATTAGTGTGTATGTGGACAGGGAGGGTAACGTGTATGAGACAGACTGAAAACCTGGAGGACTAAAGGCAGAGAGAACGGGAGGATGAAACCCGAGGTTAAACAGTTAACATTTCCTTCCTGAAGCCCAGAAGAATGTCAACTGGCCAAAACTATGCAACACTTACACCTCTTGGTTGTAAGTCCTGGTCTTTTGTCTTCTTCCTCTAGTCCACACCATAGCCTGTGTTTTCCCATACTAAGCTCACAAATGCATTTTGTTAAACTCAGACCCGTATGTCATATTTACTAAAGTGAACACAAACAATAGAAAGCAAAACTTCATTTTCATTTCTGACTTAATGTAGCATTGGAGCTGGGTCACCAGAGCTGCCAGGTAAGTGTGTGAAGTTCCTGAAGCGTACAGCTGTATGCCCAGCAGCTGTGAGCAGAGATTTGCTAATGCAGTACTCTATACTTCCTTTTGTCTCCTTTGTGAGGCCATGAAAACTGAAAATATTTCAGAGGATTAAGTCACGAAGTTAGTGAGTTAATGGCGTAAGGGCAAGGAAATGGGAACCTGAGAGGTAAGAGAGGATGTCAGCTGAGACCTGAAATGGGATGAAAAGTCAGTGAGGCGGGGAGCTGCAGGAAGGAAAATGTTAAATACTTAATTGAATTTGCATAAGTGATTTCTTAATGATAAACTAGGGATAGGTGAAGCAGAGAAATTAGAGATGAAAAAGACTTATTAGGTCATCTAACCCATAAAACAGTTCAGATAAAACAACAGTCCTCTGCTCACCGGCCTTCTCATTCTTTCTTGCTTTTTATCTCTTATGCATATACATATCAACTCCCTTGATTTCACTTGCATCCCAATCCTAAAGTCAATATTTTCAGAAGTTTTTATTATTTTTAATAAAAATTATTTCTCCTCCTTTGAATGAGGAGAAAATAGTGCAGAATTAATTACGCTCTGGGCATTCTTCTCTTGTTCCTGCTGCAGACAGAGCTGAGGTATTTTGCAGTTGCGTTGTCTTTGCTGATTGTCCCTTCCGCTGCCCAGCAGCCTTCTCGAGATATGGAGCATAAAATGGCTGTGGAGACTGAGCTGAGCCCTTAGGCTGCATGCTCAGATCCCCAGCTTGGCAGGCACTCCAGTACCAAGCACAGCTTCTGTTTTCATTCCACAGGCATTCATCTACCTGGGAATGGGCAGGCACCCCAGGAAAAAAAGTCATTAGGCACAGGCCTCTAACAGCCGTAAAACAATGACAATCAAGGCTTCCTACTGAATCCGTGGCAGGAATGGCTTCTAGGCACCTAAACTGTGCTCTTATGCAAACATCCTCATCTGAAGATCAGCACCACCTCCTCTCACCAGACAAATCTGGTGTACTTCTGCAGCTGGTTTAATCTAGGAGTCTGTGGGATGGCTTGTGCCAGTTCTGAGCATCTGCGATGAGTCAGTGTGTCTGGGAAGCTCTGGGGCTGTGGAGAAGAGCACGTATGTTTGGGCACTCAGTAGGATCTACAGGGATTATTTGTTTTGCACATGACAATAATCAGCCCCTGGATAGAGCTTCATCTGTCAGGTTTCAGTGCAGAATTATGAATGAATTAGGTAGTTCTTCTTCCCACTCATCAGAAGGTTGGTCTGGATCAGTGCCAGATTCACTGGGGACAGGCTAGTGCAATTAACTAATTTTTCATGAATAATGATCTGAAATTTTTTAATGACTCTGTTTCATCTATTTTCATTCCCCTACTTTCTGCCCACAAAGGATGAGCAGGGTGAGCTGGCCGGTCTACCTGTGGAAGCAGAAATTTTAAGCAATTATTGCAGGAGAATGAGGAAATGCTAGATTAATTGCAAAAGGTATTGGAGGAGCTGGTCTGAGATCAGAAACCCTCTAGGAGCTGACATCCCCATCCAAACCTGTTTCCTTTTTGCACAATGACTACTTGCAAGAAAGTGGCCACTAAAGGGGAGCCATGAACCAGATTTATTCCAGTGACTTCAGACTATAAATGCATTTGCAAAAAGAGTAATCGGAGTATTAATGGCCTGAAAGAAAGAAGAAATCAATCAAATAAATGATTGAAAATGAATAATTCTCCAAGTCCTTCAAATCTTCAAATGCAGTGCAAGTCCCTTCTATCCTAACCTCTTCACTGAGTCTTCTCCCTTCTAAAAAGCTGTTGTATTATTTGCCTAAATTATTCATATGCTGAACTACACGCGTTGGCTATGGAGTTGTCCCATCTCCCTTTACTTTTGCTGAAAATGTTATTTAACTTAAAGGTGGCAGTTATATAATTTAATCTTGGTCTTCCATTATTGATGAATTTTAACATGAAATATGTAGGCATTTTTCCCTATTCTACCTTGTGGACTGTTGGCCATAATTATGTCAAATGGAATCGTTTTCTCCTTTTTTGAGGAAGTATTTATTAGCAACTGTCCTCTGTGGTGCTGACAGAGGAAGTTTAAATACAAGAGTAATTTCTGCCTCCTTATTTTTAGTCATCTCATAGGCCATTTTCAACAATGGTCCTTTCCAGTGCCTTGCGGGCTATTGCCTTGAATGCTGCAGTGCTTTCTGGGTTGATGGATCTCTGCCCCTGAAAGTAATTCTGATAAAATCAACAGATACAGTTGCAAAAATAAGCTTGGCAAGACCCTTTTGTGAGTTTTCTTACGAATTTCCTCACTTGGGAGAGAGGTATAGTTTCAGTTATACATGTCTGGAAATGGAGGCAGAGTGCAGGGAAATCACCATTCATGAAGTGACTCTTGGCCACAGCTTCTCCTTACCATCTCCTCCTCTTCTTACAAAGCCAAAGTTCTATAGGTGGCTGCCAGCCCCCCCAGCACCCAGCAAAGTCCCTGCTGGCAGCCACTCTGGTTCCCCGTGCCTGGACCCCAGAGCTGTCACTGTCTCTTCTGCTTTCTGGTGTGATTATTCTCACTCCTGTTTGCACACACAGATGGAGCTCAATGGATCCCTAATAGCATCCTTTTCTTAATTAACATGCAATTAGCTTAATGAATATTTTAACCTCATTATGTAGTTACTCATCTTTATCTGTTGTGGGTAAGTCTAGTGCCCAGCTCTGGCCTGTTATAAAGACAAGCCAAATTAGTCTAGTTCTTCAATTATATTCAAGGGAACTGTTTATAGTGTTCTTTCTTCCTCTCTTTATTCGGAGTGTCTACATTGTAGAGACTGAGCCTTATGAAGGCAGAACATGTTTTTTAGCACATCTTCCACTGACATGATTTCCTTAAAGATGAGAGATAGACAGGGGGTGGTGATATTAAATCCTCATGGGTGCGTAGTCTGATCACTTTATCAGGATGAATGCTATTTCCTTATCCATGGTACAGGATTTCAACAATATCTTGGCAGGGACATCTCCCTGCTGTGGGTCTTTTCTGCTTACAGCCCTCCATAAGATGTGGTGCTGTAGTAAATGCATCATAGCATGATAAATGCCCTTCTCCTTCACACTCTTCATGTTTAGGACTTTTATCTCAGCAGAAGCAGTATCTGCTTCTTGCAAGCTTGGGATGGTGGTCTCTCAAGTCACTGGCCGGCTTATGGATAACTTTCCTGAGAACAGCGTTCAAGACTGACAAGTAAACTATAGTTCCTTCATGCCAAAAAAGAGAGAAGGTACACTCTGGCTTAACAGTATGGTAGTACTGTAAGGGCCTAAGGAAATGTGTCTGTTTACCCTCAAGTGAGCCTCTTGGCAGATTTTACCCTTTTCAACCAGTCAGATATTTTAACAAGGCTTGTTAGGAGCCTGCCTTGATGTGAAGCTCCTGTTGCTTCCTTCTACAGGCAATTAATTTGTAAATGCACGGTCAGGGAAAGCAAGTGTTGAGGGGAACAAAATTTGCTTCAGTGAACTCCTGAGCAGACTGCAAAGCAAAACGAAGGAGAGACTTGTTCAGCCTTACTAGACCGACAGAGTGGTGGCTTAATAGAACTCATCTCGGCTCTCTGGTTTGAATGCACACGTCAGAGATCTCGCTCCCACCATGATCTGGGAAGAAAATCAACCACATCTCTGTGCTGACTTGTTTACTGCTGGCATCTAAGCAACCCCCTCACTGCCTCTTCCCTCTTGTTGTGACCCAGGGAAGGCAATCATGCTTCCTACCCCATGCCTGGGGAAGCAAGCTGGTAAGAGCCATTCAGTCTCAATGGGAATCCACACAAAAAGAGAGGAACAGACATCAAAGATCTTGACAAAAATGAAATATCTCCTATAAAATGCCATTGGAAAGTTAAGAAAGCAGTGAGCACTATTTCCTTCAGGCTATGCTTTTTGTTGTTTTGAGTCAGCAAGGTTAACCAGAGAAATAGAGCAGAAAGTTGAGATTATTGGGAACAGCTGAACTTGGGTTTTCAAAGCTTTCCTGCATACTTCAAAGGAAAACAACAAACTTTATTTACACAATTCAATGCAGAGCTGAGAATGCAGTGAAGGAGAGAAGTGAAATACTGATGGGGTGTGAGCAAAGAGTAAGCGCAGAAATAATGAGGAATGCCTTAAAATATATGCCCCCATCTCTGCAAGCCAAGGGTCCTGTCCAGCAGGGCTGCCTTGGGTCCTTCTTCAGGCTGTGCATTTCTGATAGGCATACCTCCCTGCCAGGCCAGGCCCAGAGCTTTCCATCAGCAATTTCCAGCTCTGACTTAGCATGTCATGTTCAGATTCTTCAGAGGTATCACCCAACTCCTGTCTTTACGGAGGAACAGCCATCTTCAATGAGGTAATGATCTGAGAAGATTTGTGGGTGTGCATATTACAGCTGGGTCAGCCCATGCAATCCGTGTAAAGAGCACTAAGTCTGATTTGTCTTACTCTGGCACTCTTTAAGAAGCAGCTGTTACTGGGGCTGAATATTTATTGACAGGACAAATAAAGCTGGAGCAGCCATCCATCCCAAAGTCAAGTGGACATACTCATATCACTCAGTGCTGTGACTGCTGAAGCCTAAGGATCAGAATTAATATTAATTAATACTGATCCTTTGGTTTAGCTGAAGCAGCCTCATACGTCAGGGTAATCTATTGGTAGTTCACTCCGCATCCCATCCTGTAGTTTCTGTAAATAGTTCCTTGTGTTTCCTCAACACTTGGGAGGGCCTTGTCCCTACTCAAGGTGGAAGAAAAGCACCTTCCAGACTTAGAAGAGGCAACTGATGAGATCCACGGGTTACAAAATTAAAAGACTATGATCTTTGGTCATCACTGATTTCTATACAGGGCATCCCAAGAAATTTTTGCTAATGTTGTTGTAGATGAGCCCAGTTCACTGCCAGGGTAAAATTAAGTCAAGCCATTGACTCCAGTGAAGCTGAGCCACTCCAGCTGTATGCAGGTCTTTTTGCCTTGCCTTGACGCAACACAAGGCTCTCTATGACAATCAGAAAAAGGACCCATGTGTTGCTGCTGGAGGCAGGGATATATCCAACTAGCAGTGTCTGTTTATGTGCCAAGGAGAGCAAAGAACTCCACTTCTGTAGTTAAACATGGCAAAGGCTTTCATTTTGGATGTGCAGATTTCACAGTGTATACTCTCTTGTGATACTCGGGTGTGACATGAGAGCCCACGAGGTACTGGGACGTTCAGTGTGTGTAGAATGAATGTGAAGCCAACCCAAGAGACTGGCTGATCCTTTTTAAAGGATTTTTCGTTGTCTTTGTATAAAGTTCAAATGGATTCCATATTCAAAACTGTCCTTTTCATTAGCAGGCATGTTTAGAAGAGGCCAAGAGCTGGCACCCTCACTGTTAGCCCTGGGTTAGGAATTATGGCATGGAAAGCTGTTTTTCTTGGGTTCCCTAGTTAGAAAGATGACTTTATTCACCAGGGTTGTCAATCCAAAACCTTTCAGCAGCAGCAATTCTGTTTAGAATAAAACAATAGACCCAAAGTTGATAATCAGATGCAAATTACACACCAGTATGCAGAAGACAAAGATAAGATTTGCATAAAATGTTTGCATGACAGCAGCTAAGTATCCCTATTTTTTTCCCAGAAGGTATCAGAGCACAATAAGTGATAAATCCTCCTCCAGGTCATCTCCCCTCTTCCAGCCCAGTCCTCAGCCTGCAGGCTGGTTGGTGGGGCAGAGCATCTCACCAGAGGGTGCCCCTTCTCCCCTACGTGCTGGGGCAGTAGCCTGCTGCTGGGGCCCAGGGTGGGCTTGAGGCAGAGAAAACTCTGCTTGTTTCTCCTCCCAGAAATCTCTTTCCCAGGAGGAGAAACTGTTAGCTATGAAGGTGAAATGGATTTGCTGCTTCTCTTCTTCAACAGCAGAGCTTGTTCCGCAACTGCTCTGTATGGAGCTTAAAATAGTCTTATCAGAATAGGAAACCGCTCGCCTGCTTCAAACCAACAGCTACATCTTGTGTAAAAGAGAGCAACCCAGGGTGCCATCGCTGTCTTAGTTCCCCTTTTGCAAGCAGCTGGCAGTTTCTCCTGCAGTGGGAGACACTGGATATGTGTTCACACCAAACTCCAATTTAAAATGCTATCTCCTTCCTCCGTCTGCTTGGATGGGGGCCAGTATTGGTCAGTGGCTGTGATGCCTCCCAAAACCAGCACTATTTGGCAGCATGTAACGTGGAGTTTTAGGTGTCCTCACTGACTGCTTCCTCTCACCTGGGCATTGCTTTGGGACTTCAAGTGAGACACTTGGAAGATGCTAGTGGCGCCCTTGTTTGGAGACTGCAGTGACCCGTCCTGTGTGATCTATGGGATGCTCATGGGGGCTGGCCATGGCTCAGCTGCTTGGGAAAGATGCAGTGAGGGGAACAGGGTGCTCATAGCATGTAGGAGCTGAGCAACTTACTTCAAACCCTGAAGCGGTGTGACATAAATGAATGGGGAAGAGGGGGTTCTCCAGAGACATCTGTGCAACACACGTGAGTCTGACTCAGCCCTGGCTGCCCAGAGGCCCTTATGTCAGATAGGAAAGAGCTGAGCTGTGGCAGTTGTGGCAGCGGCTGCAACAGCAGCAGTGCCCTGTCCTCTTAATACACTGCCATCTGCTTCTCCCAGTTACAGTTTATAGCTATCTCCCCCCTCACCCCCCCTACTCCCAACCCCGCCTCAGACAGTAAAAAAACATGCCCTGGTTTTCATCTGCTGTGGAGTATTTTGTTTCTCGTGGCTCTGGACTGATCTCAGCTGCCACTCAATGAGAGAATTGCGGAGCAGTGCCACCTTGCTCCAGCCCCAGCGCCGTGTATCAGCTATTTTCAGCAGCAGTCATTGAGATGTGCGGACGTGGTCAATCTCTCTCTTTTTCTCCATCTTTCTCTCCCTCTGGATATGTGTTTGTACGTAAACCAGGACAAGAAACAAAAAAACCAGCTGATTCTTGGAGCAGATTAGTTTGCATTACACAGCCAACAGGCTTTCTTGGAGAAGGCAAGATGCTGGGAATTCAGCATTTCCCCTTCATCAGTGATTGTTTCTGAGTCTTGGAGGGATTAGAATTCTGCATTTTCAGCCTCTTGGCAAGTTCAAAAGTATCAGAAATACACCTGTGACACAAAATCAGGCATAAGAAAACGTAAGTGTGCCTTTTTCCACTTCTGTTGTTGGCCACTTCATTTAAGCCATACAGAAGCTGAGACCTGTTTCATTCCAAAGCACTCAATAAACTACTTTAGAAGAGGTAGACACAATGTTTGCCTGGGCTGGACAGATGAGCAGAGATTAAATCCTGCACTCAAAAGCCCAATACTACAAACATCCCATTAAATGTTGCTGTCTTCCAACAACTCCGCTGACAATGTTTCTGTGTTCTCTGTGCCATGCAAAATATTTTTAGATTGCTACTAACCTCTCTGCGCTCATGTGGGTGGATGCATATGTGTGTGTATATTATTACCCTCAGTACTAACAATTGCAAAATGTACCTGCTTGATTCACTCTAAAATACAAAACAAAACAGAAATTGTTGAATACCAATATGCTTTGTGCTGAATACAGGATAGAGTGTGCACCTATGAGGAATGCCAGCTACAAGGAATGTATAATCTTTCATTCATGTTATTGCTTTTAAGACGTAAGAGTAAGGTTACAATCTATTTCTCTGTTAAAGACTCATTAAAGTTCCTTTACAACTTTGTCTTTTGAAATGTGTTTGACTTGAAAAAAAAACAGAAAGTGAGTGAGTACAGCTGCAAACCCATGAAGAAAAGCACATCAAATGATTTTGGGGCAGCAGTTTATTAAAGATTTAACCCCTTGGACGTTTGATATTTGTTTACTGTTCAGATCCCCCCTAGCTCACAAATACGTTGTTTATCGCCCTTCATATTTTCCATATCATTAATTCTGGCTGGAGGCTCCAGCAACAGCTGTATTTGAAGAAAGCAGATTATAATTGAGAGAAATTTCTTAATGATTTTGTTGATGCCCTCTACCTTTCTTATTGATTCCAGTGGAAATCATCAGCTTGCTCACATCACCACGGAGCACAAATGAGGGGCATGTATATGAATCTCAGGCACCCCTGAAGTCCAGGTGTGGAAGTTCATGGCAGGGAACAGGCTGAAACAGGGGACTCTCTGTCTCAGCTTGGGATGGGTGAGCTGCCCTCAATCCCAGCACCCTGTCTACTCAGCCTTTCCCCCAGGCTTTGCAGAAAATCATGGACCTGGTAGAAAAGGAAAAGTGCATCCCAGGAGTCACCCACCCTGCTGCCACATGGCTGAATTTTGCCTGCTGGAGAATGAAGAAAAATTCCTTGGGCTGTGAAATTAAATTCTGCCTACCATGCCAATAAACCCTGAGCCAACACTGGTGATTGAGGTTTCTTCCTGATAGGATGAGAGGTAATGGTTTTAAGTTGCACCAGTTGAATATTAGGAAAAACGACTTCTCCTAAAGAGTGTTCAGGTGTTGGAATGTGCTGCCCAGGGAGGTGATGCAATCTCCATCCCTGAAGGTGTTCATGAACTGTGGATGTGGCACTGAGGGATGTGGTCAGTGGGCAATACTGGTGATGGGCTGGTTGGACTAGATGATCTTAGAGGTCTTTCCAACCTTATTGGATATGTAGTTAGATGAGCACAAGTCTTATGAGGAGCGGCTGAGGGAGCTGGGATTGTTCAGTCTGGAGAAGAGGCTCAGGGTAGACCTCATTGCACTCTATAACTTCCTGAAAGGAGGTTGTGGTGAAGAGGGATTTGGCCTCTTCTCCCAGACAATGAGCAGGACATGGGGAAATGGTCGCACGTTGTACCAGAGGAGGTTTAGGTTGGACATAAGGAAGAACTTTTTCTCTCAGAGTGGTCAGGCACTGGAATGGCTGCTCAGGGAGGTGGTGAAGTCACCATCCCTGGCAGTGTTCAAGAGGCGCCTGGATGACGTGCTGCATGATATGGTTTAGTGCTTGTGGTAGCAGTGGTAATTCTCATTACCTCTTCTTCTCAGATGGTTGAACTAGATGATCTTATAGGTTGTTTCCAACCTTGTGATTCTATGATTCTTTGATTCTATGATTCTATGGTTCTATGATTCACCTCCTTTTGTTTTGATTACCATGATTTTGTAGGCTGATTTTGATCCCTGTTAAAAAAAAATAAAAAAAAAAAGAGGGAAAAAGACAATAAGACTTATTCTCGCTTTCAAGATTTTAAATTTAAGTCTCACTGACAACATAATATTTTCTGAAAGTGTGAAGTTACTTGAATATTTTGAATCTGAAATCATTTACATTGCCTCCATTTCAATATGTTTGCAGCACAGTTGCTGTTTTTGTGACCCTCTCTGAGTTCAACATAAATACATTATCCTGCAAAGACTTAAATAAAGGTAGGTTAGACACCGCTCCTGCAAGAGGTAATTTACCAAATCAGGGATGATAAATGTAGAACTGTGGTTTGAAAACGAAATGTAATTCTCCACTAAGACAAGCAAAAAGAAGAAAAAGTGCTAATATGAGACATTTCTATTGGTAATTTCTTGATCGGCCAATGCTCATTTTCCAAAGAGACAAGCATCTCTTGTTTTCAGTAAAATATTATTTCTCAGGCCTCTCCCATCAAAATGTCTGTTGTTCTCAGAGGCCCACAGGTCCTTCTCCCAGACGTAGTAATTGAGGAAGCAGATTTAGTATGACAGCTCACACAGGGTTTGGAGAAAGGTAAGCCACTTCTCTGTTCTCTCAGGTGGTCAAACTCTGTGCTGTCCACATGGACAACTGTGGGCTGCTTTCCTCTCTTGCTTTCCCATCAGAGCCTCCAGCTGATGGAAGGAGGGACAGGATGTGTTGGGGAAGCTGAACAGGGTGCCAGAGTGGCATATTAAAATAGGGGCAAAGTGGGCAGAAAGAAAGGTCAGAGCCACCAGGGCCCCAGGCACTGCCAGCAGTTCTAGCTGGGCTCCATAATCCTGGGCTCCCTAACCCTGCCTGTGGCACAGGATCCCATTTCAGCCCCTGGGGTTGTCATTTCCTGCCCTAGTGATGCACCAGCAATGCAAGCTCACATCCTGGCTTTCTCCAAGTTTAATTTTTCCATCCTTTCCAACCTCCAGAATCCTTCCCACAGCCCCTGCTTCTTGACCTATGCTTTGTGCTACCCCACTGTCCCTCTTCCATCCACTCCAAGCCCAATTCCTATACCTTTTTCTACCTTTTTTTCTACCTGCCCTTGTTCATTCCTGAGCCAAACCTGCCCCACTGTCTCTCCAGTTTTTCCCTCTCTCCTGGTTCTTGCTGTTCCCCCCATCCCTCCTGCAGCTGGGAGCAGAGGTGGCTTCTCAGTCCGAATGCTGTGACATGCCATGGATCTTCCTGGCAAGTCAGATAGTGTAGCTTACCTGTAAATGCAAGAGCTGCAGAACAGCTGTAAATCCAATCTCCAATGCATATTGTTCCTTCAGAATACAGGCTGTGCATCCTGATGAAATATGGCACTATTCTGTATGAAATACAAATGAATGGTTTATTATTGGCTTCTTAGAAATCAGGACTGGAGGTTGCTCCTCACAATGCTCTCTGATTAGAGCAGATCAGACCACAGTAGTGTGTCCTTCTGTCTCTGTAACTTGTGAACGATTTGATCCATATAAAAATTATGTTATTTTCCACCAATTTTCCTGCTTCACTTTGCTAACAGCCTGTTGCTGTTACTCAAAAGCCTTACCTGCTTTTCTGGTGGTTTTTTTTTTCTTTGGATGCAGGTGTTGGTCTGGCAATGAGAATGGCTCCATCCTGCACAGTAGTGCAGCCACCTTGAGAGCTGCATGGAGAAACATCTTTGTGTAAGAGTGCAATGCTCAAAACGTGAGAGAAGTGTATGAAAATATGCCAGTGTCTAATAAGCCCCTAGTGGGAGGCTGCAACAGCTGGAATTGCATTTCCAAGCTTGGAAAAAAGTAATCCTGTACAGTTTTTGGTTTTACCTCAGACTGGCACTGTTCTATTCCTCCTCCTCCTCATCCTCATGGCACAGTGCAAGGTCACACATGTCCTGCACAACACTCTGAAAGTGATAGCAGCCACAGCCATAGCTGTCAGCATCTCTGGCCCTTGCACCAAGCTAGCAAGATTAGCTCTTATTCTTCTAGGGACTAAATGTATCCAAGAAATCAATCAAACTTCAGCCTCTGCCAGGCTATAAAGGGTGGAAGAGGTGGAGGATCCCAGCAGGTCACACGATCTGTCACTTCTTCTCTGGTCTGAAAGACAGAGAGATGAGAAATGTCTTTGCTCTGTGTTCCCACTATCTTTCTTGGCATGGTGAGCTATCCAGCTAATAAGCAAGTAATTATACATAGGAATACACAGTTCAGTAGCAGTGTTTTCTGTCTGCCATTGCTCTTAGAAATGAGAGAAGGAAGAGTTCCTTTCCAACTCTGTGCATCTCCACTTGGCTGCCTGGAGCTGGGAGAGCTGCTCCTCACCCCTGCCTTCCTATAGGCCAGCCCCAGCTTGCTTATAGCGATGAGGACATCTCAAATGAGCAGCAAATGGATAAATGTGGTTGGTACCTCTGTAACTTCCTCCAACTAGAGTTTTCCTGTTAATTTCTTATATGCAGCATCTCATGTTATGTGGTTGTACAGTAACAGTACTTCTAACTCTGGCTTGCTAGAGAATTGGGTTATAAATAGTCATGGTCAATAGAAACAGAGGCTTTTGTCATGGATTTTCTAAAGTGGAACAGTCTATCAGGTTACAGATGGAAGACATCTGGATTTAGTTCCATATTCTGAATTGATTAAGATAGTTTGACTGTAACAGGTGCCTTGTTAAAAATGTTGCCAGAGTGCGTCACTGGATAGGAGAAGAAAGGATAAGTGTGTATGGATGTTCACAGAGATTCATGCAAGAACAAAACTCACTGGATCCTTAAGTCAAGAGTACTCCAGCAGTGGTCAACAGCATTTGAAGTTGAAAAGGGAAGAGTAATGTGAAGGTAGGTAGATCGTGACCTGTGTATAGCACCCAACAAGAAAACTGCCTCTGTGCAAGTTACCCATACAGGTTTCATTCTCATACCCACTTAGAGGAGCTGAGCCTTGCAGGTTCCTTTAGCACTCTGTCTGGATTTGAGTCACACGAGGACAGTGGCTTTACGATTTAGTCAGAGGGGCCACTTGCCCTAGGTTTTGCTTGCTCCACATGGCTCTTGACATTCTGACTTCAGACCTCCAGGTTTTTCTGAAACTTTTTATGTGCAAACCACAGATGCTCACCTTCCTGCAGTGACAGTGCCTCTGTCTGGGGACAAAAAGGGACTGAAGAATATCTTGTTCCTCAGTAATTCTGTATGTAATGTAATTCTAAGCTAATGCATTGCAAACAGCCCAGGTCCCCTTGCAAAGATTCTCCCAAAAGAGTATGGTCAAAGTGAGACGGTACCAAATGGGGTGCTTTCTCACCAAGGAGTGGTCTTAGAGCATGTGAGATCGCAGCCTTACCTGAGCACTCCCATGCAAGAGACTTCAGGATGTCCTCATCATATCAGGGTATGGAAGATACAGCATGCTATCTGCAGCCAAGGCCTTAATGGCATGGCCTCCACCAAGGCCTTAATGGCATGGCCCCATCCAAAGTTGTCCTCTGTAGATTTTACATTGGTCCCTGTCAAATCCACCCCATGCTGTGAGTGGGATTTAGAACATCCCATGGGAATTTGAGTAGCACAGCCTTGTGGAGTACTGCTCAAATACAGGGCTTTGGCTGGAAGTGCCTTCAGGAGCAGCTCCTTTACCCTGCTGCTATCACGGAGCACAGATCACACACTTCACATCATCTGCCCAGCACTGAAAAGACTAGCAATTGATGCACCCTTTGCTGGCGGCAGCAGTGAGTGCCAGCAGGGGAGAATCATGACCCAAACCTTTGTATCTGCCTTTGTTGAAAAGCATCCCTTTCCAGTGCACTCTGAGAGATGCGTGCTTGGAGATGGGGGCTCAAGCAATGAAAGGAAGTGTAAGAAAGGAAGAACAATCTCCTTTGACCAGCACCAGCTTGACATTTTTTCAGCTTACTTTTTATACATGAAAGGGAGGGTGGGAAAGAAGAAGAAAGCATGAATGCAGGAGGAGAAGAAGGCAGAGAGAGGGAAAAAAAGATCAAAGAAAGGGCGAAAGAGGAAAAAGATGCTCCTGGTGATGCTGAGACACTCATCTGTACCCCTGCCCCGTTCTATCCTAAAGCACAAAAGCAAAAAAACAGCAGGATCTCTGTCAAACTAGATGTATAGTCCAAAAGGCATAAAGATTGGTAGGAAATGTTGAGTTAAAAGCCTGTGGTTCCAATGCACAAGAAGTGGGATGTTGTGTGTGTGTGTGTCAGCACTTGAGCTGAGGGAAGAAAAGTGGCCCCACATGGAGATCACAGAGGAAGAAATTGGGGTGGGTTTTGGATAATCCTGCACCAGGAAATGGAAGTTTCTTAAAGTACAGTTGGGTAAAGGCAGGGAAAGCAAAATCCATTACAATATCAACCAGCCTCCAGAAATCCCATTGTGGCACAGGCAAGGCTGCATTGCAAAGCATGGAGAGGGAGGGCAGTGAGACTCAGGCAGGATGAGCACCTCAGGTGAGGGATAGAGGTGGAGTTCCTCTTCATCACTCCTTCCATCCCCAACACCATGATGAGGAGAGCTAATCAAACAGCAGAGAATACACAGGAGGCTCAGATGTACTACTAATGCTGTAAAATGCATCTGGGAAGAAAGCAAACACAGCATAGGTGTATTCCCCAGAGCAGCATACACTGGAGAGCTGAGAACAGTAAAGCAGAGCCCTTGGGATTTATAGCCCTACCTTGGCATGTTTTATATGGGGAGCGGGTGATACCCAGGAGGATCCAGGGCAGAAGCAGCACCAGCCTAGTGTTAAGAATGGCAGAAAGCACCGCTCCAGGCTAGGAAATTTTTTTCCCCAAAGAGATGCTGATTCCAGCACTTCAGGACGACAAAGTCACATTTTTTTATTGTCTTTTTTTTTTTTTCTACAGTTTTCCCACGAAGGCCAATTAAACAGAGAGAAGACAGACGGTGACCAGTTTGCCTCCTGCTGTCGTAGCTCAGCCCATGCCTTCCCATCTCCCAGTGGCCCTTGCTTTGTAGTGTGCTTGGTGCTCTTCCCCTAACACAGCACCCTACACAGCATCCCACCAGCTCTCTCCTGCTGGCCCTGCTGTGCATCCTACACCTCCCTTGCATGGTGTCAGTGCCCCAGCTCTGCAGCTCCCTCATGCAAACCTGATCCGCAGCTACAGTTCCCTGGGTTTCCTATTTCCCTGCTAGCATCTCTGCTGCAGTGCTACAGAGTCCCCTGGCTTTCCCCTTCCCAACTCTCACCTCTTCTGAAGCATTTGCCCATTGCCTTTACAGTGCCGCTTTCCACTTCCCTTCTGACAGTCTATTTCTGCTCCCTTTTAGTAAGCTGTAGAAAGAGAAGCTCTGCAGCAAAGCACCCAGCTGGGCTGCGCTCATGTCCATATGCGTGCTTAGGGAGGGAGAGAGGAGGAAGAGATCTCACTTGGAGGCATTCATGGATGCGGGACTGACAAGAAAATGAGCAGAAAGAAGTGACCGAAATATCAGACCACGAGCTCAAGAGATCAGCGGGAACCACAGATGGTTGCATCATCCCAGAGAAGAAATAAATGACTGACTGCACCGGATTAGAGCATGAAAACACTGACAACAAAGAGAATTAATGTCCTCGTAACTGGACTTTGGCCTCACGCACTGCTTCAGCCATCTCCTGCCTGGGGATATTGTGCTGTGCGTGATTTGCTCTCCTTGAAAACCACATCTGTCCCAGAGGCTGCCTACCTCAATCTAGCAGTGAGATATAGGTGATGTAGCACGTAGAGATATTTCAGAGAGACAGGACCCATTTGACAAGCAGTGGCTTGAGAAGGGACTGGAGACAATGACTCCCAGCTGGAGAGATGGGACAAATGTATTCTATAGGAATGGCCTGTGAAGGGAAAAGCCATCCCTTATCTGTACTTCTTGACAGGCAGAATCACTACAGGGCACGGTTTCTTTATGACAAGTAGATTGCTTTCAAGTGTGATGGGAGTGCCGGCTTACTGGTGTCCATTGGAAACACCATAATTCTGAGCGTTATGATTTATTGGGACTCAACAACCTTATTTAGCAAATGCAACCATGTGCTGGGATTTTGGCAGCAGTTTTTCTCAGAATATCCACTGACAGGTGACAGTTCTTTCTCATTATTTATTATCCACTTATTTTTTTGAGGGCAGTGAGGCGCTGGCACAGCTGCCCATAGAAGCTGTGGGTGCCCCATCCCTGGAGGCACTCAAGGCCAGGCTGGATGTGGCCCTGGGCAGCTGAGCTGACGATGACAGCCCTGCCCACAGCAGGGGTTGGGGCTGGGTGGGCTTTGAGGTCTCTTCCAACCCAAACTGTTCAATGATTCTATTTACCATTCAATTTAATGGCCTGCTCACATTTATATACTTATTTCTTAACTGTTCCCTAACTGAATATGTTCAAAGGTAACTGTGGCACACATGCTTTTATTTGCTTAGAGGAAACTGGGTTGTTTCACATACTTGGGCACTTTACTTCGAAATTCAATTTCCACAAGCCTTTGTGCCAGTAAAACACGAGCATGTGCATTGAAAGTTAACACAAGAAATGGGTGTGAAGAACACATTTTTGGGATTCTTTTTTATAAAACTCATTATGTAGATCTGAAATTCATAGTCATGCAAACTCTGAGGCATCACTTCATAACCAAATGAGAATCCCAGAAAGAAAAAAAAAAAAAAGTACTAGAAAGGCTACAAAGCGCCCCATAAATATCACAAAATTAAGAGTAGAAAAAACAGGATTCGCATCTCACTGATTTTCTTTTTATTGCCACGGCTCTGCAAACATCTCCTGGCTTTGTTTCCTGTGCTGCTTTCTGCCTGCTTTGTGCAGATGCAGGCAGCCCTGCTTTGTCCCATCGCTGCCAGCTCCTGTCCCTGTCCGTGCAGAGGGGCTGCTCCCGTTGCTGCCTCTCCTCCTACCCACACGCCCTTCATCCACACTGCCACCACCCACCGGGGGAAGGATGGGAAGAAATCGTCCTCAATGAAGGGCTGACTGAAATCACACTAATAAAAGGAAAAATAATTGTTCACATCAGACAACTCATAAGCGTCCTGCTCCGTGTCATCATCTTTGGAAAGGACACCTTGGAGCGTCTCATATGTTCCCTTAGATTGGTTATAGGGAAGACGAGAGCCGAGATGGGTCCGCGGGGAGCCCCGTGCCGCTGCTTGCAGTGCCGCTGCCCCATCCCCAGCGCTGTTTCCCTCCCGCTGAGCACCACTTACAATAGGAATAACCACTTAATTAGCGGCGATATCTATTAACCGCTTGTTTGTTAGAGCGTGAATTACCAACCAGCCCGGTTTTCGAGCCGCACCTCTACATTCTTCTTCTTTAATTACATTTTTATCCAGGCGGCGTCACGGTCGCACGGTGAGCGGATATCTCCGGGGCTGTCCCTCCCCGCGGAGATGCGGAGCCAGCAGCGCCCCGAGCCCGGCCCACGCGTGACCGCGGCGTGTGCGTGGTGGGGGGGGAAGACCAGAGCGGTGTTCCGGAACCGACCTGCTGCGGTCGGGCAGCCCCCGCCCCGCCGGGCTCGCCCCCACCCCGAGCGCAGGGGAGCCCCGCAACCCGCCTGGAGGGGGGCAAAAACTTCGCAGCACCCTGCTCTGCCTCCCCGCCTCCCCCAGCCCCGGGATAAGCCGACCTTGCAGGGGGGATCCTGAGGATGGGGAGGGGTGAACCGCGGGCTGGCTGCTGATTCCTGAGCCGGGAGCGAACCCCTTCTCCCATAGCCCTGCGGCGCTGCCCGTAATTGGGCCGGGCCGGGGGGAGGCTCGGAGAATTGGGGAGGAGGCAGGGCTCCGCCGAGCGCGGCCGCTTTAATTGGCTCCCTTTTTTTTTTTTTTTTTTTTTTTTTTTCCTTCTCCATAGCCGTAAGGGAATGAAATGGTGAAGAGAGGAGGGGGAAAACCTGGAAAGCCGAAGGGAAGGAAAAGACGGCACGTTCGGCAGAGCCAGCGGGCGGGGAGGGGTGAGCCGAGCCGAGCCCGGGGCGCGCTGCCCCCGGACGCACCGTCGGGGGTTGGCGGAGCGCAGCGGAGCGCCCGGAGCTGCTACGGGCAACTTTGTGCGGGCGCTCACCGGCGGCTGGCGGGAGCAAATCAACTTCTTCCGACTCCGTGACCATCCTCGGCGGCGGTTCCCTTTCAGCTGCAGCCCCCGCGGCAGCCGTCGAGGGGAGCGGCTCAGAGCCTTCGGCAGCTGCAAATCGTCTGCGCGGTGCGCGGAGGAGAAGCACCCGGCAGAATCCAGCTCGCAACATCGGGGAAAGTTTGGAAGGGAGAAGGAGGCGGCGGGGAAAGCCGGGCTGAGCCGCGGGGTGTGCGGTGGGGCTGCTCCTCGCCCGCTGTTCCCTTCAGGCTGGCTGGGGAGATGCTGTACAGCTGGGAGAGCTCTTAGGAGACGCTTTAAAAAAAAATAAAATAAAAAAAGAAAGAGGAAAAAAAAAGGAAAAAATAAACAAAACAACCAACCCTTCCTGGATTTGATTAATTACAACAATCCCCTCCCCAGAAGATTTGGAGAAGACAATACCTATCCCTCCCTCCCTCTTTCAGCAGCTGGCTCCTAGCCCCCCCTCTTTGCTCCCCCTCCTTTTTTCCCTCCACCTCCTCTTCCCCCCGTTCGCTCCTGGGGCTGCGGCCAGAGCCTCGTCGGGAGGAGGGTGGGCGAGGCTCTCCCAAGTTGGCCCCAGTTGGCAGCACTCGGGGCAGCCCGGGACTCCGGCGGCTCGAGCTGAACAAAGGAATCCCCTTTCTGGGAACGGCGCTGGGCCGGCCCGGCTCCTGCTTCTGCTGTGCCCCTCCGGATCGGCCTCTCCCGTGCTCTGGGCATCGTTTTCCTGGACATCCTCGAGCAACCTGGCAAGGGAAAGAGAGAAGCAGCGCTCCGCTTTCCAGCCCTCCCCGCTGCCTTCCCTCGTTCTCTTTTCTCTCTCCTTTTTATTTTATTTTTCATCCCCTTTTTTGCCGTTGTTTTTAAATTCCTTCCCGGCGGCCTCGTTGGGGGGGAGTGGGGGGTCCTTTCCTCCGCCCGAGGCGCGCCGGTGCCCGGCGGAGCGGGCGCATGGGGCGGCGTTCCGGGAGGCTCTCGCCCGCTCCCCCGCCGGATGCTGCCAGGGCTGCTTTGGCTGCTGTTCTTCGCCGGCGATGAAGGCGCTGCCTTGAAGATGGAGATGATCTGTGTTTTATTCCTCTCTCTGGTGCCGGCGTACAGCAGGGGACAAGGGGTTTACGGTAAGAGACGCGGCGGCGGCTGCTCGGGAGGGAGGGGGGAGGCGAGGGCGCGGACGGCTGCGATGGGATCAAAGTTAAAAAGCACCTGCAGCGGAAAGTAAATGATGCCGGCGGAGCTCGCCGCAGCTCGAGCGGAGAGATTGATGCAGCAATAGGGCTCCCGGAGCCTGGAGCTACTTTGTAATTCCTCGCCGTAACCTCTGGCCGCCAAGGATTGACGAGCCCACCGGGATGCTCGCCCCCAAGCGCTGCCACCGAGAGGAGCGGGGCGAGCGCTGCCGCAGGGATCGGGTCCGCCCGGCCCGACCTCTCCAGCCGCCGTGGGGCCGCCCCGAGCGGGAGACACTGCGACCCCGAAGTGCGCTTCTTCGGTGCGGAGGGGAGGACCGGGCCCGAGCCCCGCCATCCCCACGGCGCGCTCCCGGGAGGCGAGGGGTGATGCTGCCTGTGCACCCTATGGAACTTCGATGCTGCCCGTTTTCATCCCGAGGCGGGGGTGGTGATAGCAGAGCTGACGGCGAGCTTTTCCATTTCTTATTTTTATTATTATCATTGTTTGGACAGCGGTGGTGCTTATTTTCTCCCCTCGTTGGTGGTCTGTGTGGCAAAACCCGAGATCCTGCAGCCCCTCAGCCTCCCGGGGCAGCGCACCCGAATCCCTGCCGAGTGCCAGCCCTGGGGGACAGCCGGGCTGCGCACCCCGGCCCTCTCCCCGCCCCTTCCCCTCTCCCGGCCCTCTCTCAGTTCTCGCTGTACAAGCTCTGCATTTCCAATACACTGGGAAAAAAAAAAAAAATGAAGAAAAGCAACCCACAAGCCTTGCCTCTCACAACAAGCCGGCTTTATCTTGGCTTACAACTCAGTTGTGCGCTGCTGTAAAGTCCTTCTGGGAGGCACGGCGCTGCCTCTAACAAGCCCGGCTCTCTACAGGCTGAAGAGAGACCCCAGTGAGAGCAGCCAGCCCCCTCCTCCCCCTTTTAGCAGTTCCTTGTGTGAGCCCTGGCAGAGCTTGGTTCAGTCTCACTGACTATGGGTATGTCTTTGTAGGTCACTTTTTAATGATGTATTTCTTCAATGGACACAATTCCTTCTTTCTCCTTGAGGGCCGGGATGTTAATTTGAGCGTAGGTCTGGTTTGTAAAATAACCATCTTAAATAAAGGGTGGATTGCTTCCAATTTTTTTCTTTTTTTTTTTCTTTTTCTTTTTTTTCCCTCTCTTTCATCCTCCCAGTTTGTAAGTCCGGAGGAAAATTGCAGGGAAATGAAGAGTGGAATGAGATTGTGGTACAGAAGCCTGATCTGGGTGGGCTGTTTGATCCTTTAAGCAGGCAGAGTGCTCCCAGCTGAACTTTCTTGATTTTGTTTCAATGTGTTTGCTGCTGGGTCTCAGAGCGGCCTCTCAGTGAGAGGGACAGAGTGTACACCTGCTCCTGCTTAACCTGAGGAGGCTGTGTGTTCATAAACACAGTAAACCTGCATTTGTTGGAGTTGTTGCCGAGTTACATCTCCAGAACAACTTACTCATGGCTTTGTCTTCTTCTCTCAGAAAGAGAACGGAGAAGCTACTTGCAAATAAAACTCAGATAGTCTGGTGCCGAGATGAGCATCATCATTTTGAGTCAAAATGGGTACTTCTGTCTGTTCTCGTCCATAGCTGCACAAAGGAGGAATCCGCCCCCTTTCCTGCTCTCCCCTCCCCATGTTTCCATCTATCTCTGAGGCTGGGAGCAGCCCCAACCACTGCCAGGACAGCTAAAGCGGGATTAGGGAGTGGTGCTGCTGCCCCTCTGCTCTTTGTGCCCTAAATGCGTGCCTCTCACCAGAGCTCCGGGCTGGCTGCCATTGGCTGTGCTGTGTTGTGAGCAAAGCTCTGACCGTGGCAATTTTGGGAACTCAGGTGTCGTGTCTCAGGTCCATTTTTCTCCTGAGTGTTTTACACCGATGGGGACGTGGAGAGGCGTGTGTATTGGTCTATAAATATATTTTGCTTCAGTAAATCTGCTAAGATTAAATCAGATTAAAGCAGATAAAGTATCCATGTGATGTACTCTTTAAATAATACACCCACGTGGATGCACACAAAAGACTTCTGTCTGAGAGAGCGGAGTTGTTGGAGAGCTTTATTGAGGGGAACGGCATAAATAAAGCGTGTGTAAAGGGGCTGCTGGGAAAGGAGCGATGGCACTGGAGGTGCGATTTAATTAGGAGTCAAGGTGCTGTCAGCTGCTACCCGAAGAGGCTGCTGTACAAATTGGCATTTGTTGTAATGACTGACGAGTGTCTGAAGCCCTCTTCTCATTAGCTGATTCCACCTCTCCTGCCTTGTTGGTTGGAGCAGGACGGGGCTGGCCTGGTGCACAGAGGGCAGCTCACAGGCTGCTGAGGGGCAGCTTCTGTCAGGCTTTTGCTGTGCCCTGTTCCCAAACAGTGCTGTCCTGTTAGTGCTGCTGTCGGCATGTGGTGCGAGCTGTGATGTATGTATGGGAAATGCCACTGTTTGCAGAAAGGGAGGAAGAGACAGCAGGGAAGGGCTGCTGCCCTCACATGCTTGAAGTTAACTGTGCTTCAACACTGAGCGTTAGTGGAAGGGGAGGAAAGGAGGGCTTCCAAGGGGATGAGTGCGCCTCTTGTCTCCTCTTGCAGCTCTGAACTTGTCTCAGAACTTGCATAGCTCCGATGCAGTGTGTGCGGGGCTGCGGCTTTACTTCCTGCATATGTAGCATACAGCTAACATCGCTGGGTGCCCAGCAGCCAGCACAGCCTGGCTGAGCAGCACCAGGGTAAAAGAGAGCGGGGTGCTCTGCCCCTGCCTGCTGTAACTCACCTGCTGAAGGGTGCATGAAGAATCCTTCAGAATGGCTCCCACCAGGCCTTCCTGGAGCTCTGAGCGTAGCATCGCCTGAGCTGGATGTTTCAGCCCACACGTGTGTCTTTGCTGCTTGTTCTGGGGGAACAGACATTAATGTCACCTGGAGCCTGCTGTCCCAGACCATCCCTGTCCCCTGCTGCCGGTCACTCCTTTGCCAGCAGGAGTGGGGCTGCAGGCAAGGAGCTCTCAGCTTCCTCGGTGTTAGCCTCATGCCTCCCATGCACTCTGAGATGGGGCAGCAGGTCACTGGGTAAGGCAGCAGTGGGGCTGTCTGGCTGCTGCCTCTTGGCTGGCCCGTCTTGGAAAAGGGCTGTGTGAGAAGGATAGGGATGGCTGTCCCCCAGGCTGTAATATAGCTGTGTCATATACATGTGCACAATATACTGTGCATGTATATATATGCATCCTTTTCTTCGAGCTCAGCCATTTCTCCTTGTTGTCCATACCTTAAATCTTTGTTGACTCAGCTGTACCCTTTGGTTCCAGGTATTTTGTAACTGGAGGGCTACACCCAAGGATTGGGCTGGTCCAGAGCTTGCATGCTTCTCCAGAAGCCCTGTGGGGTCGGGGCATTAAGTCTGTCCACCTCATGCTCCCCCTCACTGCGGCACTCTCCAGATGCAGTGTATCAGCCTCGCCCTTCTGTGCCACCAGAGCCTGTGTTTGGAGGTCAGGTCAGCAGCTTCACACACCTGATAAACCCTCAATTGACTTTAATATGCAGCACTGAAGAAACGACATTATCCTTTTGACAGGTTGTTTGCAACTTGCTGGTAGGAGTCAAAATATTTCAGTATAAGTGTCACCAGAAACCACCATCCTATGCTAATTTTGGTGGGAACATGAAGACAGATGTTGGATAATTTGACATGAACAGTGCAGCTTTTGAAATTATCACCATGTCAGGTTTGCACTGGATTTATCTTTTTTTTTATTATTATTTATTATTACACGTATAAATTTCAGATGATTTTAAGAGATGGGGTGGAAGATGCAGTAAGATCTCTATAAGCAGCTGAGGGTAGCCTTGGAGGTTTACTAGTCAGACAGCAATTCAGCAGTGGCAGTGAGGGATGCTGTGCTGCTGGAAGTGCTGTTCTTATTTTAAATAAGAAGACAAAGAGACTGGAGACTAGAGATGGTGTGAGGCTTCCCTCCAGCCAGAAGCCTGAGTGTTTTCCCAGATTTGGGCTGAAGTTACTGTTATTCTGCTCTTGATTGGTGACGTCTTGGTTTTCCAGTCACTCCCTCAACCCATACGGTGTTCTTTAGCTTCGTTAACCATAATTTATGTCAAAGAAATTTGCCTGCACAACTACAACTCATGGAAATGTTGAGGAGTGGGGTTAGTGCCCCTTTCCCAGGCTGGACCAAGCTCCGAGCAACCTGATCTACCTTAGGTGCCCTTGTTCATCGCAGGGGAGTAGGACTGGATGGCCTTTAGGGGTTCCTTCCAATTCAAACAATTCCATGATCCCACTCAAACTCCAGTCTCCACCTGCTGGCTTTAATTCGGGCTGGGAAAATGTGTCAATATCTCCCAGGCTTGCAGAAGACAGGAAGGGGCCCTGTTGTGCAGGGCCCTGGGATGCACCAGGGGAGAAGGGAGCGTGTGTATTTTGTGTCTCTACACTCATGTTTAAGCGGTGAGATTTCTCTGCTCCTGGGATCCAGAGTGCTTGCTTTGAAAGGAAAAGAGCTTTCATCTGCCTTTTGTGGAGGGGAAGGGGCTGGAGGAACAACAGATGTTTATTTTTATAGCCAAACGCCTGCTTAGTGTTCAAAAGAAGAAATTAAATGTGAGATGCCCCATGGAGATGGTGATTAAAAGAAAAAAAAAATTAAAAAAATTTAAAAACTGACATGGTGTTAAAGATCTAGGAAAGAAATAGAGAATAGGGGCCAAGAAAGAGAAACCCGGACATCTCTGATCTTGGCTCAACAAAAGTCGAGGCACAGAAGGGCTCGGCCGGGCCAAGACCTGTTTGGAGGCGGAGTGCCGAGACCGACATCGCGGCTTTACTCGGAGCATCGGCTCCAGCTCTGCCCGACTGCTGGGGGAAGTCGCTTTGCCTTCGGGCTCCAGCCCAGCTGCGGCACATCTGGGCCCGGGGCCGCGCCGCTCCGCCGCTGCCCGGCAGGGGGGGCTGTTGCAGCGCCCCGGGGCCGGGGGAGCCGCGGGGCGGGCGGGGCGCGGGTCCCGTCCCCAGCGGAATAGGGGAGATGCCCGCACGGACACGTGGGGAGAGGATGGGCAGAGAGCTGCTGGCACCCGGGCTTCCGGAAGCGCAGTGCGAGCTTCTGCCCGGCCCCAAGCGGCTCCGCTGGCCGCCTGCCGGCTTGGTTGGTCTGGTTTTGTTTTGGGTCTGAAGCTGTCACACAGTATCCAAGCAGTGATGATCCTATTTTCCTCTTATTATTTTTTTCTTTCCGGGAGTTGTCCATTTCCCATAAAAGATCATGTAATGAAGCCAGGGTAGGCATCATAAATCCTGATTTGATTTTCAACCGTGCTCTCATTATTTTTTTTTTTTCCTCCCTTCATACACCAATTTGTCTGTGAGTTGATCGTAGAACCATAGAATCATAGAATGGCCTGGGTTGAAAAGGACCACAATGATCATGTGGTTTCAACCCCACTGTCATTGGCAGGGTCGCCAACCACTAGACCAGGCTGCCCAGAGCCACATCCAGCCTGGCCTTGAATGACTCCAGGGATGGGGCATCCATGTTGGATGTTGGTTTTTTTCCCTGGACCACAAAAAGAGAGAGAGAGAAGGGAAAGTAGGGTTAAAGGAATCTGAACAGATATGAGAGCAGAAGGGTCCTTCCTCATGGATGGCCTTCCCCCGGAGGAGGAAAAATGATGGCATGTAGGCATCTAGATGGCATCTAGCTGTCCAGCACCACCTCTCCTGGGCCCCAGTGAGCTCATTGGTGCTACCATGCACCTCTGGCTGCTGCCCTGTATCTCCCAGCTCTGTGAGGGAGCAGAGCTGAGGTGTCAGTGATGGTGGTGCTTCAGCTCTTGGGAAACTGTGGCTCAGGGGCTGTGGCTCAGTGCAGCATGCTCTTCTCAGCGTTGTGGTTGCTTACTGGGAGATCTTGATGCTCCACTGCATTGACTGTACTGTTTCCCAGATCAGCTTCTGATCGTTAATACCAGAATCTTTAATCCCTAAGTACTCTGGTCCGTGGCCAGCGAAGGGAGAAGTAAACAGAGAACTGTTGAAATACCACTGAATATAAATGATTATTTCTTCAAATTTTCTACTTGTTTTTTCAAACTAGACAATCTGGCCACGCCAGCATATGCTTCTATCACTGTAAATTCAAAATCTACAGTAAGCTTTGTAGTCTAGTTGTGTTTAAACTCCTCTGTAGAGGATGTTCCCTCTGTCTGTTCCATGAAGCACGCTGTGTTCTTAGCATTGTACTCATCATGAAGAGCAGTGCAGAGGCAGTTCAACGTTTCAGCAGTTGCAAATAAGGGAGGATAGAAGCGACGGAGTGGCCTGGCGGTAGGGGGTCACCACTGCTGTCATGGGAGCAAATCCCTGCTCTGCTGGGCTGCAGGGACACTGACAGCAGGGTTCTAGGTGGCTCTCTGTAGCTTATCTCTTTCCTGTCACTCTTCTTGCACATGCTGTGGGTTACTCATGGGGTGTTGGCTGCTGTTCCTCTGCTTGGCCTTGCCCAAGGGAGAAAGAAGAAGTAGACTCTTTAGTAGGATCTGTTGTGCTAGGACAAGGGGAAATGATTTCAAACTAAAAGAGGAAAAATATAGATTGGATATAAGGAAGAATTTTTTTAAAATAAGGGAAATGAGGCACTGGCACAGGTTGCCTGGAGGGGTGGTGGAAGCCTCATCCTGGAGACACCTAAGGTCAGGATGGATGGGGCTCTGAGCACCTGATGGAGCTGTAGGTGTCCCTGTTCATTGCGGGGGAGTTGGACCACATGGCCCTTCCAACTTGAAAAAGTCTATGATCTTACAGATGTAACAGAAATCTGTCTGGCTGTGATGTGTTGGCTTGTGTCTTCTCTCCGCTGTGAGCCATGGTGTAGGATAAATGGCATGCGGGCAGTTGTGCTGGGTTTTGTGTAAATGGAAACGGTGGCATGGTGAGGATAGCAATTTGCAGAGGTGCAGTAAGGACTGTAATTTCCAAACAAATATTAGCACACATTGCATAAAGAAGAGCTGGCACAACACTGAAAGCTAAAGTCAAGCTGTGAGGAAGGCTTTAGGATGTCCGCAGGTGGACATTTAATGTGAGAGGAGCTGCTTGATGTTACTGCTCCTGTTTCAGGAAGAAATGGTCCTTCACTAATTGGCATAAATTGTTTTAAGATAAATGTGGATGGGAATCTTGTGCATCTCTTGTGTCCCTCCATGATGGAATGAAAAGAAAAAATGAAGGTGTGATTCACACTGATCTTTGAGAAACACAGCAAAACACCTCTTGCTTACAGATGTTGGAAGAGTCATTTGTAGAATTACATGGTGAAGAGTGACTGTATCTTGCTAAGTTTAGTACCTGGTTCATTCCAGCTCAGAAACAGTGAGGATGTGAAAAATGGAGGCTCACAAAGTAATTTGACTTCAGCTGGGGATGGGTGGCTGAGCTCCCCTGCCAGTCGAGTGTATGTCTGATGTGTTCTCTCAGCTGTCCTGGAGCATTTACACCACAGCTGTTAGACCATGAAAATCCTCTTGGGGCACACAAGTAGGGTTCCTTGTGGGTTTAGGGGTTTCCCATCACTACAATATATAGAAGTATACAGCCTATAGTCATTCCACTCTGCCTGAGAGAAAGTGAGATGGAGATGATTCACCCTATGCAGAATGGAGAACTGAACATCACTGAAGTTTTAACCATTCTTTTCTACCTGGTAGAGTGCAGTTGGTATTGAGTGCAATCCCTGCAGCTGATAGGTGCAAGATAAATACATCCCCAAGAAGGAATAAGTTTGTATATTTGGTAACATTTCTTCTCAGAAGGAGTGGTGAGGTGTTGGAATGGCTGCCCAGGGAGGTGGTGCAGTCACCACCTCTGGAGGTGTTCAAGAACTGTGTGGATGTGGTACTGAGGGACATGGTCAGTGGGCATGGAGGGAATGGGCTGGTGGTTGGATGAGATGATCTTAGAGATCTTTTCCAACCTTAATGATTCCATGATTCTAAGCCACCGAGAACAGATTCTTGTCCAGAGATCTCTGACTCATTATTATTTAACCATAGAAACTGCTTTCGTTAATGAAGGAGGTTAAATGATTTTTTTATGGCATCCAAGGAAGGACAATAAATAATACTGAGTTGCCTATGAACGATTTGGGATGGGGAGAAAAAGCAGGCAACGATATCATAGGTGTGCTACTGGGCACCTGGGCCAGAGAAGAAGTGATGGCAATGAGGTTGGAGCTGTGGCTCTTGCAGTGAGACTGGATGCCAGAGTGGAGCATAGCTTTTGAAGAAGGGATGTCTGAATACTCCAACAAGTTTTGTTCTTTTAATTAGTGCTAAGTTTGCATTCTTATTTATATTCTTATTTATTGCAAGTGCAAAGATAGAGCAAAGAAATCTTCAACTCTTCAACTCTTCAACAGGCTGCCCAGGGAGGTGGTGGAGTCTCCTTCTCTGGAGATGTTCAAGACTTGCCTGGATGCCTACCTGTGCGACCTGTTGTAGGGAACCTGCTTTGGCAGGAGGGTTGGACTCGATGATCTCTGGAGGTCCCTTCCAACCCCTACAATTCTGTGATTCTGTGATTCTGTAACTCTTGTTTCACAAATGCTGACAACGGCTGAAAGGAATTAATATTATTTATTTTTCTTTTGAAAAAAATGTTTTTCCTATTATATTTAGAGCAAATAAAATTTGCAGGTAAGTTTGTGAGAAGGGGTAATCTTGATCTGTGATTAAAAAGAACTGCTGAATAAGAACACTTTCTTATCTCTGGATACAGAATCAGAAGAGGGCAGTGGTGACAGCTGCTGCGCGTCCGGAAGAACCCCATGTTAAGGTGCAGTGAGAGACAACACCTTGCTTTTACAGGAGAGAAATGCTTGGATATTGGATGGGAATAGGGGCTTCCCAGTGTCATGAGACAGTGGGATCAGGGGAATGTCTTTGCAAACCAGCTGACTTGAGGTGCACGTACACTATGCCTGCACAAGGTGGGAATGCAACCTGTGTGTGCTCCAGAGCCAGGTTTCAGCTGTTGTGAAAGCAATGCTGTGGACAGCAGGTCTAAAATTAATCTTTCATTTTGCATTTTGACTCAAAAAGCTCTCCTTGAACAGCTCCCTGCAAAGATGAACCCTGCATTTAACTGCCACTGAGTTTTTAAATTGTTTTTTTTCCAAATGGGGTAGTCAAGCTCCCAAAGCACAGAGCTGCATCTGAGACGTTACCCATAGAAACTAAGCTCCAGTTTTGGTTAAAATAGCACAATAACCGCTTGTTTTCTGGTCAGTCGAATGATACAGCAGATCAGGACTTTCATCCTTATTCCTGCAGAAAAAGGAAATAGGCGGTAGAGAATGGCTGTTTACTATGATGTGCATGATTAATACCATAAATCTTTCATGTGGGGCTGCCGGGTGAAATGAACGAGTGTTATCACAACAAATTGGAAGGAGCGGGTGGCTGCATGCTCATGTTTGGTAATCAGGCCTGAAACGCAAAGTAAAAGGAGAAATTAGCCGAAGGTAACGGTGGTTATCAAAGCTCTCTGTGCCATTTGCTAAGCCTTGGCAGAGCTGACGTGCTGCTTTTTGCAGATCACAATGAGCATATGTACCTACTTGTGGCTGATGGTAGTTCCAAGTGGCCAGCAGCAGTGCGTGTGCTACTTGACAAACAGTTCTGCTTCTCAGATTATTGTGGAGACATCCCCAAGTATGTTTGCAGCATATGGCTTGCTTAAGGAGATCGCTTTGGATAAGAGACACCCGATAAGACACAGCAGATCAGCTGTGTATCGCTCGGCTCCCGGGGGTTAGCAGGGTGTGCAGTACAGGCACAGAAAAGAACAGTGGAGGGAAATGGGGAGCCCTGCAATACAGCATTGCAGTCTTCCTTGTGTTGCGTGGGTCAGCAGCACCCAGAGACGTGTGGGAAAGCTCCAGCTCAGCTAACTGTAAATGGTGTTTTAATTTAGGAATTGCACTTGATTATTTCAGGGCAAGTTTAGAAGAAGCGAGTGAGGAGGTGGGGGAAGGAAACCTCAGTGCGAGCTCCTTGCTGGTTAGGCCTAAATAAAAGCTTTGCAGAAAGAGGAAGCAGAGGAAGGTGCTAAAAAGTATTATGATCTGCTTGAACATATAGACAGGAAAATGAGAAGGAAATGTGTCTAGCTATTGCTAGATTTAAAAAGAGAGAAAAGAAATTGATGCTGTTGACGGTGTGTAAATTCTAGGAGTGAGCATATTTCTCTCTTTCATTGCCCTCCTGGTAATACCAGTGACATTGTTGCTGTTGGAAATGAGGGATTGAAGAGTGAGTGAGAAGCACAGTCCTCGACAGGTGGGAACCGTGTTGGAATAGAATCATACATCTCCCAGAGGGCGAGAGCTGGAGCTGTAGGGCCATGGAAAGCAGGATGCTCTTAGCACCCCTTTGCAAGAAACAGGGGAATCTGAAGCACTCCTTGCATGTATATTCCTATACCATTTTTTTCAAGTTTCATGAGGAAGAATTGTTTTTGCCTGTAGAAAACAGTTGTAGTAACACTGAGGCTGGAGCCCAAATCCCAGGATGCAATGGCTTGTGATTAAGAGGCTGTCTTGCTGAACTAACATTTTGGATTTTTTTTTTTTTTCTTTACCATGTTGACTGATCTAGTTTAAGACATTCTAATTAGTTGTTGCAGTATATTTGGCTGATTGCATTTTTGTTGATACAAGGTGCAGTGGAAATGCTAAGTCACAGCTTGAACCAGTGATTGAGCACCTGGTGGGAAGGCAGGACCAACGGGGGGAGCTCAGGTGCATGCAATGTACCTGAGTGACCAGAAGGGGTTAAACCAGGATACTCCCCTTCCCAGACCTCATTTAAGAGTTGGCTGCGAAGATAAGGGTATTTTGCTGGAGATCCTTGTGTACCTGTGTGAAGAAGGTAAGTACCTTCTTTCCTTTATTTCTGTGGCTGTTGTAGTTGAGCAAATCCTCACTTGCTGCAGCCTTGGGCCTTGCTGCTCTCTTGTCTTTGCTGCGCTTTCCATTGTGTTAAGCAAGGGCTTATTTTTGGATGTTTTGTCACACCTTCTTGCCTTACTGGTATTGATGGCTTTCTACCCATTAGCCCAGAAGGAAATAATGCAGCCAAGAGAACAAGCAGGCAGCCACTGTGCCTAAGCAGGAGTCTGAGGGACTGATGGCTAAGCTTACTCCAGTCTCTGTCACTGCTTGGATGGGAGGAATGGTTGTGTTTCTTCAGAGCTCCTCTATGAATGCAAAAGTTAGAAGGAAAAATAAAATCCTGGAGGAGCTACTGATATCTATCCTGGCTATGGTTTTTGGTTCTGCTGTACTACTCATGTAGTTGGTATTTCAGTTCTTAGTGAAAGGAGCTGAATGTAGATGTGCTGTTGCTCTGGTGAAAATGCTGGCCTGAAATGATGCACATAATAACTTGTCTTTGTCAGTCTTTGTGGGGGATTTTTTTGTTGTCTTTTTCCAAGTTTATTTCAAGATTTTGCTAGAAGACAAGTATGTTAAAATAAATACAACAAACATTAAAACAAAACACAAGATGTCATGTCTGTTAGTTTCTCCCCATGTGAATGGGAGGTGGTGCCATGTGTTTGCCTCAGATGTCTTGAAGGTGATTTCAGTGGAGCCACAGAGAAGCAATTTCAGTTTCTATGCAGCATCTTATCTTAGTAGTTCAGAAGTTTCTAGGGATATGACTTTATTTTTTATTTTTGCTTTCCCATCAGCATTACGTTTTTAATTGAGTTTTTTGCAGTCACGTGGCGGCTTCCACTTGGATGCATTGGTGAGCATCACTTCTTTGATGGCTGGCTGCTGTGGTTACCAGGCTGCTTCCACTCCCAAGTAGCACTGAGCTACTTACAGCAAGGTGCTGCTGGAAAGCCTATGTGTGAATCTACTTTGTAAAGCAGTAAGATGCTTGCTTTGTGCAAATGGAGTGCAATGCCTCAGGACCTGGGCTAACTGCATGCAATGCTTCTGCAGAGCCAAGCTCTATAGTCAGGATTGTCTGGATCTGATGGTTTCTCTAGAGGAATTTCTTGTTTCTCTGGTCTTGAAAAGTGTCTGGACAGTTTGATTTCAAAACCCACTACTCTGAAGGGCTTGGATTGTGCTTATGGTTACTCCAGAGTGCACTAACTCTTATACTTGACCTGTAGCTCCACTCTCAGTGAGTTATGCCTCTGCTTTCATTGATTGATATTGGAATGATGGGAAAAAACAATCTTTCCTACTCCCGAAGTTTTTACTGTTTCCTATAGTAGCTGATATTAAAGTATCCTTTCCTACAGGCTGCAGACTTAGCACTCTTGTGACTTGCTGTCTCTGAGTGAATTGAGAGCAGCCGGTAAGAGTAGATTTTTCTACCCTTCGCTCTGGGTAAGGAGGAATTTTTCCTTTCCGTGGCTTAATTGCATTATACTTGGCTGAGACCATTTTGCTTGTCTTTGTCACCTGTGTTTTTACCTAGCTCTTCTGCTGGCCTTGGAAAGTGCATCTAAAAGAAAGAGACATAAATAGAAGTAGTGTTCAGGATATCATTCAGCTTTGGAGATGTGTGCCTCGTAGTGGGGAGTCTGTGTTCCTTTGTTCCTGCCGTCTTTCCCTCTGCCTTCAGGCTTTCCTTGGTTCCTGGTGTTCCACCTTCAGAATCCTAGCTGTATTCACTTTGCCTAAAATATGTGTTTGAATAGTAAAAGCTATATTGAAAGGACACATTATCAGCTTAGTTTAAATACACATGTTGGCTCTGTGAGAGAGTGCTTTGCAAAGAAAGTCTAACTGTATGCTTTTGCACATAAAATGAGCGTGCAATTAAAAGATCTTCAACAGAAGAAAGCCCTTTTCTCCTGCTTCCTGGAATGCAAATGCTGGCATGCTTCTGCATTAGGATTTGTTGCAAGGGAAAACCAAACAGCAGTGAAATCATGCTGGCATTGCCTTTATACAGAGCCAAAGGACCAATGGCAAATAGCAGCTGGAAGCCTGGTTTGATCTTTCTATATGATTAAGTTGCAGGTATGGTGCTGGTGAGAAGGTACTTTCCTGAACTCCTTTCACAAAGGATTTGAGCATTTTTGAATAAACTGTTTTCTATCTCTGGTGTTTATGGCAGTCCTTCAGGACTGGCACTCTGTGGCTTGCTGTGGGATAGTGTTTTCAGGAAGGCATGAGGCTGCTTGGCGTTGTAGGTTCTTCCCCTGCCTCTGCTTCTTTCTTTAGTCTTTATTTTCAGAACACTTTGTGTGCTGTGGAAGCTGCCTCCAGGCCTCTGAAGTTGCTGTGGGTCCACGCTGCTTCTACCAACTGTATACATCATATTTGTTACTCTAGGAGAAATATCTGAAAAGAATCCAGGCATAATGTGTTTTGGTTCTGCAGCTGAATATTTCAGAGAAGATGGACTTTTTTCCGCTGTGTTGTCAGTTTTTCCCCTTTCTTTCCTGTTAATCTCACTATGATTATTCATACATGTTTGAAATTAAATGAATCATCCCACTGTGGTGAGAACCTTACCTGGAGGTCAGCAGCGAGCTGGGATTCAAGGGCCGGTTCCTGGGTATCTCGGGGCTATGTGAGACCTGACTGTCGGATCAGATGATCTTAGTGGTCTTTTCCAACCTTAATGATTCTGTAATTCTACTATGTAAAGTGAGGCAGGATTGACAGCCTCCAAGGCTGCTTCTGTAGCCCCACTAATGTTCTCTGCTCTTGCGTTTTCTCTTCTGGTCTGAATAGTTGTCACTGTTTCCATTTTCGGAGCAAAAGTGAAAGAGTGACTTTTTGGCTGTTTTGTTTTTCCTGTCAAGTTGCTTTTCAGATTCCTGGTGCTTCCTCACTCTGGTTTCCTTCCTGTTTAGAGACATCTGATGTCTCATGAAGCTAACATCTTCATCTTCTGTGTAGCTTCTTGCATGTGGAATCTGTCCTTAACATCTTTAACTTCCACAAAACAAAGGCTGAGGAAGACCTGTCTTCTCCTCTTGCATTCTTATCCCAAACTTGCATTTTGAATGTGCCTTTCAGCTCTTCAACAGGCTTGGCTAAATGGGCATCTCTGCCTTCTCCGGTTTCATGAGTGGTTCCTGGGGAGGCAGATAGATTCCCAGATAATTTGTACATCTTCCCATCACTCTCTAGGAAAAAATCTAGTTCTACATGTTCCACTGCTTGTGTATTCTGGGTTAGTGCATCTCCTGGAGTGATACCCTTTCCGGTGTGAGTACCAGTTGGGCCAAACTGCTCATCAGCCTAGTGCAGACACTGAAAGGAAGCCAAAAAACGCTACTTCTCCATGTTCCAGGATAGAATCCCTTGCCAAGATGGAAAGAGAATGCTGTACTCTCATGGTACTCCTGTGCTTAGAGCACACGTCACTGCTGGATCAGTGTTTTGTTGTTTCCTCATTAGTGTAGAATTACCATACTTCTACAACATCTGGAAATGGTTAGGCTGAATAGAGATGAGTTCAGCCTCCTTTACATCAAAGATGAGGGCGACATGCAATTCTTTTCTAGTTAAATTGGAAGGAAAGAAAGGTCACCGTACAGTCTCTCAGGAGCAGGTCTCTTTCTAGAGCTGATCTATTCATCCTCTCCAGTACTTGGTGGCTCTTCTCAAGGAGTATGCATGTCCACAGACTCTACAGGGATGTGTCTTAGGTGAGCAGTATGGTTGTACATATTGTAACAAATCCATTGTTCATCCATCTTGGGAGAACTGCTTTCATATCTCTGATAATCTGTTAGATTCCCTTGGAATTCCTGGCTGTGGGAAGTTGTGACATTTTGTGTTGTTCTGGGAGCTCTGTGGCCACTGCCCAAGAAACATGAAATTTGTTTTTTATGGTAGTCAAATGGAAGCAGTAAAGATCAGCACAATATGCAGGAGTGAGAAGAAAATCCAAATTCTTTTTTAAAGGAAAAATGATAACTTAAAGATCTGCTGGTTGGAAGGGACCTCTAGAGTAATCTAGTCCAGCTGTCTGCTGCAAGCAGGGCTAAGCCTGAGGTTAGATCCAACTATAAAATTGAGACAGGTTGCTTGGGTTGTTTTCCAACTAAATTTTGAGCATATCTAAGGATAGGGGTTCCATGGGCTCTTTGTTCCCCTCTGCTGATGTTTGACAAACCAGAGGATGAAGGTTTTTTTTATGGCTAATGGGAGTTTCCTGTGTTTCTAAAGTGCTTTGATTAACCTTGCTGTAATTAGCACAGCACAGTTCTGGTGTAGCCTGTCACAAAGACAAACAGAGAAATGGGAGATGCACTGGTAGACATCTCTACACTTTCCATTTTATATGCAGCATACTCATAGGATCATTAATGTTGGAAAGTTCAACTAGGTGATCTAGAGATCCTTATCTCCACCATGCCCTCTAACCATCTCCCTCAGTGCCACGTCCATGTGGTTCTTGGAGTCATCATGACTCCTCCACCTCCCTGGGTGGCCTGTTCCAATGCCTCACCACTCTCTCTGAGAAGCTTTTCCTAATATCCAAGCTGATCTCCAGTAATGGCCATAATTAGTATTTTTCTGTGAAAACAACAAAAAAAGATTAAACAAGCATGGAATTAGAGATTGTGCAAAATATCAGTAAACCTGCTGCCCGCATACGACAGGGAAAAAATCCTTTGTGTGTTTATAATTAGATGTGTTCCTATGTAATAGGAATATTATATATGTGTATTATACACACAAACACATTCTGCAGCGAGTTGATTGAGGTACCCTGTTCCAGTTTTCTTGATAGGAAAGCAGGGAGTGTCCAGCAGGTGTCCTGCATTGTGCGACTTGCCAGCGTGAGCTGGTTGCATCCCCGGGGCATAGCAACAAATGACTGGGTAGGAAGAAAGACGTGTGGTTTCTCAGAATGCTTTGTAAAGGGAACTTCAGGTCCTGTTCAGACTGTTCAGTTCAAAGACACTGGCGGTGTGCTAATGCGACAAGGGGACCTCATCTCACGTTGGATGCCCCAGGGTTTCTTTACACTTTGAGTTCTCCACGGGTGCCCGGTTGGCAGCTTTGTTTCACAGCATGAAATACTGGAGCAGGAAGCTGAAGATCTGGTTTTGCTTTCTCTTTTCATTTGACACAATTGTAGGTGGCATGGAGAATGGAAAGCTAGGGTGGGAAGTAGGCTTTATTTTACTCCCACTGAATTTTATCTGGGCAATGTGCCCTATCTGAACAGTTGGCTTGGTAGCATTTTTATTTCCTAACATGCTTAGTATCTGTTCTTTGCCTCTGTCTCTCCCTCTCTGTAGAACCATTTCCAGATTAGAATGAATAGGCATGTGAAAAGGGACTGGAGAGACGGGAAGGCCTATGTGTCCTGGTGTCAAAAACACAGATCTGACTCGGTGTGAGAGGCATCCCCTTTACTGGTTGCTTGCTGGTGAAGTCTTTCAAAGAAGAAAGGAGACTGCTAGTATCTGTCTCACCCTCAATGCATCTGATATTTGGCCCAGGTGGTGATTCACATCTCTCGCCACAAACAGTTGAAGAAAATAACTCTGCTCCAGTTTTATTATTTTTGTTGTTGTTTTTAAATTTCCAATGTGAAAACCTCGCTGCTGACCTCCTGGGTTTTCTTAAAAGGAGTGCAGTGCGTAGCCAGTCCATGCTCATGCTTTGCACATCCCCTAAATGGTTTGCATATGGGTTTTTTTGAGAGTATGGGGGGGAGTATGTATGTATGTGCAAATCTTAGTGCTGCTCTTGAGCTGTCTCCTCTGAGGGAGTGGCAGTGCTGCAGCTTCAGTAGAAAATATTAATGCATGTAAACATTTTTCTAAAGGCATTACATCTTCCTGCACGTACTTTATTATTTTCCCACAAATCTGACTAGATGTGATAGATAGGTAACCAGGGAGCAAGGCTGGGGAAGCGTGCTAGAGAAGGAAGGAGGGAAACGGGAGTGAAATAAACACAAGCCTGCTGTAATTCAAAACAAGGCAAAATCAGATTGTGTGCTTTGGCTAATTTTCTTATTCAGGTATTGATCCAATGGCTGCTCCAGAGTCTATTAGCAGTCAGCCAGTGAAAATATTTCCCATCGGGGGCTCTGACCTGAGACGGGGGTGAATCTATAGCAATTTGTTCAAACAGAGGAAAGCTTTTTCCTCTGATTTGTATTCCAATTTGCACAATATACAGAGGGGGGCCCTGTTGTGGGGGTTTGCGGGTTGGTGCTTGTCAAGTGGGAATCAAGCTTGCGCCAGGCAACTTGGCTGAACAAAATGCCTGATTAAACTCTGGGCTGGGCACCCTCTGTCTGTCTCTTTGGGTTATCTGAGAGCTTTGCAGGCTGGTGTGTCAAGGGGAGTGAGGCAGTTCTTTGCATCCTCTTGGTAGGGAGGTGTTCTTGTGCTATTATGATATATTCATTTGTACATGCATTCTGCTCTGTAGGTTACTGAATTTTTATGGTTTTCAGTGTGGACCAATTGGGCTTACAGCTGGCTTGACCATCATATCCCCTGCTGGAGAAGAACAATGTGGATTTTGCAACTCTCAAGTGAAGAGTCCACTGCAGGAGCTCCTTGGATCCCAGTGCTTTATTGGGGTTTGACAAAAATTGCCTGATAACAAGCCTTGGGACCCAGCTTCCATACAAAGGTTCCATCTCCCTAAAGACATGGCGCTCATCTTCTTATTCCTCTCCCCATTGGTTTCCTGTTATGTTGCTGTTTCGGCAGTTATCCAGACAAGGGAACTATTTTGAGATCCTTGGGATCAGTGCTTGCATCTATCAAGAGCTACTGAAAGTTTCAATAGCAATAGAAAAACCTGACAAGGTTAGCAAGGCTTGTTTCCACTGCCTGTTGAGTCACCAGCAGATCTAATGCCAATTGCTTTCTGATGGTCCCTGTGCCACTTGGAAGACAGGTGGGATTTAGCCCACTGGTACAGCTGTGATTGGAGATGTGGGGAGCTAATTTGGAAAGTCCTGATTTACACAATCTATGTGTTCTGTATCTGAGAGACTGGAAAAATACTTGGTTGACTTGACACACATCATTCTGAAATACGTAAGAATTGGAGGAGGTCTCTAAACATCAGCTGACCTATGTATGGCATATATATGGCATATGTTGGGCTTGCATACTAGTTTGTGGTACCGTGCTGCCTGTTTTCCAGTACTTGCCTGAATACAGGAGCCTAACATGCAAGAATTCTTCATGCAAAGAGGCAGGAGAGATATGCTTTCCTTCGCAAAACAAAGAATAGGGAGAGTCATGGGGTGAGTTTATTCTGTCTGCTGTTTTTAGCCTTTGAAATTGGCTGGAATTCTCCTCAGCCTTGTTGTACTTGCTTTAATTTAGTGATGGTCATAGGAACTCTATAAGGGAGAGAGAGGATAGGAAGGAATAAATAAATTAGCACCTTAAATTTTAAGTCCGTTCAGTTTTTAGACCACAAGCTTATTTTTGACTTGGCCATAACTTTCAGGGAGCAGGTCTGAATCCTGAGGAGAGCACTAACTCCAGCATTGGGAGAGGGTGCAAAACTTTATGGGATTTTTAAAGCAGCCAAGCAGAGGTCCCTGCAGTCAATAGCATGAGTGGAGTGTGTGTGGGAATGATGACAACAGCACTTTGTAATATTTAGGAGAGTATTTAATGGTATCAGGGCTGTGGAGCATGCTGTTGCTGCTTTTATGGTTAGCAGAGGGCTTGTTAAAGTGCTGGAGGGAAGCACAGCACAGGGCAGGCTCCTCTGTTGGGGCACTGGCTTCTGGGGAAGGGCTTCCTCAATCCCATGCCCATTTCCTTCCTGAGGGAAGCTCCGTTCCTCTAGCTTGCAGCATTGCTTCTAGACAGCAGAGCAAGTCCAGTGCCAGGCTGCCAGAGCAAAGCAAGCTAGACGTGGGGCAATTAAAATCCAAGGTGCCAGTTCCTTGATATGCACCATTGATTGGCTCCCATCGGGTGATGGATTTTAATCCTTTCGCACCAACTAATTGATCCAGTTCCTGCCTTAAGAGTGAGCAGTTCCCAGTGCTTCAGCAGAAAGAAGAATAACTCATGCAATGGAGTTGCCAAACTGTGGGTCCTCTATGTTGGTTTGGATGTGCTGCCCTTTCACTCTGCTACCTGCTTCTGGGGCTGTGGCTGTAGGAGGGAGCTGAACTGTTCCTGTCCTCTTCAGAGCTGGGTCCTGCAGCAAAGAAAGCAAGCTATTGTGCTGAGATGGATCTATGCTGGTGTTGAGCTGTGTCCTGCTCCCATGGGGATGCTGTGCAGTTCACCATGAAGCAGGCCAGCAAGAGGAGACTGCTGGAGCAAGAGCACAATAGCAGGAGGGCTATTAGTGCTGCTTTGGCTTGCTTCTAGGGAGAGAATGCTATGGGTGACTGTCCCACCCAGGAAAGTGGAAGGGAGGGACTGAAGCAAGCTGTTTCCTTCAATTGATGTTTAAAGCTTTATAGCACAATTGTAGAGAAACAGCTTGGAAAATGATACTGAGAAAGTACACAAGATATCTGTTGAAACCCAGCATGTCCCTGATGCACAGCAGTCTGTGACAAGTCCCAGAACCACAGTCTACTGTGCTGTTATGCAAGACTGGAACAGTATGTTTCTCCCAGTGACTGTACCAGGCTCCTGTCTGGTTCAGGACTCTGGAAAAACAGCATCCGTTTCTCTCCTCCATCTCTGTTGATGTGTATTGTTGTGTTCCCCTTAGCATCTTGCAAAGTCTATTTTTCTTTTTTTTTTTTTTTTTTTTTTTTTTTTGCTAGGTAATTATACTGGCAGGGTTAGTTTCTTGAGATGTGAATTCTATTCCTTGCAGAGCTCACACACATCTGCCTATGTGTGTGACTCCTGCCCACATTGCTGGGGCTCAGTGTGACTCAGGAGGGGAGGAACTACTCCATCCAGCATCTTCTCCAGCTGTGAATCTCATGCTTCACAAGCCTAAGAGCATGGGTAAGCTCCAAGGGCTGCATCTCCCTCTAATCTGAGGCTGATGCTGTGAAGAAGGAGCAACTCTCAGCTGGCCCTCACTGCTACCCCATTCCAAGTTAAGGATGTGTCTGTGTGCAGTAGAGGAGACCAATGGGAGCAGCTTTGCTGGGCAGGTGAGCACTGTGTGAGCCAGCAGCAGAGTATGCAGTGCTGTCTTGCTGGTACATTGCAAAGGACTAAAGCTTTTGGGCTCCCAGCTTTACTGCTTTCTCATTCTTCATAGCTTTGCACCACCAGCCCTTCCTCACAGCTGCAGAAAATCTGCCTGGTGGGGTCTCTAACTCATACATTTTAGTTAGAACCAGTGTAACCATATTTACTCAGCAGCACTATTGCCACTGTCACGTATGCAAGGATGCTGTGAGCCTTCAGCCATTTATTGCTCCTTTCTACCCTGGTGAAGTAGGGCTGTAAGCATCCTGGGCAGTGCTGTGGGTCCGGAGTGCAGGATACAGCAGTTGCTCCCTGGTTTGGGAAAGATGGAAGCATCTCTCAGTGCTTGAGTAGCATAGATGGAGGTAAATGGCAAAATGCTGTCTTGCTTGATGCACTGGTGTGAATATCTGGTATTGTGGTTGTTTTTGGACATGACTTGTTACCTAGAGACCACCTTCTCCCCCCCCCCCCAAAAAAAAAAATATACCATGGGCTTGTTGTTCTTTTCTGGGTTTTATGATTGCAGGAGGGTTTTAGTGTCTGGTGTGAGATCATATATAATGTTCCTCTTTCTCCTGCCCTGTTCAAGTGATGTTTGATGCTGCAATGCACCATTAAACTGGTACCAGGCTCTGTCCCCACATGAATGCATTTCTGTGGCAAGCAGACTGACTGTGGGAGAGACAGACCATGAAACAGCCTACATGTGCTTAGTTTTACGAGGAAGGAAGGAGCCTGCGAAGGGAGAAGAGGTGAACAGTAACCTCTAATGTGAAGGTTCTAGCTCAAGCAGTGAGTAGGTTATTGCAGGTTGCGTGTTCTGTAGCCTGAAACCTGCTATTGGGGAGGTTATGTAGCAGGCCCTGTGCTTTCCCTGGTGCAAGATCTGCCTCCCATGTTCTGCCCTGTTGGAATAATGGGAGGGTGGTGCTGGTGGTACAGAGCCTCCCCAGCTGGCTTTCATGGCTATGCTGGCCCCAGGTCTGTCATTCAGGGTTTGCTCTGCTGCTACATCAGATTCCCCTTGTTTCCTTCAGGAGACTGAGGGGCTCTACACGTTGGACAGTTTTGGACTTGCAGTTGGTGCGGGCAGTGACATTTGTGAGCGCTCCCAGTGCAAGAGAACAGAGGCTGTGTCCTGCAAAGGAAGCAGGTTTTAGATGACAACATCTTGTTTGAGTGATCTTAAATCATCTGTAGGACTCTGGGCTGACCTTTGGATCTGCTGTGGGCTGGCGCTGCCAACATGGTGAGGCTTCTCATGCTGCTGGAAAGGTATGAGGCTCTGGGAGAAAGGGTGTCGATGCTTGTCCTCCTGTCTCAGGACTTTGTCCTTCCTTCTCCATCAGACTCTCCCAGCTGCCAGGCACCTGCTTAGTCAAGCACAACCTCTTGCCCTCAGAAGCTCAGCAAGAACACAAAGTAAAATAAAGCCAAAGAAAGGCAGGAGCATCCCTGCTTCCCAGGGATGCTTATATCGAGGTGCCAAGACCTACTAGTGAGAATACGTATCTGTGACCTTCTGTTGCTCCTGTCAGGCACTTCACAGTCCTCAACGTGACACCGACTAAGTTACAAAGCCATATCTCAGCAGGCGACAGCTGCTCCTGCTGTCTTTCTCACTCTTTCTGTCTGGCAACAGGATCTCCTTAAATACATCATTGCATTTGCACTGTGACAAGCAAAGCTTGCAGAGTAAAGTCAAACAGCTTGATGTGAAGCTCAGGTTCAACTCTTAGATGGGGATTGTAGTGCTGTGTACACATCGTTCCCTTTGCATTTTGCCCAGGAGCAATGGAGTAGCAATAAAAATATCCCTTAGGCAGCAATTCTTATGGCATTAGTCTCTAGCCTGGCTGGAAATGTCCTGATCTGCAATGTTTCTGGCCCAAGGTAATTTAGCAAAAGCTCATGATTGCATTGAGCTATAGCCACTTCCGAGCTTTGCTCAGTAAGGGAGTGTTTGTGGAATCTCAAAGACTTCATTATCTTGAAGTTTGCAGGATTTTTATCTAAAGTTATGTGGGCTGGAAATCTTGCATGCCCAGACACCTGAGATCACAAAATCAATTTTGCCGTCTATTAAATAGGTGTAATTCCCATCGACTGCAGTGGATGTTACAGTTTTGCAGCGGAAGGTGGAATTGGATCCATATGTATTAGAGACAGAAAACCCATCATCAGTTTCCTCTTTTTCCAAGGTCAGTGCAAGACTCTTCCGAGGTGTTTGTGACCAGCACTTCCCCCAGTTTGCGGTGGACTGGAAATAACTCCCACCACACTGCTTTACCATTAAGAACGGACATGTGACTGAGGGTGTAAAGCCAAGCCTGCTGCAACCGTTTCCTATTTTTGTGCATGTTTTTAAATGTTTTAGTCTGTGACACTTTTATTTTTCTGTAGACTTGGGGATTTTTTTTTTAATTGGGTTATAACAAGCGCTAAAAACAATGAAATTAATTCCTCCTGGCAGAGCTCCTCATTGCTTTGTTACTGTTTCTGGGCAGACTGGAGCAGAAGGGCAGCAGCCTTGTGTTTATTTGTTCACAGGTGCTTGCTAGGTTGGAGGCGGAAAAGGGCCAGCCTGGCATTGCTGGCAGCATTCTATGAGCGATGTTTTAGCCATGACTTGTTCCCCGTATGGACATTGTGTGAGCTGCAGGCAGCTGTGTGGTGTTTCAGACCCAAGTGGGAGTCAGGCTGTCCTTTAATGCAAACCAGATTTGGCTTGGATGCTTCTCACAGCTTGTGAAATGCTAGGGAAGCTTCAGCACAATGGTGTGCCAGAGCTAGTGAGATGAAAGGCTTTTGCTGCTTTGGTAATTCACGTTTTCTTTCCTGGTCTCTTGTTGCTGTGATAGCAGGCCTGCTAGGAATCATACTGACACACATTTTGAAGATGTAGCATTTTGGACAGAAAGCCAAAAGGCTTCAGCCTGTTCACTTCCAGCTGCCTGGTCCCAAACATGGTGCTGGTGCTCTCAGGATGAGACCCAGCTGTTACTGGGATGGGACCCAAGCCCTGTGCTCTCCTCCAGGTGGAGATGAGACTCTGCTGCCCTAACCTACCCAGCACCTGCAGTGAAGGAGGGGTAGAAGTTGATCCTGAGTAACCATGGGCTGGCAAGCAGAAGAGCTGGTGAAGAGCCTTACTTGGCTCAGTGGAGTTAGATCAAGCCCTTTGCCACTGCCTGGGACAGGAGGACCCAGAACTGTGCAGCAAGCCTGCTGTTCTTCCATGGGTGATTTGCAAAGCATTCTTGAGGTGGCACATATGGAATATTCTGAAACACATTTGGCTGCAGTTGGACAGTAGTCTATACTTCACTGAGGATTTGCTACGGGGATTCTAAGAATTTGGTGCAGTTCAAGGACTGAAAACCTGCATGTTCCAAAGTTAGAGGTCATCTACATGATGTGAAACATTATGACCATTGTGACCTCTTTAGTGCATTACTATAATGTAGTTGACAGCTACATTGGTGTATATCCTGTCTTCCTTTGTCCTCCAAACTGCTTCTCAAAGAACAGTGTTTACTGTGAGATCAAATGCACACCTGTACCCCTTGGAAAGGCACAGAAAACTCAGTTGCTGATTGCTTGTGATCATTAAAGTACACAACTTTTTTGTTCCCTTCCATGAGCTCTGTCTAAATTCCAACTTGGGTAATAATATTCTGCTTCCCTAATTCCCTCTGAAGCTGCAAATCAGTTTAGATTGCTTTTTCTTTTCTAGCCTGAGCCCTGTTAACTAGCTATGTTCCCCCTCTGAGGAAGATGCACTTCATTGCTTATAGAAGCAGCCTATTCCATCACTTGGGTATTTATAAAGTCTTTGTGATGTGACAAATGACTGTAAAATGTGAGAGGTGACTTCTCACAGCTGGGGTGTCTGACATCCCCCTGGTGAGGCAAGCTGCAGAAGGAGCTGAATTCACCCCTTGTTCTGCGGCACCTATAGCTGCCCTGCACACTTTGAGTGAGAGCAGCATGCTGGGCAGCAGTGCAGATAGGAAAGGAATGGTGCTCATCTTTCAATGGTGGAAACGCCACTTGGAGTAACAAGCTGCAGAGGAGATAAGATAAAGACTGTATAGTGAAGGTGAGTGTGGTGGGCATGACATGGAAAATTGTGAACAAGGAGGTTAAGACAGATGTGACTTGATGAGAGATCAGACTTCTTGCTCTGTGCCTTCAAGTCACAAACAAAAGTAAACCAACCTTGCTCCAAGATGGGCGCTTTAGGTGCTGCTTTTCCACTCTGTCTAAACCTCCTTGTTTGTGGGCACAACTCGGGATGCTTGTCAGGACAAGCTTCTTGATTCAAAAATGCGTCTCTTTTTAAAGGGAATCGTATTAAAGATTGATCAGGCTCAATACTGTGGGCTGTAGGGAAGACTTGAATATGATGACCTGGCAGGTACTGCAGGACTCCTGTCTATAATGTGTGTGGTTGCCGGAGCTCTTTCTGTAGCTCTTCCAAGTTTTGCTGCTGATCCATTTTCCTTTGGAAAGTGTATGCACACGTGCAGGGTAAAACCAGTAACGCTTTTCTCTTTGCAGTAAACCAAGCACCACAAGAAGCCCTGTGGACAAATGCAGAAAGAGTAAAGTCTGATTAACAGTTTTCCAAAATGTCTGTGTTCCTGTTTACAGCTGGCAACATCCTTTTGATTTCTGAGTCTTGCAACCTGTGTGCATGAAGGCAGAATAGCCTTGTCTCTGCCACCCAGTACCAGGGCACATGTCTAGAAACACAGATATACAATGCATCTGGAGTGTTTTTTGTTTGTTCAGTGAGCTATGAGGTAGTATCTGCATTTGCTGTGATGGGCAGAAGACTGGTACTCAAGAACCTAAAGCAACTGCTTGCGGTTTCCCTTCTTTGATCATAATTGTTATCCAAGGAACTCTCTGTAGGCCTCTCCATCTCCATTTCCCATGGATGTAACTGCACTGCAAAACACTAATGTAGCCACATTTCTATGATTTAGCAGAAAGCTGGACTGGCTGTAGTGTTGCATGTTGAATGTGGCTGTTTGGAGGGGTCTGTCACTGCTTTGTGATTACCATATACTTGGTGTTTTTCAGCCCAGCTCTTGGGTGTATATTTGCTTGAAGAGATGCTGAGCGCTCATTCAGCCTTTAGCTTCCCCACTCAGACTGTCCTTAAATGAAGCATCATCCATCCTGTTATGATGAATATCATTTTCTTCAGCTTACAGTGCATAAGCGGTGGCCCTATACTGTTTCCTAAAGAGTGGTAGATTTTATGGCTATTGGCCTGGGAGCTGTTTAAGCATTAGACCTTCAGTGATGGACTCCTTATCACAGTCATGGAGGCAGTATGCAAAGCTGGACCTGGGTTGGAAACAAAACATACTCATTTTTGGACTTTTGTATCATTCAGTTACTGTCATTGGTTCTGTAACTTATTGATTGAAGGATAAGTGATCCCATCTTGAGCTGGAAGGCTGTAGTGGTCACTACAGCTTTGGAAAAAAAAAAAAAGCAGTAGTGTGCCTTCAAGGACTTAGAGGAAGGGAAGAACCACAGCTGATCCTATGGAAGGTTTGTGGGCTCGAGCAACCAACAGGTTACTTGGGCTGCTGTGGGAGACAATAGACTCAATTATTCTCATACAGAAGAAATATAATGCGGTTGGCATCTATCCCACAGAGCCACTGAGCTACTGGTTTTTGGTGTGTGGGATCAGTAGCTGCCTGTGCACTGGAGGGCCTTGAATCCTGCACATCTGAAGGAGCTACTGCTTTATCCAAAGGAATTAAGAAATACTTTACTCCTCCAAGCTAGTAAATGGAGACCAGGGACTTGGGATATTTGGGGCTGAGGCCCTGTGCATGAGTTCACATGGTTGTTTTGTTGTTGTTGGTTTTTCTCTTTTCCCAAATCTGTTTTCCTACCTGATTGTGGAGTCATTAAAAAAAAAAAAAAAAAAAAGAGTGCACCTGATTTCTCTCTATCTAATCAGTTCCTACAGCACCAGTTGCTGTTGCAAGAGTTGTGGGGCTCAGAGCCATCCTGCTTCAGATGTTTGGTATTGCATTTAAGAATTCCAAACATGAGATTTTCTAGGGTGCTTGAGTATTAGTTACCCAAAATCAGCTTTAATGTTAATGCACAGTTTTCATGAAGAAAAGGAAAACACTCGGCGTTCTCTTCTAGACTGATGGTATTTGGTTTAATTAACAGAGAGCAGGCTGTCCCCACATGCATCCAGCTCCACCTCCTCATCCTTCCTATCAGTATCAGCCTAGATTTGTTTTTAATTACATTTTATTAAGTGTTGCACAGAACAGTAAAACCGACATCAGATTACTGAGGATATTAATCCTCTGCACTTCTGTAGCACGTTCCGTCCAATGACACAGGATTGTTTCACAAACATCAATTACAAAGCTTCATAACCCCCCTGTGAGGAAGGTAATAGCCACAATAATACTTAGCACTTATACTGTGCCTTGCATCTTCAAAAAGCTGTATAAACAAGCTTTAAAGTACCCTGCATGGCAAAGTAGGATAATCAGTCAAACGACAGAGAGGGAGAGAAAGGTGTACCTAGAGGACAATGTGCTTGCCGAGGGTCTTGCATCAAAACAAATACCGGCTGAAATAGATTCTCAGTTTCTGTGTTTCTTTCTTTTTTTGAGCAGTGATATATAGGAGTGGTAGAGCATTGAAGACCATGAGCTGAAGAGCATTAGGTTGATCTACCTGAGCATAGAATATAGGGTACTATATCTCCTAGGTAAAGTTGGGGTAGTTTGGCTGAATAACTTTGTGGCTAACAGCGTCCTGAAGAGCCATTTGCAATCAATGCTCAGTGGTCACTGGTGGTTTGGATCATTTCTGCTATTGCAAGTGAAAACCTTTATTATTGTATTTAACCAGTAGCTCCCCAGATACTTGAGCTGCTTCATTGCTCTGTCCTTGGCAGGCAGCAACAGGAAAAACATGACTAGGAATTAAATTTTTTTTCCTCACCTGTTTTAGGATGTGATCAAGCAAGGAGATAAGGCTGAAGGCTGAGTGACTATACTGTGTGACTGAGGGTCTCATTTCTGCTTGGGTAGACATGATTATGTTTGTTGGTCTGGACAAGAGGAGTGGCCTGGTTGCACCCACTAGGGTATAGGTACAAGGCAGGGCTTCTCTCTTCCCTGCTGACTGGAAAGTTTGCTTTCCTCCTGTCCCCTACAGAATCAAGGGACTGCTTTGTTCTCCATGGGGTGGGCTGCCAAAGGCCTGGGAGTACTTTAAATAAAACTACATTTCTTAGTTAAGTCAAGAGAACATCAAGTGAAGCTGAGGATAAGTAATTTTAAAATATGCTGAGGTCTTAGCCTGCTGTAGCTTTGCCTAAATAGGCCAAAGCTTTTCTCTTGCAGAAGAGAGTCTGAGAACAAAAGTCTTTTAAGAGCTTTCCTTTTCAGGCACACATCCTCTTGGAGGCTGATGTCTGTCAGCATTTCAGTCTCTCGGAGCTTTATTTCCTTGGTGTCAAAGATCATCTTGCTTCCTTTGCAAGGCTGTCAGCAAGACCCCGGCTGCTTTGATATGGTTGTGTTCATCCCTGAATTCCCTGTTGTACAAGCGTTCAACAATGTTTGCACAAATGCAGGATCTCAGGCAGGGAATTAATCTCTGTCCTTACCCCCCGTGCAGCCAGCCAGCCAACTGGGAAATTATTTTAAATACTATCCCATGTGCATTAGTGCTTCCTCATTTCCCTCTGCAAATCTCTGGTGTTTCAGATGATCTTTTGACTTTGCACAGATGTGAAGTAATCAATTCATAACCCTGCATTGTGGAATTCCTGCCTCCAAAGTTCATTGCTATCAGTCTCTCACTAGGGAGCTGCTATGCCAGCATCAGCCTGCTTTGCTTCTCCTTGCCTGTAGTTGGTTTTTTTGTTTTTTTTTTTTTGCCAAATTCTTTGCTAGTCTGTTTTCCATCTAATCCCTTCTTTTCTTAATCACCCCTTGTAAAGAGATGCTGTTTGAGGGGGTGTGTGCCAGGAGGTTGGCAATACCAGAGCTACTCTCATTTTGCAAGGGCTGGGGAATGCTTCTGAGACCAACAGCTGGCACTTGTAGTCAAGGAGAGCACATCCCCTTCCCAGGAACAGCCTGGCAGTACTGTGTTAGGCAACCTTGGGCACGTCCATAGAGCACTGTGTCTGTGCAGGGAACAGCTGCAGGTACAAAGGGGATGACAGAAGGCGACAGCAGACAACTGCATGCTGAAGAAGCTTAATTTTATTGTTTCTGAGCATTTCTGAAAATGCTACCGATCTGTGGGGCCTCTACTCCTCCATCAGCTCCGATGTCCCTTGAGGAGCAACATGTAGAACACTGGGCTGAGGAGTGTCTGCCTTGGAGAAGCAATGTGGCCAGATGTGCTGCACAGCTGGAAAGGAGCGGATGGATAATCCATTAAAGGGAAACACTGCAAACTGTTTGTTGCAGTGTCAAGAATATTTCAGCATGTGGCAGATGTGGAGTGACAGAAAATGTTCCCTGCGTGCAGAGAGTCTGACAGAAGGGGGGGAGGGGTTCCTCCACGTTCTGCCAAAGCAATGGTAGGGGATGCCCCGAGTGTGAGATTCTCTTCTAGCACTTGCATGTGAGGGGAGTAGCAGTTCCTACGTCAAAACTTCTGCACTTTAAAATCAGTCACAAAAGCGCCTTGGGCTGACTCTGCTCCGTGCACCACTGCCCTCTCCTGTGTGCATGGGGGGATGCTGGCTGTGCAGAAGTCTGTGCTGCACACCTCTGTCCCTTCTGGGCAGGGTGACCAGCATTCTGCCCTTCCCCATGGCTCTGGTGTCCCCAGGTGCAGGTGGGTCACCCCTCACCACTGTTTTTCAGGTAGCAGTTCTGCTGCTGAGGACAAACAGAACTTTGCACACGTTAGGAATTTGATCTCAGTTCTACGTGAAAAATGCTTCTTAACCTTTACAGAATTGCAGCACTTAGTCCTCGCTGGAAGAATGAATTCGCAGAGAATTTGAAAGTCAATTGGTCCAATGTAAGATGATTTTTTTTCTAAGTGTCCTCTGTAAGGAATTTAGTTTTTGTTAGTATTTTTATTTGTCAGGAATTAACTAAGTAACGTAGAGCGCATGCTCTTCAAACACGGCATGTAATTGAAATTCATTGGCAACTTATGTCTAGGCTAAATTTGAAGAAAATAGGTTCTGATTAAACTAAGTTATTAACGGTTACTAGATCTAATTATTGTGACTATGTGGTTCTGCTCTGGGTCAGGTGGGACATCATTATCTCAAACTCAAACAAATTCACTACTTAAAATGAGAGCTAATCAAGAGGAGAGATCTGAGCACTTAAAGCACCCTAAATAGTACCAATTCTTTCTGTGGTGATGCCATTAAACAGCATCGTCATGACTAAGACACATTATTTTCATAGGCTAAAGATGACACAAAGCTGAGGCTTAAAAATAACGTGGATTTTTCCTCTCATTCTCAACCCTTGGCATAATGAAGAGAGGAGAAAAATAAGTGTAGAAACCTTTATTTCACTGGTATAATCTTCAATGAATTTTCTGGGTTAGAACTTTTGCCTCAAGGAGTAATTGCCAGATTTCTGTGCTGTCTGTATCTCTTCAATTCACAGTATGTGTTTCTTTCATTTAACTCTGTTTTCACCTGGCTGTGGGTCTTGCAGTGGCGCATCTGAATACTTCTACATCTGTCTGCACTTTGTTACCCAGCATGCTGCTGCCGGTAGTGGCACTTAAAGGGAAGTGCCTTCCATCCCCTCTTTCCTTCCCTTCTGCCTTTATCATTAGAAGGGGGACAAAACAAAGGGCTAACAAAGATAAATTCATTCTACTAATCAAATTCTCCAAACCACTGCTATGGGTTGGTTACTTTCCCAATGAGAGTGGGAGAAATTTTCCCTGAACTATTCCTTCCTATTCCCTAGAAAAATGCCAAAGAACTTGGACAAGAGCATTTTAAATGGCATCTCTCTAGGACTCCTTTGTTGCCTATTTTGCTGCATCTAATTAAAAGAGAAAAGTCTTTTAATATTTAAGCACCATTAACTCGGCTGAATTATTAAATGCCAATTTGCATTATGTCCATAAACGAATCAATAAGCAAAGAGAATAAAACAATGGAGGTGGCTGGGGTTAGAGGGATGTCAGCTCCTCTTATCAGAACCAGTGGGAATTGCTGGCTTGTCTGCCAGGTTGTGGCTATTAGTTATTGGTACTTGAGAGCGAAAGAACCGGGGACTTTCTAGTCCTCTTCACACTAAAGCCGCTGCAGGGATGTGGAGGATGCTGTCAAGATAAAACATTGCTGGGCTTGATTTCCAGGGTGTCATGCAGCCTCAGTTGACTCAACTTTGCTGAAAATCTGCTGTTGTTTCCTTTCTATGCTCGCTGTCTTCCTTGGGTGTGGAGCTGAGCCACTACACTTGCTTCCCTTCTCTCCAGGTTGTTTTGCATGCTGGCAGTAGTCTTTGGTCTTGAGTTTCCTGTGCTGACAAGAAGAGACGTGGGAAAAAAATCCGGTGGAAAGCGGTTTTTCTTGGACAAGCTCCTCCGAGTTGCATGAGAGGTTCCTCGTCTTCCTGGAAGTGTGGACTTAGTGCTGTGCTAGGCAACCATGGAGGCTACAGGCTGGTGCTTCACAAGGTGCCAGGCTGGAATTAGGGATGCAACCGATGGGTGCCAAGTTTTGACCTTCCTCTGGGGTCCTGGCATTACTGCCAAGACAGAGCTGAGCTCTGTATGCGGCTGCCCATCCCCATGGGGTGGACTTTGCTTCTGCTTTGCTTCTGATAGCCTGGGAAGACTGTGTGCCTCTACTGCTCAGTGCAGAGCTTCATGCAGAGATAAGGCCTTGCTGCATACCACTTTTCATAGCAAAATTGGATTCTTTTAGATACCTGAACTAAAGTTAGCCTTTGTACTTCCAGCTCTTTCTAACTATGGGGAAGAACAAAGCTGTCTCAGTGAAACTGTATTTCATTGTCTCTCCAGCTTCTCTTATCCTCTCACTCCTGCAGTGATTTCCCCCAGCCCTGCTCTGTTCCTTTTGCTTTCCATAGAGGCTGGGTAAAGCAGCAGGTAAACACGGCCATTTGTTGAATCTTTCCTGTGTAGAGTCAATGTTTGCATTGTTGTCATGATGTGATTGCCCTCATGTCTTCAGCTTCCTCTGAGCAAGCTCACTGGGCTCTGGAGCAGCTCAGCTATGACAGGTGAGGGTTTAGCACAGACTCAGGCCCTGAGTATTTACTTGGCTCCTCAGATGGGCTTTGTGCTCTGCACCAAGCTCTGTGCCTTGGCAGAAGCTCTTCTGACAGGTGGAAATGGTCCAGTTGTCAGCAAACTCTGCAGGAGAGCCTGAGCCCTGCCCTAGGGCCTGGCTCTGCTTCACCCCACTACCATGTGCCTATCCGCTGGGGTCAGCGGTCCCCAGTGTGAGATGGCCCCTGTGGCTCTCCATATAGCAATGAATCTTCTCTTCAAACAGCTCTCCTCCGCCTGCCCTTCTGATGCTCGCCATATCCCAGTTTCCACCTCAGCACTGTTTCTTATTTTTCTGGTTCGAGAGCCGCAGCCATTGTCTGATGCTTTTTTTTCCTTTTGATATGAAAAGTAGTTACTCATTGATTAGAGGTCGTGCACCTTTGCTCCAAACGTAGTTGACAGATTAGCAAATTGACATATCTTAGCCCTTTGGAAGAGATGAAGAGTCTGTATTGTGCTCTCCTTTCATCTCTGGTGTTAAATAGTCTAGTAATTAAACTACAGCTGAGTTTCAAAGTATGCTGGTTTATAGATCTGTGTATTTGAATCTCTGTTGAAAAGTCACTGTTGTACCAAAGTGACTTAGAATATAAAAAGGGAAAGGATGTAGAGTAAGCAGTGTCAGTGGTGACTTTGGGAACTAGTTGATCTTGAATTTAGGGAAAAGAGGAGAGGATCTAAATTCATTTGATGGCAAAGGTTCTTACCGGCAGATCCTGGGGACATCACCCATGGACTGCGAAGCTGCAGCATCTCTGTGGAAGGCATTTTTCTAGTAGGAATGCGACTGTGTACCTTCAGAGCATAGGAAAAGAAATGAGAATAGGGAGCAGAAAGCATGAGATGTATGGAGCACAGCTGACTCCTGTCTGCATCCGGTCTGATCTCAGCTCTTCTGCTGGCTAGGTGCTCAGAAGCTGCCTGGAACGCAGAGGTGAGAGGTGTGCTGGAAGCTGAGAGTATGAGCGATGTCTCTATTTCTGCAGCCCTCTGTTTTCTGATGAGACTGCCTCATTTTTTTTCTGAGTATTTTACCAGCTGACAAACAAGTCAATCTGTCTGTGGTCCCTAGAAAAGAGGATGCTTGATTTCTCCTCCAAGCTGCTTGCCTCTTCTGTTTTACCCTAAAATGCTTATGAGCATGAAGTAGCAACCAGACAAGAAATGGGTTCTGAAAGTGCAATGTTTTGAGCACTCAGTCTGCCTGGATCTCCTTGCCTGAGTGTGGCTCTGTGGCTCATTGGGTTTTGCAGCAAGATTTAGAAATATGACACAGGCTTTGAAGCTGGTACAGTGGGAAGTGGGTTGGGAAAATGGTCTCTTTTATGACTGTCATGAGGCATGCTTATTTTATAAATTTCCTGACCAAAGCTGGAATCTCCCGGGATGGTATTACTCAGGTACAGCACGGGCTGTGATTGCTACCATATCTGGAGCCCCAAATGGTTTGAAGGCAACCTGCCTCATATTGCTGACACTAAGTTATCTGTACAAATTCCCTTCAGGCTCAAGTTAGGTAGTGATGCAGAGTTCACGCTGGTGTAATGTTGTGTGTGTAACATCTATCACTTTATACCTGTCAAACAAAACACTTTGATTTTTACTCTGCAGCTCAATACTTTGCAGATAGGTGGATCTGTGTAAGAAAGTTTGGGGAACACCATTGGGAATTAATGATCTGTTACAGGCAGGGGAATTGGGAATGAAGGAGTTACTGATGATCTAGTGGCTCTGATGCTTCAATAAAGTACACACTACCCTCCTTCATTTTAGATCGAACAAAGACCTCAGAAGCATCTCCTGCAGTCACTGGGGGGTGTACCTGTTGTTCATAATATCTCACATGGTTTTGTTGCTGATGTTTTTCTAAAAGAAACAAAATTATACAGATGCTTCAAGGAAGCGGCATCGATTTAGGAGAAAGTTATTTTAAGACCATGCAAATCATCTGGCTGAGCTTTACAAAAGGGAGCTCTGTTTTTGGATATGCAATCAGCCAGAGTTGTAAAGACTGCCTTGGCCAAGTTTCACGCTCTATGAATGTTTTCCCAAATTCTGTGATTTGTGTTCTTCCTATCAAAAATTACATTCTTCCCTTTATGCTCAAGAGTGCGGTGAATTGTTACATAGGGTTAGGCATGGTTGCTTTGCATATCTCAGAAGTGGTTGTGTTTTTGTTGTGGGTGGACTGATGTTTGTGTTCTAATCATGGTAAGGAGCCAGGCATTTTGCTGCTGAAATATGACAGGTTCCCTGCTGCAAATTTAGGCCAAGAGTCCAGTAAGCAGATTTTTTATTTTTAAGTATGTATGCTTTGCACTGCCATGAGAATGCTGATACACAGGAAGCAAGAGAGTTTCAATAATGATCTATCTTACTTGGGGCTGTAATCCTTAGTGTCAGCATGCCATTAGGGTTTCCTGGAGGTTTTTGCATTAGGACAGCCTTTGGTGTGGCTGAGTCACCTGGGCAGCAAACTATGTTAGCAGAGCTGGCAGGAGGAGATTCAAGGGAGAAGCATTAAGCTTATGGAGACCACGTGCTGAAGGCAGTGCTGGAGGTGTGTGAGACGGCTCGGAGCAAGGAGTGGGAGACCTGAGAGCATGGTGTGCTTTTCTCCTTGTGGCTACTCTAGGGGCTTCTGTTCCAGCCTCCCAGGGCAGGCTGTGTGGAGACATCAGGTACCTGAGCTCCTTTACACCTGTCTGCTGGCACTGCTTCTCCCTCTGCCACTGTGCTGGCCTGAACTGCTTATAGGTATGGGCAGTCTTTATTCAGCCATTAATATGCTATTGATCTACAGCCCTCTTGACAGTGTTAATGGACACTGATTGTGTATTATTATTTCCATAATCAGCCTCAAGCTGGAGTGAATTTTCCTTTTCAAACAGCCCATCAATATCATGTCCAGCACTGTGGGCTGGAGCAGGCTTGGTTAATTTGTATTGTTGGAAGTTTTGGCAGAGCCTGTGGTCTTCATCCACAGTGGACCAATCAGTGAGACCAGCTGAATAGCAATGGACCCTACAACAACCCAGCTGCCAGCCCTCTACTGAGCGGGCATAGGCAGGATGTTCTGTCTGAATCTCAAGATCCTTGCATACCCTTCCCATCCTGATAGGCTTTCCTCACTCCTGTGGGGGGAAAACTAGACCTCCTCCATACTCCAATCCATTCTTCCATATCATTCAACAAGACCTGGACGGACCAGAGAGTTGTGCAGGTAGTAACCTGACAAGGTTTAACAAGAAGTGGAGTCTCACACCTGGGAAGGAATACCCAGATGCATCAGCACAGATAAGGGTGTAACCTGCTGGAGGTGAGTTGTGTGGAGAAGGACCTTGGTGCCCTGGCGGACAATGGGTTGGCCATAAGTCAGCAATGTGCCCTTGTGGCCAAGTAGGCCAGTGGTACTTTAGGGTGCATTAAAAACAGAGTGACCATCAGGTTGAGGAAGTCCCCCTCTAGTCTGCCCTGGTGAGGCCATATTTAGAAAACTGTGTCCCGTTCTGGGTTCCTCCGTTCAAAAAAGACAGGGATCTCCTAGAAGAAGTCAAGCAGGGGACCATGAAGGTGATAAAGGGCCTGGAGCATCTCTGCATGAGGATAGGCTGAGTAACCTAGGGCTGTTCAGCCTAGGGAAAAGATGGCTGGGAGGGGATCTGATTAATGTTTATAAATATCTAAAAGGAGGTGGGAGGAAAATGGATGAGGCCAGGCTCTTCTCTGTGGTGTGTAGCAGTAGGACAAGGAGTAATGGTTTAAAACTTGAACATAGGATTTTCCATACTAACATGTATGTGAACTTTAGGGTAAGGCTGATGGGGCACTGGAACAGAGAGGTTGTGGAGTCTCCTTTGGAAATGTTCAAGACCCATCTGGATGCCAACTGGTAGGGTATCTGTTTTAGCAGGGGGCTTGGACATTGTGATTTCTTGAGGTTCCTTCCAACCCCTTTGATTCTCAGAGGCCTTTATGTTCCCATCTGCCTCCTCTTTGAGCAGAGTTGTGCACTGAATAAACAGAATGGATAAAACACTGAAGCAGTGACTTTGAGGCCTGAGAGACACTCCCTCTGTACTGTAGCACCTGTAACAGTGCCATGGGGCAGTGCTACCTGTGGGTGGTCCTATTGAGAGTGGCTATTCAGCCACTAATGGCTGAGGGAGATTTGTATTCAATTCCGTGTGCTCCTAAACACCTTTTACCCCTTTCCAGAAACTCCCTTCAAGATGCACCTCTTACATGCCACTTGCTTTGGACTGGACTGGTGAGGGGAAAATGCCAGAAGGTTCTTGAGGGTTTTCAGCAGCAGATTAGCAACCAATGCCTCCCAGCAGTGCTCCCTTGTAGCTGAGAAATGGAAGTCCATGGCTTCTTTGCCTAGAGCTTCTTGGGCTTAGCTGGGTTCTGTCAAACCTTGCCTGGAGGCAGCCAGGGGATTGCATTCCTGTGCAGATGAAGGCATTGATGGAAGGCACAGCCTTCTGGTGCAGCCACCTGGAGGGCTTGGCTACAGGAAACATAACTGCAGAAAGCCTGCAACACTGGTAGACTGTCTGGGAGGAGGATACAGACTGAAGCAGCAATTCAGCTATTCCTCTTTTCTCTTTGTTCTGCTGCAGCAGATCTGTTCTCAAGGGACACTCCTCTTATTTCTCCCTAAAATTTAGAATATGTAATAAACTGATAGAGACCTAAGAATGCCATTGCCTATTTGTCTTCTTGCTTTCTCCCTCTCTCTCTGCCCTCCTTGAGCTATAGATTTTCATTTGGCTCCTGGCAATGCAGAATCTGTGTCTTACCCTCTCTGAGAAGGACTTCTCATCATTACCATCGAAGAGATAGGGGATCTCAGGTTCAAAAAGATGAAGTGGCCAGACCTGTGAATCAAATGCACGTTACTCAGTCCTCTCCAAAAAACAGTTCTTTCCTTTTCTACTTTTTAATGATATTAGCAACCTCTAAGCACCAAGAGTGTCATAAACTTTCCAGATTATAGTAATAATAACATTGTACAGTACATTGCACTGGGAATAAAATTATTTTACCCACTCCAATTTCCTTTTGTTTTAATGTGTGAATATATCAAATGAAAGCGTAGTAGGAAGTCTCGATGCAGGGGCCAAATGTGTTGCAAGCCAGCTCTTTCTGAAAGAAGAGCTTAATGCTGCAGGTTGAGAGCTTGAATTTTGCATTGTAAAGTGTCTGGCTTTGAATATTTGGTTGGCTCAGTTTCTCTGGAGCGCTTTGTGCAGTTCTGCTCTAAAACGCTTAGTAGGACAGGTTGTATCTGCAAAACTCATTCCTTGTGGGGTTCCTCTGTGAATGGCTGAGATTCTTTCTCTGTCTCCAGCGCTTGCCTGATGTTCTAACCTTTCTTTTCGCTCCCAAGGGCCTTCTTGAAACTGTTTCTTTTGAGAAAGCAGGTCCTGCGTGTTGCCAGGACAAGATGGCAAACTGTCATCGTCCTGAAATCCTCCAGGAGACGTGGAATGATGTCAAACAACATATTCTTTCTGTTCAACATTCTATTCGAACACATTAGAAGTACAATTAATCCCTACCATCTCTGTCTATCTGTAGTATGGAATGAGGTGGCTTTCCCAGCCTTTGCGTAGTGTGGCAGGCTGAGCTTGGAACCAAGACTTCTGGAATCCTATCCTATGATTTTAACATAATCCTCTGGGAGCTGGATTCACCCCTTGTTCAGTCCCCACACCTTTGCTTTTATCAGGTTATATTTAAGGCTGTTTTCTCAGCCTCCTGTGCCATTTCCTTGAGCGCTTTTCTCTTCAAGACAGCCCTAGGCTTTTTGGTCTCACTTTTGAGAGATAGGGGTTCATGTGAGGTTTAAAATGTGGTAAAATGCTTGTTGGTCTTGCAGGAGACCTGGTGCTGTGATTGCAAGAGAGATGACACAGCTTGAATAGTAGTGATTCAATTAAAGTGATGTCCCTTTCCACTAAATGGAGCTTAAGGTATTCTTAACGGTAGAACAAAGCTGAATGTACACCCCCATGTTTCTAAGCTATGTGACAGCCCAGGTGGACCTAGGGGGGATTGGGGAGAGAAAAATTAAACTGACACAACATTTATCTCCAGCATTCTCATTTTGCTATAGGTTAGTGCTATATATTGCTTTACACTGCAGAGTAAGGATTAGTTTATATAATATTTCTATCAAACTCTGGTAACAATGATGATGACAAAGTGTTTTGGTATTGCAGCGCTTGCTCAAAAACCCTCTTGTACAGTACAACTGTACTTAATGTTTTGCTGTGGAAATTCCCTATGTAGAAATGCCTTTAGGCAGGTGAGATGGAGGTTACAGAAGGCAGGTAAAAGTATGGGGTGGTGGGATGGCCAAAGGGAGAAGCATGCAAGTTGGAAGGCTTGAGGCTAAAGAGTTTGTGCACCATGTGGGGCACAGCTGAGCAACTTGAGGGAACATTTAACTGGGAGCAAGAGCTGCAGATAAATATTCTAATTCCCACAGGATGGCTGGCAATTAGTTTTCGCAGCAAGGTCATGTTTGTGAAGGGAGAACAGAGCCACCAGCCGGCAAACATAGCCCAGAGAATGAGAAGAGAGATTTCAATAGCTTTGATGCTGTAGGGTGTCAGGACCCCACTGAAACAGGGGTGGTATAGGTCAGGAGGAGGGAAGGGACAGAGTTTTTCTCTTTTAATCATAGAGCAGGGAGTCTTCATCATCACAGAGTGTGTCTTGGCACTGCAAGCAATGTTCTGCAGTGCATGTGGGTAGAGGTGTTACAGCATGTCTGCAGAGGGCTGGAGCAGCGTGATAAGAGGCAGTGTTTTGGATTTGAAGTGCACTGGCAAAGGTTACATGGGCATCTGAATTGCTGCTCTGCCATTGTTTGCTTGACAAGCAATCATGCAGTCTTTTACTGATAAGTCACTGTCTTACTTAAAAAGCATAAACATGTGTTCATATGTATATATGCACATACATAAGTTCCTGCTTTCTTCTTCCTTCTGTGTTCAACAAGAATTTTCTGCCATCCAGGCATGGGAAGGTCACTCATCTGCTCAGTTGTATTAGTGGAGCTTTGACTGTTGTTTCAGAGATGGCAGGCAAGTTCCTACAAGTCCTGCAGATGAAAAAGATTAAGGGATTTGTCCATGTTTATGCCATCATACTGTTCAAATAAACATATTACTTCTCTTAGCCAATAGCTTGGATAGTAATGAGCCCATCATGATTGTGCCAACCAAGTAACATCAGACTGGAAGGGCAGTGGGAGACTGGCATGAGTTGTCCAGAGAGGTGGTGGATACCCTGTCCCTGGAGACACTCAAGGTCGGGCTAGACAAGACTCTGAGCACTCTGGTGTAGCTGTAGGTGTCTCTGTTTGCTGCAGGGGAGTTGGACCAGCTGACCTTTTAAGGTCCTTTCCAACTCAAATAATTGTGATTCTAGAAAGATAATAGCTTGCTGCCTGAGTGCTGTGTGACCATGCCATGAATGGAGAACCCAGCAGCAAGAGCAACTGGCTGCCCACGGTCCTGTGGCCACTCTTGTGTCATAGCTGCTCAGTGCTTTGTGGTGACACCAGTTTGTACAGGCTGAACCTCAAAGGCAGATCTCTGCTGCTTAAGCCCAGCCTGCCCTGAGTCTGTTCTGCTGGTGCATGGAACCAGCGTGAATCTGAGCACTTCTATTTGCCATCTGGTTGGGTTTAGAGCATTTTGGTCATGCCTGGAGCAAAATAAGAAATAACTTAAAAAAAAAAAAAAAAAATCCATGGAAGAAAATAGTAGTTCAGCTAACCTTGAGGAAAAAGTGGGTGCTTAGTTCAGCTGTGACAGGTTGTATAAATCGGTGCTTGTTTCAGAAGGCTCACTCAGGCTCTTTGCTTTAAACCCTTGGATCACCTGTCTTCCTGTCTTGTCACTGTCTTGTTAGTTTGCATTGTATTTCACTAATAGCAGCTGGAGCTGTGACTCCGGAGTCACCTGGAAGTGTTGTAGCAAGACAGGGCAGTGCATCCCAAGGGCACTCTCACCGAGGTAGTGGTTCTTAGACATGTGTGGGTTTCTCTGTTCCTTGAAGTGTGACTGGAGTTTTCCCTCGAACAAGCACAGGTGTCTCATTGGGCTGCACAGTCACTTTCGATACATCTCAGCCGCTTCAGTGATCACACAGATGCTTTTGGATTAGGGAACCAAGGGCTGCTCATACAGATCTCTAGAGTTAAGGTGATTTTTTTATTAGGTCCTGTTTTCTTGCTGTTTCTCTCTCCCTGCTGTTGATTAGAACTGCAGTAGATCACTGGTTGGGGAAGTGCAGTTTTGTAAACTCTGGGAACTTTCTTTCCATGAATTTTTCCTTTGCACAACTCTCTTGTTCTCCTGGCTGGACTGGCAGTCACTGGTCTACTCCTAGAATCCTGGGAAGAGAGAGAGGAACCCTAGAGCTAATGCATTTCCTGGTCCCATGGAGACTGTTTCCTCTGGCACAGAGTTGCAATGGTCGCTGTGTAACTTGGGAAAGACTTGTTTTTCCTGTAGCATGCACTACGCATGTTCTAGGGACATACTGAAAACCATATGGAGCATCAAGGCCCTTTCTGACTCCACTCAGCCCCCTGCATAGTAAACTTATAGTCATTAGGCCCATTTTAGACAAGCATAGAACAGCCATGATTTGAACAGATCCCTGCTTTAACCTCTTGTGTATGCTCATCTCTGGGAGAGCAGGGAGTTCTTGATCCTTAGCCCATTCAGGGAGGTCTTTAAAACAAAACAAAACAAAAACCTCCATGTTTTCTTTTCAGTGCCTAGAGCTGCTAATCTCAACAGTGCCTAAGAACTTTAAGTAGAAGGTGATACCAGGCTCCCAGGAAATAAGGATAATTACTCAATTCTCCATCTTCTGAGTCTTTTGTGTCTCATACCCAGCACTATCTGGCTCTTCCCTTCTGTGGTTCAAGAGGTGGCTCTTCCATCCTTCTGTGGGCACAGCTGTCATGGGTAGTGGAGTCAAGGGGGTGGAGTGCTGTTTGTTTCCTTCATTACCTCTTCTTTCTTCTCTGCAGCTCCTGCTCAGGCCCAAATTATCCATGCTGGGCAGGCATGTGTAGTGAAGGAGGACAACATCAGTGAACGTGTTTACACGATTCGGGAAGGGGACACGCTGGTCCTGCAGTGTCTGGTCACAGGACACCCCCGGCCACAGGTAAGACTTCAGTCTCACCTGTCAGCAGGATGCCCAACTTTATCCTGCATGTTGGAGCCAGGTAGTGTCCTATGGCCCGAATATTAACTGTTCAAACTGTGAAGAAGCCTTGTTTTCAAGGAATATGTTCCAAACTGTTTTTCAGGAGCCTACCCAAAACATCTAGTGGTATTCAGTATGTGAAGTTTCTCTCAAAATAGAAGAGCCCATTGTACAATCTACCCTCAAACCTTTGACCTCACTTTCTACAAAAACCTGAACAGACTAGAGAAGATTTGACCCAAATGCTGACCACAGAAGCAGGTCCTTCATGGCTCATCTCTCTCTTTGGTTCTCTGGTTGTGCAGGCAAGGAGGAACTTGCCTGGGGGAGTTCAGAAAGTTGCTTGTGGCGTACTCTGTAGAGCTCCACAAAGAGCCCACTAGTCCTTGCTCTAGAGCCATCAACAAGAGGCAGATTCAGACCTGTGGTGCTGGATGTGTTCATGCTGTGGTCAGCCTCAGCTCAGTGAGGAGGCTTGGCAGTGAATATGGCTAACTGCTGCAGTCTTTCCTCGGGGCCCCTGAAGGGCCGTATAGCCTCAAGTCCTGTGCAACCCCCTCTGCACCCCTCAAATACTCAGAGTAGGCTGTTTCAATATCAGTGTAAATGGTGTCTATAAAGATGCTCAGCCAGGAGCATGGGTCTGCCTGCTCTTGGACAATATGGAAGGCATGGCAGCTGGTGTGTGCTGGGAGGCAGCGTATGCCAGAATACGCTCAAGGGATCCAAGTATGATATGTGCACCTTCTTGGCCCTCTTTTTCAGTCATTCCAATCAAAGGCATTTGTGCTGAGCAGTACACATTAGCATGTGTCAGTCAACCTCTCCATGGACTTGCTTGTGAAGAGATGGTTTACTGAGAGGAGACAACAAAGGAGCAGGAAAGAGGCTCAGCAGGATTTGAAATGAATTGTCCATCAAAGCATATCCTGGAAGCAATTAAAATATAAATAAATCTGAACCAAGACAGCAAGAATGACCAGCCTAGACTTGTGAAAGTGCTAGGTGGGTGATAGCTGTGTACATCAGAAGTGAGGAGGATGGTGGGGCTGGCTCTACCTAAGGATGTTGAACATGTTGCTGGTTGTGGAGATTTGAACCTGAGAAGACAGATTTCTGTAGCAGAGCCTGATGCAGACAGCATGCTTGTGGGCAACACTGAGGTGTGATATTGCGCGGACACACCCAGGGGACACTTGTAATGCAGAGCCAGGCATGATGAGGGAGGCCTGGCACCTGTGCATTAAACATGGGATGTGTCCTATTTCTGCCCCCTCTCTTCACAGATAGATTTCTTTCTCAGCTAAGCTCTTTTCCTAACCTTTGTTTAATCTTTTCCTTCTTATCAGGCAGTCATTAAAGTATGAAAATGTGGCCAAAATACTTAAATGAGATTGAAATTGAAAAGATTAAAGAGCTGGCTGAAGTATTTTTGCAAACAGGAGACTTGATGCCCTCAGACAATTTCATAATAAGCCTACAAAGGCTAAATAAATCCTTGATCATTAGCTCCAAAGTCTGCTCAGCCTGGTGCTGTGAGACTGTGATTTAAACATGCCTGTCGTTTCTAGAGCACCAGCATCAATCAGAAGGTGGCAGTGAGCTTTAGGCAAAGCCTGGGGTCAGGGATCAAGGAATCTGGTCCTTCCCATCCATTGCCAAAGTTGAATGAATGTCTGTCTCCTTTCTGTTGGCAGATCCTGTTGGATCCCAGCCCCAGAGACTAGATGGCGCAGGTGTGGGAGCCATCAGTGTCATCAGCCTTTAGAAGGGTAGTTTGTGATATAAGCAGTCAATAGGCTGAAGTAAGCCGTCTCTACCTTCTATCATCTGGGCTGTAGAAAACGAGGGCAAGCTTGTACCAATGCTGCTTAGACTACACCTCATTACAAGCCTTAAAATACCTTTCAGTCTTTAGAAGTGTTGTCCTCTTGCCAACGTTCATTGTGAAATACTGAGTCACTATGTTGCCCCCATCAGTCAGGACTTTAAGACATGTAACATATGGTCAGAAATCCAAGATACCCTGAAATCTGAAGGGATTCTTGTTTCTTTTCTTTTTCTTTGTTTTAAAATCAAAGCAAAAGTTTGTGTACTGCAGAAGGGTGACATATAAAAGTAACATACGTGGGGTTCCCTGTGGGAAGGAGGTGAGAGCCACATAGTGACAGCAGTTTCAACTGTTGGAAAAGCAAACAGCAGAAATAACCTTGCTGTCCAGAGAAAGATGAAAGGGTGCTGACTGCAATAAAAGCTCTGTAGCTGTAAGCTGATGTCTTCTATAGCTTCATGGCCTGCTAGCCACGTGGGATCCTGAGGCTTAACAATGAAAGTCCTGTGCTGCTCATACAGTGATATTAAACTAAGCAAGTTAGAGGACAAGATCAGGGGTGATGATTGTGTTGTGTGTGTCTGTGATCTGAAGGATTATCCCAGGTGCTAGGACATAAGAATTGGTGATGGCTAAGAATTAGCAGCTAGTCTGCAGAGACATACTGAGATCAACAGTTGAACTTTGGTAGTCTGGTGGTGCTTTGGGGCCCATTTCTATAAATGGCTGGGAAGGGGAGAAAAGGGAGCTCTGCTGTCCCCTGGGATCTCTGGTTTCTGTCACTAGTAGATTGTGTTTCTCTTTCTTGTGCAGGTGAGATGGACCAAAACAGCTGGCAGCGCATCGGACAAATTCCAAGAGACGTCAGTGCTTAACGAGACCCTTCGGATTGAGAAGATCCAAAGGCTGCAGGGGGGCCGCTATTACTGTAAAGCAGAAAATGGGGTTGGGGTCCCTGCCATCAAGTCCATTCGAGTAGATGTGCAGTGTAAGTCGTTTAGTGGCAACCCAGATCTTCCCACAGTTCTACTGTGTGTCTCTGTCTTGCTGCAGGGCTAGTAGGCAGCTGCATTGCCCTAGGACTGTGTGCACCTAATTCAGTGGCAAAGGGACTATTATGCTGTTTTTCCCTAGAGATCAGATATCCATCTGAGAAAAAGATGGCTCTGCCTGTCCAGGCCAATGCTCATTTCTAGGTATTGTGGTGTCTGCCACTACAAGAAATCCTAGCATTAGTGTGGGATGTAGCGTTGTAGATGGCTTCTGCAGTCTTTATCTTCATTTTGAAGATGGCTTGGTTCTTGAAATCAGTACTTCTTCAGATGTCTGGAGCGTTTCTGAAACCCCACATCTCAAACTGCAGTGCGGTGGAAACAGAGCAAAAGATTCTGGGATGCATCTGAAGAAGCTGAGCTGTGAAAGGACAGATGTGAAGGAAACTACTGAGGATCCCTTGGTTTCAGAAGTGACTTAGTATTTCTCTGGCTGTTTGCAATGCCTGTCTATCTTGTGTTCTGGCAATGCTATTAGGAGCTCTCCACCTTTGAAGGTTCTCATGCTGATTCTTGGGCATTCTTATATTTATTCTTGGGCAATTGTGGCTAAAAGAGAGGGTTAGGCTTGTCCTATACTTCCCAGATAGGAGGAATTGGAGATTTAAGGTCTAGGCAACTTTTGAAGAGGTTTGCCCTCAAGGATTAAGATTCTGCTCATTGCTTTTGGCTATCCACTGTTCCAGATTCCTCCGATCCTATTAGCACCACATCCCACTCCTCACATCATCTGAGAAGGTCCAGCAATGGACTGATGCAAAAGTTGCAAGTGATTATAAAGCCCTTCTAGCAAGGTGGCCTTTTGTGCTGATGTAACTGTTGTCAGCGGAGCAGTCTTCAGGCTTAAAAACCCCGGGATGTGCTTGAAGTCTGGGCAGAGACTTTGCTTGCAGGAAACACTGCCTGGTTGCATCCTTTTACTGCCGCTATCCAGTCTTGAAATGAGAGCTAGTGTGTTCAAGCGCTGTGCTACGTTCTGTTTAGATTATGTCTGTATGTGAAAATCCTTATGCTTGGGTTACCTCATGATCCATATTCGTGTTATCTAGCTTGGAGTGGTTTTCATCTCCCTCCCTTCCTTTCCCTACCCTGTATGGGCAGTAGTAGAGCATGAGCAGCATCCCACAGATCTGGAGTATATGCATGAGTGTCCAACCTTTTGGCTTGTCTGGGCCACACTGAGTGATGAGGAATTGTCTTGAGCCACGTGTAAAACACGCAATATAGTTAGAGCATGTAAGTAACAAAACCTGTTTTTTTATTTTTTTTACTATTTTTTTAATTGTTTTTAAAGAAGGGCAAAAGTCATAAAACTAGCAGATTGGACACGTATGGCAGATCACTTCATCTGAGCCTCTTGCCACTTTGAATAGGATGAACGTTACTTCATGGGCATTGCATAGCTTTGTTGGAGAAGTTCTGACACTCACCAAGCTCTGCTTGGCTTCTCTAACCATTTTCTCTCTTGCATTCAATAACTCTCCATATTAAAAGAGTCTGGCTTTTCTCAGTACTCAATATGGCAACTTGTCAGAGTCTTTGTCTCTAGGAATTGGACTGTTGCATGATGTGGGCTATGGGAATTCCCTTTACTTCTGAGATGCAGACTGGAACTAGAGTGATGTAGCATCCTGTTGTCCTTTATGCAGCTCTGACCTGTAGAACTGTGGGGCTAATGGGATGGCCAAGGGCTTTCTCATACTAACATCTACTCTGAAGATGGACTTGGTAATGCACCTCTGTTCTGCTCACTTGGTTTTTGGGGAGGAGAATCTATTTTCTGTTGGTATTTGCAATAGATATAAGGGAACACATAGGAACAGCCACAGTTTTTGTTGAACGCTCACCCGGGCAACCTTCATCTGAATGAACCAGAATTTGAAAATACAACCCTTTTTTCCCCACATCCCTATTTGTAGTTAGAGGTAAGTAATCACTCTCATTTGGACCTTGATGTCTTTTGACAGCCAGTACTACTCTTCACTCATAGTATTAGACAGAAAGGTTGTATGAAGAGCACTGTTGGTACCAAGAGGATATCAAACTGGAAGCACTAACCTGTGTAGCAAGTTATTCCTTTGCCCCGAGTGTGTGTTGAGTGAGACTTTAAAGTGTTGTTCAGATGCTGGCATAGAGGCAGCTGCAGAGTGGAGTATTTTTATGTGCAAGAGAGGGAAAGGAAAGAAAAAGAAAGAATAGATGTTTACAAGCTTATATTGCGCACGAAACATCCCATGTGATCTTCTCCATGAGCCGCCTTGGGCCAAATTTATCATTCGTGCGGCTCACTGACATCAGTGGCTTTACTCGTACATCAAGCACACGTGTATCGTCGTGGGTCTTATTTCAGCTTTTCTCGGGAGGACTAGGCTTACAGTTGACTGTTATTAAAGAAGGATGGAAGATTTGAAGGAGGAAAGGTCTAGTAAGAAAAAGGAAGGTAATATTTTCTATTTGGGGAGTAGCTGGGAACCAGCAGACTTGAATGGAGAGTGTCTTCTTTGATGGATAAGGGAAGTGTTTTGCCATGAAAAGAAATGGGGCCTCAGAGGGGTGGTAGCTACTGAGTTATTCATCTAAAGGGTGAACAAACAAAGGGGGATTAAGGAATGCAGAAGAAGAAGGACAATGCCCAAAGTCCAGATCCAAGAGATGTAAATCTTAGTCATGGCCATATGGAGAAAGCACTTTATGGACAGAGGCTGTTTATCTCCACTTGTGTATGTTTTTCTACAGTATTAGATGGTTTTTGTGTGTTTTGATTTTGTTTTCTCCTGCCTTGTCTACAGCTCTACTCATCTCTCTGAGCTATGTTATGGGCAAGCCAACAAGTATACATCTTACAAAAATATGCAAATCCAACAGTTAACACTTGTGATTCAGCAGAGAACATACATTATTTGGATGACTTGTTAGCAGAAACTCATCTCTCCTCCCCCACTTCCTTCCTGGGAGCCAGACTTCCAAACTTGCAAATCTCTAAAATAATGTATCTTGAAAATTAGGTGACACACAAGAGCTGGAGGTGATGGGCACATGTCCTCTTCCTCTCTGCTGTTATGTGCAGAAGACAGTGCTGGCAACAGAAGGGCATTCTGGATATGTGTGCTTCAGTAGTTTTGCAGTTGAAGATGGGTTCATAAAGCTTCTGAAAATACAGAAGTGCTTCACTGAGCTCAACAGACTACTTTGAAGACATGCTTAAGGTCATGGGGCACATTTCAGTTTTAGAGGGCAAAGTTGTCCCAGCTTTTCAAATGGGATTTTTACATTTAATCCTACTCAATATCATAGTGGTTCTGGAAGGGGAAAGAACTCTGAGGTTTTTCCTTTCTCTGTGCTTCCTTGACTCCTTGATGTTCAGACAATGTCTGAAGGAAAAAAAGAAAAAATCTAACAAGGTAAATATCTCCTTTTTAGCAGGAAGGCAACCAGTAGGCAGCGGTGTGACCTGGATGGAAGCAGAAAGTACCCTCCGAGTACCCTCCCTCCAGGGCTATTGCTTGTGTCCTTGCAAGTGAAGTTATTGATAACCACTGAATCAATGACAACAGTTGTGTGATGTGGCTATGGTGAAGGAAGATTTGGAAGGACTAATTTCTGTAAAGGGAGAAAAGAATCTGATCAGTTTAGGAGTGAGTGATAGAGATGCAGTTAGTAGATGTTACTGAAGAGTCAGCACAAACATTGTGAAGCAGAAAATACAGGCAGTACTTAAACTGGGCATAAGAGGGAAGTTATACACACCAATCACTATGTTTTGCCTCTCATGTTCTAGCAGCACTCCATCAAGACTTGCTGGTATCAAGGACATTGATCTTGTCCTGGTTTCTATCCTCACCCCTTGACTTATCAACCATGGGCTTAGCCCTGTGATTTCAGAAGGGAGCAGAGGAAATGAGGATGTGGTAGAGTTTCCTGGGATCCTTCCAACTTCTCGCTGAAGCTGATAATGGTGATTTTAGGTGTGAGGTGTCATTGGTGGTCAGGTGACCAGCCCATTGGTCAGACAGGTGTGTGGCAAACAGGTGGTTTACTGGAAGGCCACATAGAATCCGCAAACTGGAGGATGCTTTCTATTCTTGGAATGTTGTGTGGTGAGCGGGAGAATTCTGGCTTCTCCTGTCTGTTCCCTTTAGATGCTGTTAGTATTACCTGCCTTCAGATCAGTTCTGAATTCAGCAGTTGTTCTTGGCTAAATGTATGAGAGCTACCCTTCTCCCCTACAGCCCCTGGAGCATCATCTGCTCTGCAGGCTGTACATGCAGACAGTGCTTCACTAACAACTGCTGTGGCCCTCCTTACCTTCCTTCCAGATCTAGATGAACCTGTCCTCACTGTTCATCAGACTATCAGTGATGTACGTGGCAGCTTCTACCAGGAGAAGACTGTTTTCCTCCGTTGCACCGTCAACTCCAACCCACCAGCTCGCTTCATATGGAAACGGGGAGCTGAGACACTTTCCCACAGTCAGGACAATGGTGTGGACATCTATGAACCCCTCTATACACAGGTGAAAAAAAGCAAACCTCCACGAGCTTGTGATTGACATCTTAGTGTGATGTAGTGCCTTCTGTACCGCATGATGTTTCTCTCTCTGTGTGGGTTACAATGGTGGGGAGAGGGTGGTGGGCACTGCAAGGAGCATCAGCTTCAAAAGGGCTGGTAGTGCGTTCTTCTGTTTGTAGGTCCTCAGGGAGAAAGAGAAGCAGGAGAGCAAGAGGGAACATGACAGCCTAGTATCCTTGGCTTGGCGTTTCTTCCCCATTTGGTACTGTCCTTGAGTGCAGGACCGATTTTCCCTAACAAGTTTTATGTTGCTGATGACTCAGTAGTTCTGAATGTACTTAAGATGTCAGTCAGCACTAGAACTTATGGAGGATGACTAGGATGGGTAAGAAGGGAGGGCTAGGTGGGCAGTTCCTAAGGGCACCCATTTCATCCCACATCCAGTTCTGCTCTCAGGCACTCCCAAAGCTGGGCCCTAAGCACATTGTGACTGAGTTTGATTTTTGAGCATGCTGTAGGCAACCTTTTAGTTAATGCAGTCATGTTCATATTTTATTGAAACACGCTATTTCTGCAAGTTGTGGAAATAGGCAGCCAAATGGAAACACACAGGCAGATTAGGGGAGAGCACAGTGCTTTGGGTTCCCAAGCAGACTGTAGAAATGCTGTAGGTCAGTGCTGCTTTGGTCCTGAAGAGAGCTTTGTCTTGTGTGGTGCTCTGTGGCATAACCAGCCAGGACATCCCTGGCCTCAGAGGAAGCCACTCCAGGCACATCCAGCTTTTATTAAGCTCTTTATGGTTAACAGGATACATTGCTTAGGAAGAGGATGTCCTAGTACTTGAGATGTTCTCTCCAGCTAAATAAGGCATTCAGTGGAGGTTCACTGTAGTGCCAGGTTAACATGTAAATGACCCCAAACCCTGCAGCTCCAGTCAGGCAGTGTTCCTACCCTGATGAGCCTTTGGGTTGAGAAGAGTTGAAATTAGGTGAAGCACGTGTGGAGAGTAAAACCTTCCTGGAGCTCAAATAAATTGTGCTTAACAAAGCGCTCTTCACAGAGCTCGTAGAATTGTCTGAGACAAGCCAGATGAACTGCTATCAGAGCCAGGTTCGGGTAGCCCTTTGCACTAGAAAGGACAAAGATTTTGCTGTCTAAGCTTTTAAAAACTTATTTACACTGAAGGTTTATATGCATTTACTAATCAATAAACTGGATACATATGACTGTATAAGTCACTAGCTGATATGCCCGTAGTAAATGCCATCATTTGCGCAGCATAGCAACAAATCTTAGGGGACAGGACTTCCGTAGGGTGATTGGTCTCCTAGGTATTTATCTTCCTAATTTACTCAGTTCAAATCCTTGTTCTATGCATATTAGCATGCCTGAGCTCATCGTCCAGTCCCTTGAGGTTGCCTCAAGAGGATTTGTCATGCTGACACCTTCTCACATTTACAGGCAATTACGGAATGGTTTCTCCAAAAGAGATTTAGACAAGCACAAGGAGCACAGCAGCGACAAGCTGTCGTGAGAAGACATATGAGTTGCAGGGTGTGCAAACCACAGGATGCATCTCTGAGCTTTCTGCATTCCATAAATAAAAATTTACGGAACACATCTATTGTTAATTTAACAACTTTATTCTGCTTTTATAACATGATAGAGTGTCAGCAAGTGATTCTTGTGCTTGTTTGTTGCCATAGCATGAGAAAAGGCTATCAAACTCAGTGCAGACACTCTGGATTTATGCCAGTGTAAATGAGATTAGAATCTGGAGAAAAGAGATCAAAAGAGTTGAGGGGAGGGGATATTTGAGTATTTCTCAAATTTCCCTTTTTTTTTTTTTTTTTTCAGGACTGCAATTTTTTTTTTTTTGTGTGGCTTAACTATTGATCATGCCATATTTAAGTCAGCATCAGCCCTGGTTTACTTTGTTTTTGCAATGCTGAGACTCCCCTCACTTTATTTAGGCTCCCACTGACATCTCAGCGTGAGCTCAGGGGCTGTCCTTGGACATTTAAGGCTTTTTTTCTTTCCATGAGATGACTGTGACAAAAGCTGACAAGAAATTAAACCTAGACCCCTTCGGCACCTCTTCCAGGTTTTGTGACATTTGCTGGGCATTCTGAGAAACTCAGAGCAGTCCCTGCAAATGCTTTGTGTCTCCTATGTGTATAGCTAGGAGGGTTTGGAGTCTGCACAGCTTCCTGAGGTTTGAATGGTTATTACTTGTAAGCTCTGGGCCCGGTGATTGACTTGCAGTGATGAGCTGTACTTTGTACATATACATCTTTCTCCTCCTTTCTTCCTGACTCCCAGGGTGAAACCAAAGTCCTGAAGCTGAAGAACCTGCGGCCCCAGGATTACGCCAGCTACACATGCCAGGTGTCTGTCCGCAATGTCTGCAGCATCCCTGACAAATCGATCACCTTCCAGCTCACAAACACCACAGGTAATGCAGCAGCCTGCAGAGCAGCCATGGCCTCTCCAGGCCTACAGCTTTTAGAAAATCACCTCCATTTCACACGCGTGGCTGACGTTGTAAATCCTTAAGGCAGGAACTCTGTGGTCAGGGCTGCTTTAATTTCTTGCAGCCAGTGCCATGACTAGGCCTGCTGTGTGATCATTAAAGCAGACTATACGTAGGTGTTGAGGCACAACGGAGTTTTTAATCCAGACGCTGTTTTATTTATTTATAATTCTAAGTGATTTTAAAAATAAATTTCATACAGTCTGGAGCAAGGCAGCTGCTGCAGAAGTCCTTACAAATAATTAATCTATGTGTGACTGTGTGCTGCTTTGCAGTGCTGCACTTAGAGAACTCCCAGCCCAAGGTTCCCATGAGTACAGATGTTTTTGGAAGGCAAATATCTCTGGTGCCTTCCCAATAAATAAATCCTAGAACTGCACACACATGCACTGATATCCATGCAGGCAGGGTCTGAGTGCATCTCCAGTTGCAAACAGAATCAATTTGGTACCCCTCGCTTGACATGCATGCAACAGCTGAAATCATATACCAGATGCATTGCAAAGACCTGACTGTAACCAGTCTGTTGAACAAGAGGGGAAAAAAAAAAAAGCAACCCACACCATTACAGAGTCCCCACTTGTCTTGAATATTATCAAATAATAAGCAAATGTCAGAAAATTGCTTCCAGCTCTGGGGTATTTCATGATCAGAAAGGAAGGCAATGTAGGTGTTTGAATTATTCACCTCTCTTATGTAGCACAAAGTAGTTTGTATCCCTGGTGTCATCTTTGTGCCGTAGAAACAACACCTTTTGATGCTGACAACTGTTGATGGGATATTGTTGATACAGTATAAATTATGTTTATTGATCTGACTGAGCCCAGGGTGCTGAACGGTAGTTGCTTCATTTTATTTAGAAAGAAAAAAAGTCAACTATAACTCATGTTGGAGTAAAAATATTCCCCTTATGGTAAGATCTCTGTGAGATCTTCTCAGGCAACTCATGTCACTTCCTGAGCTTGTCTCAGAATGAAACTGCAGAGAATGCAGGAATATTCTCTTTAAAAGCCTTGTGCTCATAGTAAGGAAAGGGATCTCTGCCATCTGCTATTTCCTACTGTGGTTTACTTCTGTAAAGTTTAAAAAAAAAAAAAAAAAAAAATCACATTTCTCTTCATGCTCCCTCTCCTCTGCCAGTCCAGCCCTTCATTTCAGCTCAGCCCTTTCATTGAGTGAATAGGAAAATGTATTTTCAAGTTGTTGCCAGATCAGAAGCCAGCATAGATCTGAATTCATAGAATCATTAAGGTAAGGAAAAGATCTCTCAGATCATCTAGTCCAGCCATTGACCGACCCCTGCCGTGCCCACTGACCGTGTCCCTCAGTGCTACATCCACATGGCTCTTGAACACCTCCAGGGGTGGTGACTGCACCACCTCCCTGGGCAGCCTCTGCCACTGCATCACCATCTTTAAGAGAATAAAATTCTACTAATATCCAACCTGGACCACTCCTGGCATACCTTAGAGCTGTTACCTCTTGTCCTATTAAACACCAGCTTATTAGGTACTTATCAAAACTCTGAACTTGGTTCGTATATCTTATGCATCTAGTGATCTTTTTCTTGTGCTTTAGCTGTAAATGCACGCTTACATGTGGTTATAAAAGAGCCTGACACCACATGCTCAAAGACTATGGATAATGTATTCCCATTAAATTGTTTTCAAAAGCTACACGTGAAAATGAAGCTGGTGTTGCACTAAAGGTAGGGTTTGTATTAAATAGCATGAGAATATTTATCATTAAATATTATCTGGCTTACTTACAATGTTGGTAGTGTTTGTGCACAGGTGAGAAAATACTGTAAAAAGAAATTGTAGTTCTCTCCTTGTTTTGCATAGATCTCTTTTCCTCTTGTGTTCATTGCAGCAGCAAACTCCATAGCCTCCTTCCCTCAGGATGCCTTGCAACTGAGAAGGGTCCAAAGGGTGCAGAGGTGCATGGAAATCAATTTCTTAAACATTTATAGACCCAACTGCAATTGACTTTGAGAGGAACTAGTGGAACAAGAGAACCTGCTCTTCTCAGTCTGTTTGCTCCTCAGATAGTTCACTTGGGCTCTCTGGCCAGTTGCCTTTAGGCAGGCCACAGTGTCCAGCATGGAGATGTGCTTCTCCCCAGGCCAGTGTCAGAGGCTTGGCACTCACAGCAGGCAGAGAGCTCTCAAGTCTTCAGCCTCAGCAGGAAGGAGGCTTTCCCTTGCTGCTGTCCTGTGGCTCTGGAGCAGCAGGTTGGATCCAGCAGAACCACGGTGCCAGCTCAGCACCAGGCTGTCATTGCCTGCTCTGGCAGGGCAGGGCTGATGTTTTCTCTTTCCTTGATTTCTGCAAAATTAAGCAGCCCAGCTGGTTAATTCTCCTGCAGTTTTACTGCAGCAAATTGGACTTCAAAGGGAATTGAAAGCGACTCTTTGTTTTTAATGGTCCCCTTGCTTCTCTGCAGACTCTGCCAGCAGGTTTTCTGAGCCAAGAACAAAAGGAATTGCCACAGGTTACAAATAAATGAGATTCATCTCATGCATAACAATGTCTGCAGCTTGTTAACCCCTGTCTATTGATAGGAGTGGGATCCCATGCAGACTGCCACAGCCAGGGCTCCATTTTGGGACTATGGAGGCTCTCTGCATCATGCTGTGTGGGTGGCAGCTTTGCAGCTTTTCTGCTTTCAATCTTACATGCAACCTGCCCCAAGGCAGTGCTTGCCCAATGCATCACTTCTTTTCCATGCTTCCTTGCCCAGAACATGTTACAGCTTTGCAAGGTGAGTGTTCATCCTATCTGCACATCAAGCAACACAGGATCCTAAAATCTTAACCAAAGGCTGCAGGAGTTCTGGTTCATACTAACTGACGTATTCTTTCTGGGTGTAAGCAGGTTTCAACCTTTCTCTAGCTGGGATGTAGATGCAAGGATGCCCCCAGGCAAGATGCTGCATCTAGCAGCTTGTCTGCATTCTTGACTGATACTTCTTCAGTGTCAGGGAGCAGGAACAGCTATGTGGTATCAGTTGTATTCCTTCTCGCCACAGAAAAGTGTCCTGCCTAGGCCACAGTCTGTTGAGGTATTTTGTTTGCTGGGTTTCACCAAGTTTCATGAGGTCATCTGGAGCCCAGAGAGGACAAATCCTTGCTTTGTCACTTAATGAGCCTTCGGGCATGGGTTTCTCTCCTGGAATGCTGGAAGCAATCATAGATCCTGAGTGCAGGCTGTGGCCTCTCAAAATTCAAGGGCTCCAACCACAGGCTTCAGAATGGCCAGAAGTGCAGGAGGCAGAGGAGTAGCCCTCATCCTTAAGCATAGCTGTCCACATCTGGTTGCAAAAAGCACATACCATGGCCAGGGAGAGGGCATTGCATTTAGTGTGCTAACGCAGTATTCCAGCATAGCAGTAGTTGCAGTGCTAAATTATGGTGCAGGTGCTGAGAAGGGAGCACTCCTCCTTGCCTTGTTTGTATGAGCTGTAATTCAGAGATCCAACACCAACCCAGCACAGCTCATTAACACAGGGTCTAGGGAGAGGGAGGCTGAAATAATGATGCTGTTAAATCAAGCTTCATGAATATGGAACAATGTCTTATTTTGCATTATTATGGCAGTTACTTAAAACGTACTCCCAGCCTTTGTGCTGTGGACTGCTACTTTCTCAGCTCTGTCTGGATGGAGCCAGCAGTGATGCTGACAAGGGCTTTAAAAAGCTTGTCTTGGGATGAGGCAGAGAATGCAAAGGGAGGATGCAATGAAACTGAAAATACAAGGGGAGGAGTTTGGGATCAGTCTGGGGAGAGAGGTGTAGTGAGAAGAGTGCAGAAATAAAATAAGCCAAAACCATATAGTAGGTTGTTCAAAGGATAAGTTGCCTAGACATTTTGAATAATTCCCAATTGTTCAGCTGTGCATGAAAGAGCATCCCAGGACTTGGTTTACAGTCTGCAGGCCAACAGGGAAATCCATTTGATACCTGTGTGATGGGTGAGGGTTGCTATTCACGGTCTGGTTTTCCAGACCATGGATTTTCCATTGCCAAATTATGTGTTATTATCTTTCCTATCTGTGCAAGGAGAGTTGGTCAGGCTTTTCTCCTGAACTGAGTCCTAAGCCTAGAGAACTTGCAGTGAACAATCTCAAAATACTGTACCTAGCTGTATCCCTTTTCTGAGAAATGGCTGTGGGGTGTTTTAAGTATGGCTTCTGGTCTGGGTTGTCTGCAGGCCCTGCTTGCAGTTTTCTAACCTTAGAAAAGAAGGATGCTTTAACTCAAAAAGGTGTGTTAACGTTAATTCATTACAGGTAAAAAGCATTACTGAGTCCCTGCAGCTCTCCTTTCTCAAACCAGCTAACTTCAAGAAGAAACCCTAGAAAGAACGAAGCTGTTGACAGGTGAGTGGACAGGTCCTTTTCAAGCTTAGAAGTGTCCCTCTTTGTCCTCTTCCAGCCCCACCTGCTCTGAAACTGTCAGTCAATGAAACATTGGTGGTCAACCCTGGTGACAACATCACTATGCAGTGCTCTCTGACAGGCGGTGACCCACAGCCAGAGGTGCTTTGGTCTCATTCTCCCGGCCTGCTGCCTCCCAACAGCCTCGTGCAAGGAGGCAACCTCACCATCTGGAGGATCCGCGTGGAGGACTCAGGATACTACAACTGCACAGCCATAAACAATGTGGGGAACCCAGCAAAGAAGACAGTGAACCTACTGGTGCGGTGTAAGTTGCTCTTTTTCTCAGAGGAGGAGTTAGATTTGCATTCTCCCTGAGTGTTCTTGTACAACTAAGGGATGCTTAGCAGAAATCAGTACTCTGGAGAAGCTGTTGTGCAAGCTTCTGTGCTCCCAGATCAAGAGCTGTGCTTTGGCTACTTTCAGCCTCATACTAGGCTGCATCGCTATCCTGGGCTAGACAGGGATCCTAGTCTTACAGGTGTGAGGCCTTGGGGATCTCTTGTGGGAGCTTAGCTAGAGAAGGTCTTGGGACATATATATTGCACAGAGTTGCTGCCCTCCAAAGGAGTGAAGGGCTGTTGTCTTGTGCCATGTGAGGCTCTTTGCTGACCCTAAATGGTTTTGCATTTGTGTTCATCCCAGCCATGAAGAATGCCACGTTCCAAATCACCCCTGATGTGATCAAAGAGAGTGAGACCATCCAGTTAGGGCAGGACTTGAAACTCTCATGCCACGTGGATGCTGTCCCCCAGGAGAAAGTTGTCTACTCCTGGTACAAGAATGGGAAACCAGCCAGGTTCTCAGACCGGTTACTCATCACCAGGAATGACCCTGAGCTCCCACCTGTGACCTGCAGCTTGGAGATTATCGACCTGAGATTCAGTGACTATGGCACCTACCTGTGTGTGGCCACCTTCCAGGGAGCACCCATTCCTGACCTCAGTGTGGAGGTGAACATCTCCTCAGAGACAGGTGAGCCTTTCTGTGACATCTGGGGACCTTCTGGACATCACATCCTCCACCTCCATCCCACAGTTTTAGAGTAAGACTATTCAAAGAAGGCACCAGATTGTGCAGGAAGATAGAGGAAATGATATTTCACCAAATTTCATAAGTCCTTTTGCTTAGAAGGGAGTAAAAGAAAAAATAAAGCTGTTCATTGCTTTCTTTGGCATAGCTTATGAGGAGTATTTTCAAAGCTATGATCAGAAGATTGGTATCATCTGTTATAGCAAATTCTGTGGAAAGATTTAATGTAATGTTTACTAGATTGCAATTTCAATCTGTGTTGGGTACACTCTGCAGGACTCCATGTGTCACAAATGCCCTTCACCTTTAAAACCAGGGTCAAAACCTCACCCCATGGGTTGGTGAGGACAACCCGAAGATATAGGCGAGCTTGAGAGTCTCCCTGGGGACTAAAATTCAGAGTCTCAGAGCTGTATCTTTGCTTCTGGAAAAGCTGGTGGATCCAGCTCTACCCTTCAACATATCCATGTCATCTTGCTGTCTTTCCAGGATCTTGAGAGTATGGCACAATACAAGTAATCTGGCAAGGGCATTCAGCTGCTCATAGAGCTTGTCCTGAACCTTTATAAGAAGTTTATTTTCAGTCTCTGGTTGTGCTGAACCCATTATTTGGGCTGGTCCCAATGCCATTTCTGGACCTTATTGCTTCAGCACCCTTGGAGAAAGCAGTGTTGTACTGCTTCTGCTGATTCAGGAATCTGTCTCAGCAGAAATGCTGGGACTGGGACCAGTCTGCTCCCAGTGAGACTTAACTCACATTCACCAGCAGCCTGAAGACTGAACCCCTACCTTGCCATGGACCTGAAAGGCACCATGGCTGGTGCTTCCACTCTGCTAGCAGCCCCTTTGTCCTGTAGGTCTTGTGTGGGGGTCACCGCCACTGTGAGTAATTCTTTTTGCCCAAGAGCAGTAAATGCCAAAGTGCACTTGTGTTTAAGGATACAAAAGGGGGGAGACAGCAAAGAGCTGAGAGACCCTGGATGATCCCACCAGGGAGCTGGGCAGCTCTGTTGGCACAGGGGTTGGCCCAGGTTCCCAATGGAGGTGTCTGCAGCAGCTGCTCTGTGCTGGTGGAGAGTGAGAGCCATACACTCACATGGGTTGCTGGTAGAGAAGGTCATCCTGGCCATTCTGAAGCCTCACTTCAGCAGCTTGGTCCAGCAAAGCCCCTTTTGTGACTGAGGGAGTGAACGCCATTGTCCTGGCTGGAACAGCCCTCAGGTAGCATGAGCCCACCAGCAGCAACCAAACCACATCCAACACATGGTTCCTGCATAAAATCTTGGTGGGTTTTCCTAAGTGCAGGATCCGTGCAGAAGAGCAGCAGTGGCAGTTCCAACAAGAAAGACCTGAGCTCGCCAAGGTGGCTGCTTCCACGGAGTGGCTCTGAGGAGACAGCTTTAATTAAAAAAAAAATCTCCAAATGCAATTTTCAGCTTTTCCCCATGGAGAAAATTACTTCTAGCAGGTAAGTGAGTGGCTGCTGGCACTGTTGGCGCTGAGAGTGTTGTCGTCCATCGCGCTGCACAGGACAGGGTGTGATGAGGTTTCCCCAGCCCATGGAAGACTTGTAAATTGAAAATGCGGCCTCCTTGTTGCATTGGGAGATCACTGCTGAGGAAGATGGGGCTGGAGCCATCCTAAATCTTCTTTAAAGCAGCTGTAGGCTGTAATGTGTACAATTAGTTTAGCACACTCTTCCTTGCTGGAACTGAATTGAGCTAATACTGGTCAGGCTAGCTTGTTACAGCTGTCCTAAACTTTGCTTTAAATGGAAATGAATTACATAGTTATGGAAGTGTCAATCCAAGTGTCACCATTGTCAGCTGGAAGGGCTGAAAGTGGAGCTTTCAGAAAACGACTGCTGCCCTTCCAACTCAAATGATTCTATGATTCTATATTTACTTCAGTTGAACAGTTAACTCAGAAGCCTAATACAAATTAAATGTCAACATTACGTGGGTTTTAGCATGAGCTTTCCCTTCCTGGGCCTTTGGTGAATGTGGGGATGTGAACAACAAGCTTTCCCCAAAATCTCTCCTCCCTTCAGCTTGGACTTCTTTTGAGCTGTTTGTCAGCAGTTTTGTTTGCTGTCTGAGAGCTGTTTTTTTCTTGAGCGTTTTAGTGCCATTAGCTCCAGCTAGGCAGCAGTTCTGCTGGGTGAGCTTGTGATGCACAGGAGTGACATTTGCTGAGACCCCTCTCTCTGGAGTGAGCCAGAAGTGTCCAGCACACTGTGAATCTCAGTGTAGAGTAAACAAAGACACTTAACAGAGATGGCTCCTTACTGTGGTTTAGCAGCAAACAGAAGTCCTGGGTGTCTGACAAGGCTGGAGGTTTACTAAGCACTAATCCTACAAATCTCTGTTTCTGTCTGACCTCTGTAAGAGGACTAGATGCCTTTGCAGAGACATCTTCTATTTCTTGGTCAAAAGTTTGCAGTTCGATTTAGGAAATTTACTGACCAGAAATAGAGAAATGGATGAAAGAGGCTTTTGCAGTAAGAGGTGGGAGCTGGCAAAATGTTCCAGGAGAGCTGGCAGTTGTCATTGACACTGGGGTAAATTTTTGGAGAATCTGGGAACTTCCTTGGTACCATGCAGCTCTAGACTCTGTAGGATGGTTTACATGGGCAGTGTGTTCTTGTATGGGTTGCAGTAATACTATCAGTGTCAAGTTGAGTTCAGGGTTGCTGGAGTGATGCAGGCACAAGCATCTTGGGAATGTTTGTTGCTTATTGGAAATCAAGCGTAAAACCAGTCCCTTTTTATCTCCCTTTTAGTGCCGCCAACCATCAGTGTCCCCAAGGGTCAGTCTACCATCACTGTCCGGGAGGGCTCCAGGGCTGAGCTGCAGTGTGAGGTTCGAGGGAAGCCTAAGCCACCCATCATCTGGTCCCGAGTAGATAAGGAAACCCCCATGCCTTCAGGGACAATGACGGTGGAGACATATGATGGGAAGCTGCACCTGGAGAGCGTCAGCCGAGAAATGAGCGGGACCTATAAGTGCCAGACAGCCAGGTACAATGGCTTTAACATCAGACCACGGGAAGCCCTGGTGCAGCTCAACGTGCAGTGTGAGTATAATATGTAAGAGGAATACCGGTCTGAATGCTTGTGTGAGTGCAAATCATCTCTGTCATACTGAGTAGTGCTTTCAGGCAGGGCTGGCGTTTCTTACTGGGCTGAGATTGCATGTCTCTTTTATCTGAAGACCTTTGAACAGTTTGTATTTAATTGGCCTGGCTGCAAAGACAAGGGTAGAATACTATATGGGTAGTGTGTTGCAAGTGGAAGAGAAGGGTGTTGTCTGTGTTTGTACACAATATTTTTCCATTTCTCTATCAGTTGACTATATTGCAAAACAGCTGCTTTGCAAAATGTGCATTCAGGGCATATTAAAAAGGTTGTGAAGTCAGAATTGTTCAGAAGATAGCAAATGAATGTCAGTTATGACATTTCTACCTCATAAACCTTTCTGCATCTTAGTTTCCCCAGCCTGAACCATTTTGCCTGGAAAGCAGCACTAGGCAGACCCTCACATGGACTGCATAATTCCAAATAGTTTCCATGCAGATCGTGTGAGCAACAGAAAACTGACGGTTAGCATGTGGCGTATTGAGTGATTTCAGTGATGGGTGGTGTTCCCAGCCTTGCTTTGGTGAGTATATCTGTGCATTAAGGTGAGTGCTGCCTCACTCCTCCCTGGCTCACTCTCCACGGAAAGGAGAAGCAGGACTGGAGCAGATAACCTGGCTGAAGCCAAGCAGGCATATTGCTGACAGGTGCAAGCTGTTGGGAGTACAGCAGTAACAAAAGTGTGCCATATCCTTCAGGCATATTGGAGTATTCTAAGATTCCCCTTTAAAAACAGTTTGCCTGTCCATTTGCGAGCATGTCAACAATTGAATTATGGGATGGGGAAACGTGCAGGTTTTCATGAAGTGGAGATGTGTGTGGAGAAGATTCTGTGCAGGGTGGTTGTGGGTGCCTTGATTTAAGCTGTTTTGGAAGGCAAGCTGGGATGAGCATATGGTGCATGGGAGGATGCAGCAGGGAGAGTGATCCTCACCCCAAGGATGGATGGAGATACAGCAAAGTCTCACTCTGGAGCAAAGAACAATCAGATCTGCTGGAGCCCCCAGTTCTTGCTGGTGTTTGAAAGTGATGCTGTCCCCACTGTATGGCATTGCAGAGGGAGAGGTAGTGCCCAGCCTGGGATGAATTCAGGCTTGATAGGTAGTTTGGAGGGGAATCACAGCTGTATATCTTGAGTTGGAGTGGATAGACACAATTCTCCATGCAATAGATGGTAGGCAGAAGCCTGAAGTTGTTGTGGGTATGGCCTATGGTGTGATTGATCCACAAGAGGGAAAAAAAATTGAACTTCTGTATAAAGAGTAACTTGACATACTCTTCCTATAACTTTTCCTTAAGCCAAGCAATGTTTTGTTGTGATCTAGCCCAAGTAACAACAGCATGGTCCATGCATAATAAACAAACTGTGAAACAAGAAAGGAGGGCAAGAATTGCCCCCATTGCTTTTATATCCCCTTAAAAAATGGGAGGAAAAAAAGCCAACAGCAAGCAGCACAGCCCATGTTTATGCCTCTCCTCCTAGTTTGAGCAGCTGGAAGGAGGTGGGTGCAGTGGTGGGGCCGCAGTGGTTAATTGAAACGTTGCTCTGCAGTGTGAGGAGCTCATTAGTCCGGTCGCTTGCTCTGGAATTCTCATCATATCAGAAATGGGGATCGTGTGGCTTCTGCAGCCTCCGTGATGAGTGCTTCCCACCGGAGGGCCCGGTTAGGTGATAGGCATCCACAGAGCTGCGTGCGCCCACCTGCGTGTGTGTGTGTGCATGCAGACGTGCCTCTCTGTGTGTCTGGGTGAGCTCCTTTTGAACCGGCTCGCTCAAGGGAAGAGCGAATTCTGAGTGATAATGTGGCTGTTTCTCTGATTTGCTCCAAAGCTAAAGTTGCAAAATCAATACAGCAGATCTGATTAGATGTCAGAACCTGTTTCTGTGTTTCTTTTTTCTTTTCCTTTTCTCCCCTTGCCCTCATGCATATGGTTACGTATTGTAGCAAACCAGCCCAGAAATAGGCTTTGCCAACTGCACTGCAGTATTGGAAAAGAGAGCAAGAAGACAAAAAGAACAAGTCAGCTGTCACAAAAAATTGTTCTTATTTTTTTACATTTTGCAAGCAGAAAAAGATGTTCTTTTATCTTATGAGCAGTAATTGTCTATCATCAACTCCCTGACAGGCTGGCTAGTCTGCTCCCTGGACTTCTTGGTCTGAACTGTAGGGGGTTGGAAGATTAATAAGTTCATGAAAGTCCTTGCAGCCTCATAGGTCTGTGGTTAGGATCAAGAAATGTTACATACTGGTTAGAGGGAGAGATTGGGCTCTGCAGAACTCCTGGGGATCCAGCTACCACTCAGTGTGACAATTTCTCGTCTTTTCCCATTTCTTTAAATCAGGAATAAAACTGCTCTGTCTCTTCAAGGATATGTGAGGCATAATAAACAGCACTTTGAAATCTTGGAACAAAAATAGCCATGGAAGGGCAGAGTGCTGTTGTTAATAATATCAACGCTATTGTTAATGCTGTTGTCAAGCCTTTTTCTAGGATTAGGTACTTGCTCAAGAAAATCCTGGCAGAAAAATGAATCCTCTGCAGAGGTGGGTTTGAATTGAGGTCTGGGTCACTCTGCGCAGATGAGATCAGCATAAGGCTGTAAAACACCCTCTGGACTTGAAAATGTATGGCTCTCTGTGCATTTTGGATTAGAAAGTATAGTATGAGCTAACACGTATGAAAAGAGGAAAAAAAGTCTCCGTGTGGATCAGTGAAAATGATGTTACCTAGATGCAAATTTAGCAAGTACATAATGTAAAAGAAAAAAAAGTAATAATAAAAATCCGTGCATTCTGCAAGCCTGGTCAAAATAGCATTTCCATAAATTGCGGAGAGCAGGAGTAATGCACAACTCTAGCTATTGCAAGAGCTGGCCTTAGCAACAACTTTATCTTGTTGTGGTGATATTACATTTGTTCTGTTAGAGTCTTACATAATAGCACAGTGCAAATTGTAATCCCAGTACACTGTTCTGCTTGCATGATTACGTGCCAGCCCTAATGCTTTGTCAGTGCTGACCATCATGTTACATGCTTCTGGACAGCTTTGTCAAAGTCCAGCTCAGCCCTACCCTCCTCATAACGCCTAATCCTTGATACATCTCCTCCAGGGAATATTTATGTAGTTCAGTCTGAACAATGATGCTGTTTTTCATCTTTGGGTCACACTGCAGATGATGTCTAGGCAGAAGGAAACACTAGAGAATGAATAAGATGGCCTGAGAACTTGACCCCCTCTAGATCCAAAATAGTAGTCCACAGTCATCTGGGATTGGTCTCCAAAGAATTAGACTTACTGCCCTTAGGTTGAGTTTTGCACTGTACAGTGGGGAACAGGTGGATCATTGTTTCATCTTCAAAGCACAGTTAATGTTAGGTGCAATCAGGAAAGTAATCTGACATTGTCTTTGGAGGGGCATCCACCATAGTTAACAGGACTTCAGGAGATATGTGTAGTTCTAGCAATGTGCATGGCTATAAGGCCAGTAACAAGGACAGTGATGGGGTGAGAGACAATGGCCTTAAGTTGCAGCAGGATAGGTTCTGGTTGGATTTTAGGAAAAATTTCTTCTCAGAAAGTGGTACTACATGTGATAATGCATTGGAACAGGCTCCTTAGTGAGGTGGTGGAGTCACCATTCTCAGAGGTAGTCAAGAAACATTTAAAAGAGGCACTGAGGGGCGTGATTAGTGGGCATGACAGTGATGAGTTTATGGCTAGACTAGGTGACCTTAGAGGTCTTTTCCTACCTTAATGATTCTATGATAAGCAGACCTGGCTCTGCCCCCATCTGAAAGGCAGCCAGAATACAACCTGGGGTGGCATCTGTTGCCCTTGCTACTTAAAGAAATATTCAGGTGCAGAATCCCATCCAAGCCCACGTGCTATTGACTCATTTCTCTTTAAAATTCTCCTGAACCTATTGGTAGTGCTGTACATTAGGTGGGCAATAGTCAGCATCAGTTCTCCCTGTTACCTATGTAGCAAACAGAAGAACAGGGAGCAGAGGAAGGAGTGATTATGTCAATAAGTAAGACGTATCACTGGACCCACGCAACTAGAAATGAAAATGCACTAAATGGTTTCAATCAGTGTCAGTGCTCTATGCAGGTACCCTACTTGTTCTGGAACATAAACATGGATATTAAGTACTTTATTAAAAGTGCTCTTGAGAAATGCTCCTGACATGGAGATGGTTCTTCAGAGTGGTTATGATGGGGCTTTGGGCTCCTCAGAGCTCCCTGCAGCTCTCTTTGCTTATGTGAAGGGAGTCTAAGAGAAATGAGACTGTCCCTGGCCAGTGCTGGTTCATATCTGTGACTGAGTTGGTTTATCCATCTTGCTGCTTGGGCCATGTGAGCTGGAGTGTGGAGCCATCTGCTAAGAATTTTAGACTTGGCTGGTTTAATTTGTGAAATTATTAATAGTAGCTGTTTTATTTTTTTAATTATGATTTTAATCAGTGAAGCCTAGTCTGACACTCTACTTCAAGTGGAGGAATGCAGTTCAGAATCTTTATTGGGAGCTGGAGGTAATTTTTCTACTCTTACAGTTGCTGAGGCTTTCCTGTCCTTCCATTCATGTTCAGTATTGTTGTGCTACATCCCACAAGTCTTGTTCCTAGCAGAGGGAAATCTGTCCTCTTGTAATAACCAGAGCTCTGGGATGCTAAGGGTGATCTTAAAAATTAACTGAGGTTCTTCTGGAAAAAGTGTGCCTGCATTCAAAGTCATGGGTAAACCTTGCCTTTTGTGAATTCAGTGTTTGCCAACCTGGGCACCTTCATTAGTGAGAAGAAAATTATTTGCAGCTACAGGCATGACCTCAACCCACCAGTATGAATGGGCAAAGCCTGACTCTGTCATTTGGTCCTACTTCAATCAAAATCCTCCTTGTTTCTTTTCTAATTTGTTATAGGTTTGTGTGACTAAGCTGAAAGCATACATTAATTCTGTTTTTCCATCAACACAGAACCCTCCTCGTTAAGAGTTGAGAGTTTTGTTCCTGTTTGTCAACACGCTTTCAGCTAGCAGTGCTGTCTGGGATTACGTTGCTCTGAGTTTGTGTTTGTGCATACAGCTCTGTCCTCAGTGTTACAGCGTGAGGATTGCTCACTCGGCTGCCCAGTGCCTGGGCTGCTAGCAGCTAATTAGAGTTGTCAGTCTAAGGACGGGCTGAAGAAGGAATCCATTTCATTCCGTCATGGCTGTAAATCCAAATGGCCATGGTTCAGAGCACAGTAACAACCACAAAGGATTAGCTGGCCTTGGATTTGTTTTAACAATTACCATCTCTTGGTCCCAGGGCCTGGCAGACAAACTGTGACATTGCTTACATTATCTTCAGACTGAATCTTAAGACGGGGCTGTATCAAATGCGGCCAAAGAAAGGATGGCTCCTGTTTGTCCAGGACCTGTTGGCCCTATCCTCCTGCCAGCCTCATGGCATTGAAGGGCAGCTAGTCTGACATGCCAAAGGGTGTTTGGCCAAAACTTACTTCTTTGTGCCTGCCTTTGTAGTCTTTATCTTCATGGATCAAAGCCTCAGGACACCCGGAATTGAATTTTTGTAGCATTTGGTATATGCAGCTTCGGAGGAAAAAAAAGTCTTTCACAGAGTAAAGCTACTGTATGTATTTTGATCTGCCAGATTTTTTTTCATTTCAGCACATGGAATTTGTTCCACAGGATCCTAGTCTGCACTTGCTGCCTGATGGGGAGGATTCTTGTGTGCTGCCACTCTGAGATTTTCTTGGGCAGTCTCCCTTGTTTTCTGAGAGCTTTTCAGATTTACCTCTTTGATTTGAAATGGTTTGACAGAGCATGTCTGCATGCTGTGGTGACCAGGAAATGTATGAAATTTGAGATGTAAAGCAGAAGGTACATATGGTGGGGAGAGTTCACTGGAGCGGTGGTGACTGGGGAGCAGATTTAGATGCATGTTGGGTGCAAAACACCATGAGGCCTCCACACTGCATCGTGGGGAGATGGCCATGAGAGAAAAGAAGACAACATCCAGACATATGCCTCAAGAAGGGGGAAGCTCTGGGTATGCTGACTGGATTGCAGCCTACTTGTGCTGCCATTTGGCCTTTCAGTGGCCCATTTCTCATCTCTGAGCAACTCCATAGTTGTAATGATAGGTTGAAGTAAAAGCCTACGTGAGAGCTCCTTGTCTAGAGAGATGAATTTGTTTAGATGAGAACTGGTTTAAATCAGCTAATCTATTTCTCAGTTATTGTAAAGAGAAACATACCTGTTCCATAAGCTGCTGCTATCCTGTTTTTGGCCATATTCTCCAGGAAGAGCAACTTAATTTTATCAAGTCAGAGAGATGTCCACACTATATAATTTTGGCAGGAAAGGAGAGACAAGACCTGCACACACATAGAGGATGGCAGACAGCCTTGGTCATCTCTATGTAACTGCTCACCTACTGTGGCCCTCCTGGGGCTGAACACCACATTTAGTGCTGCTTAAATTCAGATACTCCTCTTAAGATTTTCTTGCTCTGGCAGTCATTTTCCCTTTCAAATCTAGCTCTACATCAGCTTGTTAGGTTAAAAAAAAATCTCCAGAATCCTCTCTGGTGCTTTGTGCTGAGCCTCATGTGAGGCTGCAAATGTACATGTCTGGTCTGGGTGTGTCCTTGTCTTTAAGCCATGTTAGTATACATCCCCAAGTTGTTTCTTTGGTTTTGAGCCCTGTTGTTGATTTTAGGCCATAAGTTAAACCATCTGTATCAGAGATCCCCAAGCTGTGACGCAGCTGGTGGTACCCAGACTACATTGAGGCAGCCTGGCTGATAGGAGAGGATACCCTGCTTCTGCTCTGGTTTGCACAGGGATGTCATGCAACTTTCTTCTCTGACAGTGTATTTACTTCTGGCATGTGCTTACAACCAGTCAAAATTTATCTCTTGGTCTGCACAGCACCTTAGGCATATGGATGAGTTCAGAATATGGGCACTTGGGCAAGACAGTGGACCAAGAGCCATGAATCCTGAAATGTGGGTTGGAGGGATATCCTCTGCAGAGGTGGTAGAGGGGACTGGTACCTGTTTGTGTGAATTGAGTGTCACAGTTACACTTGGAGGAGAAAAGTTTTAAATGTGGGGACCCAGACTAGGGTTACAGAAGGTAAGAGGATGGGAAGGCTTGTTAGCGGTAGCTCTATTTTATTAGAATGTATGTACACCTGAGCAAAATAGATTTGCAGAGGTATGTGCTATACTGTGAGCTGTGTGGTACCACTGGCAACAGGAGACATTGGGCAAGGGAAGTGCTAGATAAAGGGAGTTAGTTAGAAAACTGCAATCAGCTTTCATTTTAAGGCTGGGATCACAAGATGGGAAAGGAGGGAATATCTTGTTCCTGCCAAATCCTGCCTTGTGGTGACCAGAAAGCAAACATGTTGAGCACCCAGTGGGGGAGAGAGATACCATGGAGCAGGGCTCACTGGGGGGACCAGGAAGGCACTGAACAGACAAAAAAAAGCATCTCATTTTCTTGTAATAACTCACAGCCACTGCAAAAGCATCCGAGACACAGAGAGAGGTGAAAACAGCTGTCCACGTGTGCAAGGGAGTATATAACATCAAACCTAACACAGGGCCTATGCTAGGGGAGCTGGGACGTGCTGTCCCCAGCCTCTTTGACAGGGAGAAACAATGAGGTGCCATGGCAGTGTGCCAGCGGCTTTGCTTTTCTCCCATGATACTTTGGCCATAAAACCACCTCATGTAGCACCAGCAAGGGTACTATCCCTCATCTTCTCAGTGCAGAGCTATTTCCTTCTAGCTCACTGGAGGACTGCAGCAGGCATATGGAGACAATGTGCAGAACAGTGATGCCACGTTGAAGGAGGAGATGTTGTGCAAGGAAACCCCCCTGAGACACCCATGGTATGAACAGAAACCATAACAGGAAACTGAGCATCCCAGGGAGGGGTCTAAATTTTAATTAGCTGTGACCATACTGACCCTGAGCTCTGAAACAGCACCAATTACAGTCACTCCTACAGGGAAACTGTTTGCATGTAAATTACATTACAGAGGTTCTCAGACTTTCCTGCAGCTTTAATAGGCCTTTCTGCCACCTGTTTTGTGCTGGGACACAGAGGGTCACTCAGTGGGAGGCTGAGGGCTCCATTTTTAGGAAGAGTGTAAGACTTGTTGGAGACACCTGTGGGGGAAAAAAAAAAAGTGCTCAGTTACTAGTTTATGCTTTTTACTTGGTTCTATCTCTGAGAAAGAAACTATGTTTTCTTTGAAGCTAGAAAACTGTTTTCTCATTGCACAAAGATTGTATTTCCAACATGCGCTTCTCATCTTATTTCACTTCATATAGTTTCTTATTTCCATCCCTCTTTGCCTTTTTATTGCAAACACAAATAAGTGTGTGTGCACACGTTCCTACCTTACCTCAGTTTTCACTTGTGATTCAAACTTAATTGGTCTCTAGGACAGAGATAAAACAGTCAGTTTTCTTTTATGAACCCAGTGATGAACGTGTGAAACCCTTCTGGTCCCAGGAATTTACAGATGTGGTTAAATTTCTCAGTTGCATGCAGACTTGCTGCATTTTGCATGATTTTGGAGTCCTTGTTTCTGGGGTCACATGCAATCACAGGAAACCATGGAAATTTTTCATTACTGTTGACTGTGAGGAAGCTGACTTCTGAGTGTTCGCTTTACTTGCCAAGCTACAAGGGGATGAATGGAAAGTAGAAGAGACTGAAAATTACTGCTTCTGCAGGGAAGAGGCATCTGGGATAGATCCCTGCTGGTAAAGAAAGAATGGCAATTGAAGGCCAGTCCGGCTCATCCTTTGTAGGCTCTTGATCTGTTGAGACCCACTTTCATGACTGGAAATCTCATCCATTGCAAATGTGCTGCAACTCTAGGCAAAACTCAGCCATGCATTTGATGGGAGGGATTGGTTGGCATGTCAAAACTTACAGGTTCCTGACAGTGGCTAAGATTGAGGTCAAGAGAACAGTAAATAATGGTGGCATTTGCACAGAGCAGGGATTTTCCTTACCAAGTGCTGATTGTGAAAAGATTTTACTGCCCTAATCATAAGCTAGAATGTGGTAGCTCATAACAACTTAATGCAATATAGATGGGCTTAATAGTGCTAGCTCTGCTGGGATTTTCTTAGCAGTTCATATCATATGCATAGAACAGACCCTTCAGCCAATATCATGCTATGCTGTAAAATGGGGAACTGAGGGTTAAGGGAAAGGGAGCAATGCTCCATGTAAGGTAGATTGCTGGAGAGTATAAAGTGTATAAAGCCATGTTGGCTGTCAGCTGTTAACTTCTCATTTTCCATGTATTTCAGTGTAGTTTTCAGGAGAATCCGCTCTGCGACCTCAGTGGGTGCAGAGGTGAGACTGCCTGGCCTGTAGTTCCCCAGGGCTTCCTTTTCTCCATTTTTAAAAATGGGAATTATGTTTCCTCTTTTCCAGTCAGTGAGAACTTCCCCAGACTGACACAACTTCAAAAATATGATGGATAGTGGGTTAGCAACTTAAGTCAACTTAGTCCCTCAGTAAGTTGTTTCCCTCAGGAAGTTGTTCCAATGAATTTTTACTGCCACGGTTCAGTTGTCATGACTTAATGTAAGCTGGTCTCTTTTCAGTTTCCAGATACAAGCTCTGTTTATGCCTTTGTCTTCTGACATAAAGAGCTATTTGTTATTAGAGGCTTCTTTCTTGTGTAGTCTGAGGTACCAGAACCAGTCATCTCTTAGCCTTTTTTTCAGTACGCAGTCCAGAGTCTTCTCTGCCATTCACCACAATGCATGTTTTCCAGTCCTTTTAATCATTTTTGTAGTCTTTTTTTTTTCTTTTCTTCAACATCATTCTGGCAGCATGTAACCCCTATTAAACAGATTTTTTTAAATGATCCCATTGATGCAGATACAGCAGTGATGCCAATTTCACAGTACTTTCAGTTATTCTTGACTTAATCATACCAAGATTTTGACACCTTTGAACTACAGAGTTATGCTGACAGTTGACATGGTTATATTGACTCAGGCTCCTCCTGGAGTCATTGTCTCTTTTTTGACAAGAGTGAAACATTCTCTCCTCAACAGCTTTTTTTTTTTTCCAAGTCTTTATGTTTTCCAAGGCAAATTGAGTGTTCTTACTATAAGCTCATTCTATCAAGCAAACCAAGCTGTCCTGTATGAGGCATCTCTCAAATATTTTATTTACTACTATGTATTTTCTGGGCTGGATGGGACTGTGAGCCACTTGGTCGAGAGAGAGGTGTCCCTGCCTGGAGCAGGGGGGTTGGAATCGGATGATCTTAAAGGTCCCTTCCAACCCAAACCATATTATGATTCTATGATTTTTACATTACCCACAGATGTTAGTATCTTATTGTGAATGGGTGCTTAAGGATGGTGATTCTGTTACTGCATGTTGAAATGCTGTATTTCTGTGGAAGGGAAGGAAGCAAAACCCAAGACACATCCCAGAGCTGTGCCAAAATCTGCACACAGCCACCCTAATTGCAAGGGAGAAATTATGTATCATACTGGATATGCTGCCAGATCTGGGGAGTTTGTAATTGATATTCTCTAGCTATGCCAACCTGCTTGCTGGTGCTTTGACCTTGGTGGTGATGTGAAATAGCTTCAGTGTAAGAGGTTCATGTGGGATCTCACCTGGGATGTCTTCCCGGGGAAGGGCTTTCCTTTCACTACAGAGATCTCAGTGGTGTGTGCACCAATTTAAAATTTCTTTTTGAACTTTTTCAGTGAATGTGTTTTTAATCTGTTTAATGTAGACTACATTTGAATAGTATTACATCTTCAATTAGTCTGTCATGTGGAAGCAAGCCAGAATCTTTCCAACGCCTGAGGATGTTATGACAAGATAGTTACTTTTCTTGTTGCCTTCTCAAACACTACCCAGTTTGTCTGCCAAGGACCCATAAAACCATATTAATCACCATTCATTTTTTAATTTGTATAGTTGCATCCCACATTCATCTTCCGTAAGTTCTGTTTCTGAAATCAATGAGGAATAAAAAGGTTTATTGCTGTTTTTTTTTTCCTGAGTTTTTCTCTGCTTATGTTGACCCAATGAGCTCACATCTGCACTCTTATAAGGAACACAATCATGGTTGATACAGAGTACTTTTATTTCCTCTGGTGTTTGGAGGTTGCTATCACATACTTCCCCTCAAGGGCTTGGCTAGATACCCTTTTTTTTCCCCATATTTTCCTACTTTCTATGTCATTTTGGAGGTTTTGCAATCAATTGTTAGTCTGTAATCCTACCATTTTTTCACAGATGAATTCAGGCCTGGATTTGCAGATCTAGCTATGCTTGCACAGAGAGAATCCTGTCTTTCCTTCATCTCTGACTTTAGTAAAAAAATTTAGCTACCAGATTTGAGTCCGTGCAGATTCTTCCCAGGGCTGTACACAGAATTATACTCTTCCTCTGCCCACCGCAGTGGGATGGCTCAGCAACCACTATTGAAACTTGTTTAGAATGTCTTTTTGATCTGGTTCTGAAAGGTGGTATCTACCTACCACAGAGAGGGTGGAAGGAGCAGGATGACATGTTGCAGCGTATGCTGTCTCAGTTCCTCAGGCAGAAAACTGCTGATGGAACAACTCAGGCCAGGATCCAGTTTAAACTATTGATGCAATGGATGAGAATGAGGAAGGTAATGGCTTTACTTTTTGTGCCCCAAAAAAAGCTGGGAATGGGAATGAAGGAAACTGTATGGAATAGATTTCAGGCATGTATCTGTTGGACCAAAATCTACTCTGACCGGGGGGTTCCCAGATGATCTGCAGAACGTCTTCATTACTATCAAAGTTCTCATCAGTTGACGTGAAAAAGTAACTGTGAGATAGTCACATGCCCACATTGCAGGGATGTTGATTCTCCAAATGTTTCCACTAGTGCTGGCCCAGAAGCAGCCTGGAAAATCAAATGCCAGAGAAGGTTTATCCAGAGAGTGGGCTTGCTAATGAATTTCCTTCTCTTGCTCCAAGTCCAGAGGAGGTAAAACAGAGCTGGTGGGGAGGTCAGGGAATCAGGCTATGTCCTTGAATGATTGCCAGTGTGTTAATGCTTCCTTCCTATGCTCTCTGCTGCAAGAGGAGACCCTGAACTCTGGAGAGTGATTTCTGGGAGACCACCATACGTAGAGCCCTCAGGAGTGACAGTGCTCATCCTAATGCAAGGGAAGATGAGAGCTGCTGGGCTGTGTGGGTGCTTTTGCAGTCAGGTCGGTGTGCTGCTGGTCTGGAAAGATGGTGGCAACTTAGAGAGGGCAAGAAGTTTCCAGCAAGAGAGTGACTCCTCCGTAGCTTGATCCTGGGCCCTTCCCTGGTTTTGCACTCTCTTTGCAGTAGATATTTGGCTAGCAGCAGAAGCAGATCTCTCTGTAGTTCAGCGTCTCTTGCTGTTAATGGTATGAGGTTATTAAGAATGTATACACCAGGCTCAGCATGTGAAACTAAAAGGCTAAATTATTGAAACAGCTGAGAAATAATTCTAAGATGTGAGACTAGATGGCTTACAGCCCACTTTTCTTAATCCGTTTATGGCTGGGGCCTGGTTGAGGCCCAGAATCTTCCACTGTCCTGCCATTGGTATTATCCTAACCTAGAGGCAGAAAGATGCCTTCACAGGGATACAGGTCATCACCAGTTTTGGGAACAAGGTACAGAGAGATGATTTTCTGTGGCCAGCAATCTACTAAAGATGCATTTTTGAGAAGTGTGATGGTTACTGATATGACAGATAAAGAGTTGGTTTTGGTTGGTTTTTTTTTTTTTTTTTTTTTTTTTTTTCCATTAGAATTGTTTAATAGAGGAGGAGTTGGAAGCAGGGACTTACGAAATTCACACTTTTAAAGGCATGCAGGCAACAGTACGAAGGACAGAGAGTGAATACAAAACTCTTAGATGGCGGAGACTGGTTATTTGGCAGCTGATGTTTTGGAGCCAGTCGCTGTTCTGGAAGACCCCAGCCATTTTCTCTGATGGACTGCCTGAACTTATCTCCGTTTTTCCAGCCTTCATCCTTGATTGATCTGATCAATCCTGATTCATCTGAAGATGATGATGACAGTGATGAACAGGTAACCATCCAAAGAGAGAGACAGTAAAAATGCTAATAGTTAAAAATGTTCTCACCTTTCCTTTCTCTATTCTACCTCTGCTGACCCTGTGTTTTTAAATTGTGTGCATTTCCTAAATTCCTCTATGCACCACCCGCCTTGTTATATTAACTCTTGTGGGGAAAATTGCTTTAATATCTGTTGACCTCGGCTGCTTCATCTATGAGACTGAACGTCTGACATAAATCTTCTCATTTGAGCATCCTTTTAGCCTCCTTCTGAATGGTTACGTTTTCATTGTCGTCATCTTCCTCAGATGAATCAAGATCAATCAAGGGTGAAGGATGGAAAAATGGGATAATGATGACAGTTAGCAGAGCAGGATATTAAACGACTGGCAGCAGAACTCAGAAGCAGCAGATAGAGAAATGATGGAGAACTGGGTGTTTTCTCTACACTGATTTCTTCCCCCTTGATTCAAATTTCTTACCAGGCCTGATGTCTGAGGAAAAGTCTGGTTTGTGTAGGCAGCTTCTCCGCTCTATAGATAAGAACCACCGCATTGACTTCTCCTAGTCTAGCTTTGCCCCATGCATCCTTTTTTTTCTTAATAGTACAGGCAGAAAATTTAAAGTAAACATATTAAGGAGTGCTGGTTAATATTTGATTATCTTAACTGCCTTTGGTGGCCCTCCTTCCCTACCAGGCTCTTTCTGGCTTGGATCTTTTCCCCATCCAGCTCTGGCACCACCTTTGCATTAAAGGACATCTGATTTTTTTTTTAATCAACACTTTTGCTCTTGGCTATGCTGCCTCTTGCTGTACCTGCCTGTTTTGAAAGCAGCTGTGGAGGGATCATCTAGTGCTCCCACTTCAGCTTTCAAACTGAAAACAGAAGGTGAGGTAAGGCTTGTAGCCCAACTCTGAGCAGAAGGCTCTGACCACCTGTGGCTCTGACAATCACCGAATTTCTAAAGAAGGAACTCTCCTCCCTTTTGACAGGATTGTCATTCTCAGAGGCATTTTCTCCTGCAGCCTCTCTGCCTCTAACTTTCCAAACATATGGAGGTGATTGAATTGCTCCAGCAGCTGGTGATGGAATAAGAGCCTGTTGCTACTGGGCTGCTGCTTGGAGCCAGCAGTCACCTTTGCCTAGTAGCTCTTCTGGGTGTGAGTAAGATCTTCCCTGAGAGACAAGGGGAAACAGACAATTCCTTGCAGGCAGCTGCATATTCTGGACAGGAGCCCTAGCAGTGGCACTAATTGGATGCTGTCTGGAGTCCAAAGATTTATTGCTTGATTTGCTATAGGGAAAGTGCTGTCTGGTGTCTGTTTTGCTTTCCAGAGTAGCTCCGCTGTGGCACAAAGCAGCTGAAGCACAGGAGGTGGCACCTGTCCAACAGCAGGACATGCTGCCCGAGTTTCAGATGCATGTTACGATTCAGCTTATGGATGAACTTACTAAACAAGGCACTGAAAGTCACGGAGAGGTTCATGTAGAGGGAAGGCACTGGACATAGCAGAGATGTGAGGGTTGTGGGTAGCTTAGGCTTCCTGAGCAGCCATGCAGGAGGGAGGTAATGTCAAATAGGGATTCCTAGTCCTGAATTGCCTTCTGGAGATGTACCTCACACTTGTTGGTTTTGGGGGAGGTGGCCTTCATGAAAAGATTATGTTCACCTTAAGCACCTCAACAAAGAGCCTGAAGCTAAATGAGTTAAATTTGGCCTTTAAAGTCCTATTTTAGCTAGTTCCAAGTTTACTGTCTTAGCTGCGGGATGATCAGTTCTTTTTTCACTTTTTCTAATCCTCAAGAATGTGGAAGACGTGTCCTAGGACTATGAACATCACAGATGGGCTGTTTTTCTTCTATTTTCACTTCCTTATATTCTGGATGGAAGAACAGGGAATATGTTCTGCTGCAGTGGGCCAAGAAGCTCTGTTTCTGCTCACGTGGTTTTAAATGGTACTGGTATGCTCTCTGCCCTATTGTAGTTCCTCATGCCCTGCTTGTTTTTGCCAGGCATGTGAGGAGAGTTAGAACTGTATATGCAGTTTTCTCTTATACTTTTCTCCTTCCCAAAACCGTTTGTATGTGATTCCTCTGGCATTTAAAATTCTCAGGCAGTGTTTCTGCCCAAAGAAAACAGAAATCTAACACGAAACTAAAGCTGTGCTCCTGTCACCTGAAGAGCAGAGAATGGAGAGAATGGGAAAGCTTGTAGATATGTATATGTATCAAATGCCAACATCATTTGTCAAGAACTCCAGAGAGAATTTGGTCAAAATTTCTCTCATTTTGGTTCAGGTTGGGAACTACTGGGATAGGACAGAGCTGATTACTAGAATGTAAACAGCTATGGGACAGCTTGCAGTAGGCTTAAGCAGCAGCAAGGGAATGAGGTTAGATGGTAACAAAAACTAGTAACTAACCCCCGACGTAGGAAAAAAGATGTGAATTTCACATTCTCAAAGAAGAATCTTATTTGGTTCTTTGTGGTTTGTTTTTGCTGCTTTTTCTTTTCCCTCTCTTTAGTTTGTACTGGCAATGAGTTTCTTTATTCCCAGAACTACCCAGTTGAGTAGCTCACCTATGAATTATTGAGTAGTAAGATAACTGGTCTTCTGCCAAAAGTTAATGCATATGGGATGCTTTTGGGGTGAGAGTATCATTGGCTGACTGTTAGTGAATGTTTGCATCTAAACTATTTATATGCTCTTGGGAGCAGGATGTCACTCCCAGCCCAATTTGTTAAACAGAAGCATGTATTAATGGATGCATGTGTATGAGCCAGCATCTTGTTATCTTTTAGGAGACAGAAGTATAAACCTGAGTGAAGAGTTGGTGGTCTGGCAGTGCTCCAAATGGGAGGACTTCCCTCTTATGGGTACGTGGGTGGGCAGGAGAAAAACAAATCTGGCATAGCTGTCATCCTGCTTCACCACGCTACAACCAGCAAAATTGCATGTGAGTTAAAGACAATATTTTCCAGCATCTCTATAGTAAAAGACTAGATATGGCTTATGCCAATGGCTGGACAGTAATTGAAGGCAGCTGTGAAACAACCATGCTCACTGTCTTACCCTCATTACTTGTTTTGTGAATAACTTTTCTAATTGGGTGGTATGTGGGTGGGGGGAGGGTTAACAGCCTGCATTTCAGACAAATATGTATGTGCCCTCTGTACATACACCATCTTTTCCCACTTAGTCTTTCTTAATTAGGGGAGCACACTGTTTTGAAAGCAGGCACTCAAAGGTAAGCGAGGCATGGGAACGCTTGTCTTTGTAGTGTCTTGTTAGCACGAATTAATTGGGCTGTGAGTCTGAGTGGAGTTCCAGCATGTCTGGGGCAGATCTTTTTTTTTATGGAGACATAAATGTGAGGCAGAAGGAAATTCCCATCCAGGATAGACTTTCTTGAAACTGCTTTATAAGGTGAGCGAGGGAGGTCTCATGCATTAATCATCACAGCTCATCATGCAGGAGAGGATATTCTTTAGCAAATCCTTCTTTATTAAAACAAGGTGAAGATGAGTTGAGCTAATTGGCTTGGGAAGTTCAGAGAAGAAGAAAGCAGAAAAGATTGTTGTGAATATATTTTATTTGCTCTTCTCTTAAAACCAGTCAACCAGCACACAACTAAGCCTGCTCCACTCAGAGCTCTGGTCTTCTGGTCCCTCCACCCGCTTCTCTAGCAGAAAATGTACTCAAAGAAATTTGTATTGTTTGAAATAACAATACTTGCAAGTTGGCTTTCAAGCATTTTGCAGAAATAAATATTTTATCTCTTTATACATGAGGATGCTGAAATGCAAAGACAAAATGCATAGAAGGAAAGATATTCTGGCTTCTAGCTCAGATTGGTTGAGCAAGTTTTTCTCCATTTCCCCTCTTCTATCTCAGAAAGCAACAGAGGAAACTGAACTTGCAAATATTAGTTGGATATTTGTCTTCAAATGGAAAACTGCTTGGTTGGTACCCAACGTGCATTGTTGGAGTATGGATTATGGATGCTGTTTTAGAGAACAGAATTGCTCAACTGTGATTTCACACCCTTGTGACAAAAGAAGAGCTTCCTTCTTGCTTGAAGGGAAAGCTGCAGTCTCTCCTGGAACTCAATGCATGGAGTTTTCTAGTTTCTATGAAGGCAGGATTGTGACATATTTAACTTCTCAGATTATAGGTCAAGGAGCTGGATAAAGAAGGCACCCTCTGCTGGCATCCAGACAACTCTGGTATGACTTCAGGAGGGTATCTATCAGAATTCAAATGGATGTTGGATGGAGTTGTATAGATCTTATAAGGCCTTGACACAGCCATGCTCATTTCCAGAAACAAATTGCTGACTGACATCTTTAGCCACTTTGGATAACAAAATGTAGCTAATAATTGTGACTACACAGGAAGCACAGTCTTTCATACAAGATTTTCTGTATGTTCTTTGCAGTTTTAATCCTGTAAATGAGCGGTCAGTTATCAGCTCACACACACACAGGGTGAGGTGAAGCCTGTGAGCAGGAGTTCCACTGATGCTGTAATTGCATGGCTTGGCTTGAAGAGAGTCATTCAGTAGAGTAGGCTGGGTGCTGTAGAAAATAAAGCCACTTTCTAACCTAGCAAGACTTGGCACTGTTGCTGCTTCTGTTACATGCTGCACTTTCCAGATTTAAGTGAAAAATGTAAATTTTTGTTTAATTGGACTGGTGTTGGAGGACAGAGTAGATCTTGTTTGTTTGCGGTTCATTGCTGCCAGTCTGAGGTGCTCTGGCTTCATCCTTGGAGGAGGAAACACCCAACATCAGCAAATGCATTTTGGAGGCATCTGAGCTTGACAGGAATGTACAGCACTCAGTTGGCACCACAGAGATCACAGAATAGCCCTCCCTGAGCTGTGTGTGAGCATAGTGACGCCTCACTGTAATACTGCATGGAGACTATGGTCTCTCCAGCAAGTACTTTGGATCTGGTGAGGAAGAACTAACCTCCCTTCCTCGAGGCTAAAATAAGAACAGGCTTTTTCAACAAGTATTTGCAGGCTTGGCCACAGCCCAACAACCAGTGCTTTTCTCTCTCACCTGACAGGACAGTACGCTTCAGTTCTAGTTATTCCCAATGAAACCAAGAAAATGAGAGGTTATCGGAGCACAAAGTAACACCCCCTGACACTTGACATTTCTTTGTTGTGCTTCCCTTGCTCCTGCCCTTCATCATTGTGAACACCATGCTAGTTTAGCAGCCCCGTCAGTGCAGAGCATCTGCTCTGGCTCACAGCAAGGGAACTGCTTGCAGCCTGGCTTTACTTTAGGGCGCCTGGCATGCTGGAGTAGGTTGCCTGTGTTGGGCTGATTTGATTTGTTCCTAACGAGCAGGTGAATGATTATGTTTCTTCTGTTGCACAATAATTCTGCTGTGAAGGCAGGCTGCCCTGCCTGTTGTCTCACAGCAGCCGCATCTTAACAAGGTTGTTGGAGGAGCCTTGCTCCTTCATCGCTGCCTACAGCAGCAGTGTGCTGCTCTCTTCATTGCTCCTCCTGCTGGCTGGCTCTTCTAGTGCTAAACAGTGCTGAGAGAAAACAACAATCGTCTGTATTTGTTTGCCCTGTTGTTTGCAGGCGAATCCCGGTGCCCTGCGCATGTAGAAGGTTGGTTGTTTTTTTACCTTCCCCTTGAAGCATAGCAGCCTGCCTCCTGGAGTGTAACTGCTGTTTAACAGAGCACTGGAGATCAGGGGAACATGGGAAGACTTTGGAGAAGCCTCTGTGCAAGGACCCTCCTTTGGAACCAGGGCAAAAACTGAGGCTGATTTCCAAGCTTCCAGAAGAGCACTATGACAGCCAGATGCTGCTGTGTGGAGCAGATATCTTCCTCACAGCCAGAATCATGTTGTAGGTTTCTCCTCGCAGACCGTCAGAGTGCCAGCTCATCTAAACAAGCTCTCTCTTTTGTGCTTAAGCCGGAGATGATAAAAGACCCTTTGTTAATCTGCTAGGATGTTAATCTGCTAGGACCCTTTGTATAATCTGCCTTAGGGTGGGCCTCCCCTTTATGGGTAGCCTACTCACAGAAGTGCTGGCACCCCAGCAGGTGTTGGAGGCCACAAACTGATATCTGGCACTGAAGTTGCTGTTGACTTTTCCTATCCATCCCTCAGCACTGCCCCTTGCCATGGTGCTGCATCCATTGTGCTGATAGCATGACCTGCTTCAGCTCTCTCTACTGAGATCTCAGGAGCTTTGGTGCCATCAGAACAGTTTGTATTTGTTTGCTGTTACCTCGTGCCAAAGGCGAGAAAATGTAATCAGTGTGTACTGTATAGGCACTTTCAGACATTCCCTTCACAAGGTGATAGCATAGTAGCATAGGTCCTGAGCCTGTCTCAGTGCAAATCAAGTAAATCCCATTTCCCAGCTGAGGAAGATTAAATATTTTCTGCATCCTTGGCTGCCGTGCTACTTCTGTGACCTACAGAAGCAACTGGACTGTCTCAGCCCCAGGCCCTCCCACAGTGGAGCTCAGGGGATATCCTTCTGAGGAACACTTTGTCCTCTTTCAGATTCTTTCTTCTGTAACAGTTCCATGCATGGGTGCTGTTCTCCCATTCCCCTCTCTTCCTCTCATGATATGGATCATTTTGAGTACAACCAGAGCTGTTGTGCCATAGTTTTTTTGTTTGTTTTGTTTTTTTAAGCCTTCTTTTCTCTTTTGTATTTCCCCCTCTCCTCCTCCCCACCTTTTTTTTTTTTTTTTTTTTTTTTTTCTCCTGTCACCACCAGCTGGCTTTGATTATAATGTGAGACCCCACCATCTTCAATTAAGGAGCAGATGTAACCCAAGAAATGGGATAGCAGCTAGGGATAGAGATGGCACATTGATGCCACTAGGTCTAATCAAACAACTTCTCACATAATTCTCACTGTGAGGTGGGAGACGTGTATGCCAAAGGCAAGTCAGTGCTTGGAGCACCTGCTGAGACACATTGCTAGCAAAACCATCTGTAATGAGCTGACCACACCACTCAGCACAGCAACGTGAGTTCAGTCAAGGGTTGCTTTTAATCCACTTAAGCACAGTAAAGGGCCCAGAGGCTGAGAGCTGAGAACAGGTATCTAGAAAACTATCAGCCACTGTTGACTAGGGCTGCCAGGTAGAGGGGGTGTTTCTATGCTCCATACTCACAGATTTGACAGTGTTTGTAGGAGGGAGGACACTGCATAGCAGAGCTATGGGGTGGCTGTGGTAAGGATGGAGAAATCACTTTTATTACTAAGCTGTAGGAGAGTCTTGTTGGGGTCAGGCTAGGGGAGGGGATGGGCTGCTGCACTGCAGCATTCCAGGCACGTCTATTTCTGGGCTGAAAGGGTGCTGAAAGACCTGCATGCAGCTGTGTCTGTGGCACAGTGGGTGCTGTGTGCTGCAAGTCTGGGGACCTGGCTGTGCTTGGCAGCTCTTTGGATGCTTAGAAGAGTCAGGTGTTTTTGTAGGCCTATACTGTAAGGAAGTTGTCAGTAGAAGAGCAGATGCTTTGAATCCAGAGGTAAGTTGTGACAGTGGTGGAGCTGCTATAAGCCTGCTCTTCCTCTTTTCCATTTGGGCTAACAGCTGTTTTGTTTTCAGGAAGCCTTCCTCATTTTAGAGAGAGAGCTTCTGGTTATTCCCTTGCGTCAGCGTTTTAATTAAGAGTTTATTGCAAGTGAAACATGTCCATCAGGTATCTGCTGAGATTGAAGTCTTCTGCTATTGCGTTAAATAAGGGGTTGACCCAAGAAACACTAATTCAGACTTTCTCCTTACTTTACCTCAACCATGTCCAAACTATGAGATTCCTATAAATTTTTGTAAGTGCCAAAGAACAAGACTTAACCTCCTTTGTTAAGGAGGTGTCCACGTATCATTCTAGTGCTACTGGCAGGGAAGCTGACATGGAGAGAAATGACTCACATTGCAATGTCATGGCATTGTTGGGAGAGATGAGAATAGGACCCAGGGTCCCTGTAGCTAGTCTCTGATTTATCGTATTGATGTATTTGATGTATATGGGAGAGGCACTCTGACATCCCAGGGTGGTGGAGTCATCATCCCTGGAAGTGTTCAAGAAATGTGGAGATGCAGCACTGAGGGACATAGTTTACAGGGCATAGCTGTGGTAGGTGGATGGTTAGACTAGACGATTCCAGTGGCCTTTTCAAACCTTAATGATTCTGTGATTTTATGATCCTTTGAGTTCTGTGCTGTATGAGGACAGGCAATGTGCATCTCTCCATTTGAACATGGTGTCTCTGATAGGCCTGTTAGTTGAGCATGAGTGTAATTGCTTGGGAGCATACCTGCATGCTCAAGGAGTGCAACTAATGCTGGATATGAGGAATAAGGACTATGGTTGTTTTGACTAGGATCCCAGTGTTGAAGCTAAGCTGTAGTGAGTGTTGCACTTCTCACGTGGTAGGTCGTTGCTTGGTAGCTCCCCAAGTAGTATCTCATTGTAGGATGAGTGCTTGCTAAAAACCACCCCTACCTAGTAAATGGTAAGGAGGGAGTAGGTGGGTCCAGCCCAGTCAGAAGGTAATGCTTGATGGTTATTCCTTTTTTTTTGTTTGGCAAAGTCTGTCTCCTGCTAGACAATAAATGTCTTCTCAGAAGCAATAGATCTCCTCAGAGACAGCACTGTGGTGCCAGTGCTGAGCATTGTCAGCTCTTCCTGATGACATCACTGTCTGTCTCTGTTTGGTCCCCAGTTCCACCGGTGGTGGAGCCAGCCTTCCAGGATGTGCGGCAGGGCATGGGGCGCAGCGTCACCCTGCGCTGCACCATGCTGAAGGGCAGCCCCATGAAGGTGGCCACCTCTGTCTGGCGCTTCAATGGCACCCTGCTGGCGCAGCCCCCTGCAGAGCAGCAGGACTACTCAGAGCTAAAAGTGGACAGCGTGAGCCGGGAGACCAGCGGCAGCTACGAGTGCAGCATCTCCAATGATGTGGGGGTCTCCGCCTGCCTCTTTCAGGTGTCTGGTGAGTCACAGAGCGCACAGTGGAGTGAGCTTTAGATGGCGTCGTGGAAGTGGGTTCAAATGGGGTGGCCTTCTGTAAGCTAGTAGAGCATCTGTGTCTATCATCTAGGCAGACCTTTAAGGCCATATGGAGCAGGGGCAGCTAGTGCAGCCTCTGCTGTATTTTAACAATATTTAGATGCTTGCCTGAAAGATGTGGGACTAAAACTCAAGACTCATAAACTTTCCGGCTTGGGCAAGCTATTTGTAAGTAAGTACTAACCAAGAGGATAGAAAAGCTCTATGTACCCCAGCAGTCTCCAAAAACATCCATTTTTCCCTTTCAAACAATTCAACCAACCACACCATGTATTCCTATGCCTTCCCTACGTCTCTAGGCAGACTTTGTATTACGATGTCTGAAAAGAAAAACAAAGTTTGTGTTGGATACTAGTACTAGTAGATTTGCTGCTCAGTTTTCTTTTTCCAGCATGCAGTGGCACTGGCTCCTAGCACCTGCAACTGCAGAGAAGAGCAGCAGAGTTATAGCAACTAAAACCACACATCTGCTCTAGCCTCTCTGGCTGATCATTAAATCTATTTTTCCCATGACCCCAGAATCGAGTTGGGCACCAGATTCTAAACAAGCTCTTAAATGAGGTTCCCTTAATAAACTAAAAAATCAGTCAAAATATTTTTTTTTCAGCCTAGGGCCAATTTATAATACATGTCAAGAAGGGGCTGGAAAAAAAAAAAAAAAAAAAAAAAAAAAGAAAAGAAAGAAAGGGGGAAAAAAAAAAAGAGAGAATAATTTGCAAATTTCCCACCATGGCAAGCTTTGTTCTTAGCAAATTTGGGAATACTTCCAGGATCTAAATATTGCTGGAAAAATAAGTAGTACATAATGCCATTGTGTGTGCCAGGTCATGCCCCATGTGACAAGATTCCCTTAACAGAAAGCGGTGGTCATCTCTACAGAGCCCTTGCCGGGAAAGCTGCAAGCATTTGTTTTTCTGCATTTCTCTTCTCCTTCCCTGGCATTGATAGCCGATGCTGGCTTTTCAGCTCCAGACATCTCTGCCTGGGCAACTGCAAATCAATTGGACCTTCTGAACCTGTAAAGTAACCAGAAAAATCGGTGGCTAGGCTATGGTACTTGGGCTGAGGACTGCTGGAGTTTTAATTCACATCTGCTACAACCTTCCTTTGTAAGCAGGAGGAACAGCATTGTTTCTTTTTGTTTCTGTTTCTTTCTTGGAAAGACGGACCATAAACCTTCCTAGCTGATGGGCAGGCAGTGACTCACCTGTGACCATGAGGTGTTCAGATGTACTGGAAGCGGAATACAAAACCATGCCCAAGATGGAAAGATCTGTGTTGTGGGATTAGTTCCTTCTGTGCATGGGAGATTAGCTTTTCTGTGATATTGTGGAAGGTTGGAAAAACATCCAATCCACATCCAGACCCTCCCCATACCACTCATCACGTGCTCCCCACCATCTACCGGCACAAAAAAGCCCTGAAAGACTGAGTGAATAACCTTTAGCTCTTTCTGTCAGCTGGAGGAGAAAGGCAAACTTTCTGTCAATGGTAAAAGTTGCCAGAAAGGAAGTTCCAAAAGTATCTTGATGTGCTTCCTTTCTATTAAAAGGATTTTTTTTTAGCTTCTATTTCTATTTTAGAGTCAATTAATAAGGAATTAATATCATGCAAGATTATGATTATAATCAGTTCTGATTTTATTTCTGAATCCATTATGAAGCCTGACTTCCACAGTCAATACAAGTTGAATAAGCAGCAATTAGTCTCTGAGGTGGTTCTGAACTTCTTGCTTGTGCAAAAATTCAAGTCAATAAAAATAATAAGGAAAAAAAGACTTGGAAATACACATCAATATTATCCATCTGAGTTCATAAAAAATAAAATGCTGAATTCTTTTGAGCCTAATTAAAATCATTACTGAATGGCCGGGCCCAGGATTCAAGAGGCAAGGTGCAACACAGTACTTAAGAAGATAGTTGTGGGGCTACTGTGCTCTCCTGCAGCCTTCCCTGCCTGTGTGCAGGCCTGGATTAGACCTGGACTGGAGATAAGCATGCCCAGTGCATTACTCTACCAGCCTTTGAGTTACTGGTTCAGGTCAGCAGTGGCTGGTGAAATGACAAGGAAACCCTTCTTCTCTGAACCATCCAATTTCTCCCCATCCTTGGAGGCGTTAAAGGCCAGGTTGGACTGGGCCCTGAGTGGTTACCTAGTGGTTGGTAATCCTGTCCAAGGCAAGGTGCTTTTGGAGATCTTTATGGTCCCCTCCAACATAAGCCATGCTACGATTCTGTTATTCTCTGTAGTACATCTTTCCTTCTGTGTTTCTTTTCCTCCTGCTTCCTTCTAGTTTTTTAGAGACGTGGGTTTAGAAAACTCTGTCCCTGCAAAATCTCTTGCTGTTTTCACCCTGGCTGAGGTCAACATCCCCTTTGCTGCAGAGTTGACAGCCGTGCTACAAAGAGGCTGGAGCACTGTGTTTTCAAGGTAGGGGAGATGCAGAAGGAACAAGGTCTCCTTTTGAGTGCCATTGTCCCCTGTGTGATAAATAGCACTTTTCCTATGACCTACTGGCCAAATGATCTTTCCTTGGGGATTGTTAGCAGGAGACTCTGTAAAGCTGCAGATGAAACAGAAGAAATGCCAGTTTAAAGTTACCTCAACCTAAGCTACAAAAAGCAAGACACAAAAGAGTAGAGCTGGTTCCAGCTGGAGAATCGAAGCTGTTTCCACCTTTTCTGGTGTCAGTCATGCCCCACTGGTGCTGCAGGTCTGTGAACCCTCCCAGTAGGTTAGGCTGTGAAAGCAGAAGCAGTCCACAGAAAAAAGATGCCATGAACTATTTAACATGTCAGTACAACAGCTGGAATATTGAAAGAATCTCTCATGCCAAAGGCAGATGATAAGTTGGGTGAGAAGAGCTCCTTTACTCACCTGATATCTTTGTAATTTATATTCCCCCTCTATCCCACTCTTTACTTTCCTCCTTTTTGTTTTTTCCTTCAGCAAAAGCTTACAGCCCTGAGTTTTACTATGACACTCCAAACCCCACCCTGAGCCAGAAGCAATCCAAGAATTACTCTTACATCTTGCAGTGGACACAGAAGGAACCTGATGCTGTGGATCCTATCCTCAAGTATCGCCTGGAAGTCAGGCAGGTAAGGTCTGCATCCCTGGTTCATGCTTTTGAGGAGAGGACCTTGGGGGCAGTTACATCATTCTCCCTGATGATTAAGAGCTGTAGGTGGTCTTGTGCCTTCCCGGCTGAATCGGTTACACGGGCTGAGTACACAGCTCAGTGTTCATTAAGTTAGATGCTGGGTACAGTTGGGAGCTTTCAGAGCATTGCTGCTTCCCATCAGATGGCTAGTGCTCAGTATTCTGAAGGGAGGTTAATATGAACAAAAATCCACAGTCATTAGTAGATTTTAGAGATTTCATAGGCCAAAGATTCAAGTAAGTAGGCTTCTACCCTCAACACTCATGTGAAATAAAGGGAATAAGCTGAAGAGCTCTCCAGGCAGGAACTGCAGGAAAGTCAGTGTCTGTGTTGCAAAAGGGCTTTCATACTGTCACAGTAATGAAGCTATTGGGACTACATAAACTCTGCAGGGAAAGAGAAGTGTGTTGCAAGGCTTGCTGAATGTGAAGAGAAATCACACCAGAGTATGGAAATCGGACTGAGAGGAGAACTGAGGAAAAGCTGAAGATTGCACTGGTTGGAGAAGGACAAGGAGAAGTCTGATATTTTTAAAGAGCACATTAACCAGTAAGGATTGCCAGATAATTTCATCCAAGCTCATCAAAGTGCCTGCATTCAACACATTTTAAAAATGGGGATGCTTCAAATTGGTACTTCTTGCCACTCAGTGGTAGCTTGGAAGCAAATATGTTTTGTAAGGAGAAGTTTGTTTACTGCAGATAGGAAATAAAATAATCTAAACGATCCAAGTTTCTCTCTCCTGTAGTTCTGCACAGTAGGCTTCAGTTTTATGTCTCCGTTTGCTTGTGAGCTCTCTGGGGTGGGACAGCCTTTGTTTGTTCCTCATGCAGCGCAGAACGCATTGTCAGTGCTTAATAATAATACAGGACACAGGGGAGCCTCTAATAATGAAAGCAGTTTGTCACAGTACCCCTTCCCTGTTAGCCAAGTTTTGCTATTACCAGCACTGCAACTTCACAAACTAATTTGTGATTTTTATCTTTCTCCAGTGATGTTGAGTTTTTTTTTCCTTTTGCACAGTGCCTGAAAGTAATCTTGGTTCTTGTCCTCGTTGTGCATCTAGCAAAAGGGTTTAAGTGAAAGAAAAGCCACATTTCTGCTTTAAGTTCTGAGGTAAAGGAAGTGCCAGGAGTGCCTGGGAAAGCCTAATCTTCTGTTTTTTTCCATATCCCATTGGTTACTGCTGCTAATGTTTCTTGCGCAGCATCACTACATGGTATTGACTGGTAAGAGGTGTATTTTGGAGGAGTCATTGTACCATGACTGTGTTGTATCCCAATGTGATGTATGATCAGGCTCTTAGAAATCTCTACAGGTCCCATCTTGGTGGCCCAGTTCTGAATAACAAATGACAGAGCAAGGAGGCAGCAGGGGAGCATTGTTCCCATTCTGTTGAGCACAAGGAGGAAAGTCTGGAAGGCATCTTACCAGTATTGCCTGGCCCTCCTCCTGCAAAGCCACTTGCGTCACATGATGAGGTCTCCACAGCTCCATGTGCTGAGGCTTCACTGAGCTCTCTGCTGTGCTGCTGTCTCTCTGGTGTTTTCCTTGTGACATCTCCATTGGGCTTATAGCACTCTTGTTAGTCCTTCTGCTCTTTCCCCTGCACCGTACCTCTCTTCCATGTCCTGCAGTCTTTGCTCCTTCGTCATGTTCTTCCCCTTACTGGGGCATGTGAGCTGAGCTTTGTGTCCTGCTGATCAATTGTCAAACTGCAGAACATGGTGACGTTAATGAATATAACTGTAAAAAGCTCAAATGCTTAAAAGCATTGGTGTTTGAAGAGCTCTTAAGAAAAGGGATTTGTCTGACTGAATGAGGAGCCACTGGTTGCCTGGGTACCCTCCTCACAGGATGCACTGGCTTCCAGACTTTAGTTAAGGTGGCACAAAAGTCCTCCTAGAGAGCTGGTGCTGAAGTGGGATATTCTCTTCAAATTTAAAAAAAAAAAAAAAAAAAACCAAAACAAAACAAACAAAAAAAAACAACAGGTCATGATTGATTTACTGCCAGCATCAAACTGATTAGAGCTTACCCAGCCAGCCAGCCCACCTTTTCCAGCCCTGGGAGCTCCCCAGCCTCCATGGCCAAATGCTCTTCAGCACTGTAAGGACAAATGTGAGCAGGACAGCATGCCATCTCTCAGTGCCTGCTGGATGGTGACAGGCTGTCTGGGAGGGTTCTTAGCTTTTGTTTAGGTGGAGTCCAAAGGGCAACCAGCTGGAATGCCCGCTGGTTTTAACATGCTTTGCTGGTTTTCCTCTTGCTCTCCCCAGTTCACTTGAAGAGCTCTTAGCATATGTAATGTGAAGATCCCTAAGTAGAAGGATGATTTTCAAAGCACCTGGGAACCCTTGAATCCAATTTACTTGCTGCAGCTGCTGAAAATGGGGCTGGGTGAGGGTAAAAGTGCTGCTTATTAATTGGCGGGTGCTATGGCTCTTCCAGCTCTCCCTCTTCAATGGCTTCCGAGGGCTGTTTGGGAAGGCTGGTTGGGCATTCCTTCGGGGATTGCAAGCAGCCTGGGGGAATTTGTTTTCCTAAGCAATGCATGGGCTCCCAGCAAGACAGGCAGGTGCATTTCCATAGGAGCTGATTGTTCCCAGCCCTGCAGCAGAGGCTGAATAGCACAGCAGACGTACCAGTTCCAGTAGAATAAGAATTAACCTTAAATTAAAACCCAATAAACAGCCTGACAGCTTGGAGCCACTGACCCAGGCAAAGCACATATACTAGCATTGTAGAGCAAATTTCTTGTAAAGCCTTTGTCTTTGCAAACAGGCTGTTACTTCCTGGAGCGTGTCAGCCGGGTGGGCTAGGCAGTGACATTGCATTGAGTACTGATTCAGTGGGGAGCTTCACGGATATCTATTTTGGAGGTTTGGGAGGTTTTCCCTTTCTTGCTCCAAGGCAACTGACCTAAATGCCAACTGCCTTACCTCACTGCAGCCAGTGATCTTAATGAGTTTGCAGCCTTAGGTCATTTGGTTCTGGGCAGATCCAGCAGACTTTGAGGTGTTCATTTGGTCAGCTTTTTTCTTCTGTGTGCTCTCGCAGCATAGAAAGGCACTGAGAAACTGTGCTCCAACTAGAAATGTTTTTCATTGCTTGGGGATTCAAAGCAGCCTCTCCGAGCCAGATCTTTGCTTAAAAAATGAAAAGCCTTTTAAGTTGCTTATTTCTCTCTGTGTATTTTATCCCCCTCCCAGTGCTCTGCTCTAACATTAAAGAGAAATGAGAAGCCATCTAATATTGCAAGCAGGTCGCATCCTGGAGGAAAGATCTGAGCTGGGCTGGTGGTTACGGTTGCAGAGGATAGTGGCAGAATTACTGTGCACGTAATGAGTTGGAACCCATCTGTGACCTGAGGCTGCAGGAGAAAGAGGAAGGAGAAGGTATTGGTGCAGAAGGGGAGTGTAATCTTCGTTGTACCCCTGAAGGAGACTCGAGGCTGCCATTGCCTCCATGCCTTCTGGTACAGGGATTCAGGCAGAGCAGACCCAGCCCCACCTGGCAGACAGAGCCCCACAATTTGCACCAGGCCAAGCCCCGGACCCGTTTGCTAAATTAGCTCACTGAGTTGTCATTTCAGATTAATTCCTGTCAGGGAGACTGTCTTTAATGAGAGTGGCCCTGTGCGATGCCTGAGTAATTGTGCGGCCTCTCTTTGTTTGTACTTTCATCCCCTCCATGTTGGATAAACATCCCCTGCTGTCTACAAACCTCATCTGGGCTGCAGAGCCGCCTGCCACTCGCCTCATCAGCCAGCCAGAGCAGTGTTAATGAGAGCCGGGGCCGTGGGGAGCCAGCTCACCGTGCGGGGAGGTGGCAGATAACAGAGCTGTTTGGACACACAGAGGACAGGGACTTTAGCAGGGATTTAATGATTGTGATTAGAGCGGAAGGATAACTCCGCTGACTGCCATCACAACCCAGTGGGAGAGTTTTTACACCAAGGCCCACAGTCTGTGGATCCATATCGCTTCCTTTCTGCCTCTGAGTTATTCGTTTGCTCTGCTCTTGAGATGGGAGCACACAGAGCTGCGCCCCTCTCTGGGACCACAGAGTGGGACAGGGCATCCTCACGCTTCTTCCTCATGCACCAAGCAGGGATGGTGTGACTTAGAATGGAGAAGTGAGTTATATGCCTGGCCATATTCTCCTACATCAATCTCTAAATCAGAATAGTTAGCCCACACCACTGTCTTGCCCTGTTCATGAATTAACACAGCTTGATGAGCATGTGTGCATGGCCCTTGGCACATGTGGAACCCAACCTAATGAACCTAGATGCATCTTCCAGTGCCTGCAAGCAACGCCGTGATCTTACAAACCACTAGTGTGTGCAGAAGTAGTAGGGTAGAAGAAGCTTCTAGAGCAAGGTCATCCTCCTGGACTTGTGTTAACAAGAACACAAGAATATCCATGTGGGGTGAACCAAGAGGCTGTCTCTTCCCATCTTCAGCCATATCCAGTGTCTGGAGAAAAATATAGCATGTAGAGTATTGCTTTATCTGCATTATAAGCCCCAAGTCAGGAAAGGTTCTGAACATGGCAAATGACACTCCTTGCAGCAGCTCAGCCCTGTGCTGTGGGAGCAGGATGAAAACCCTTATCTTCTGCTGATGCAGCCATGGCTTCAGGTGAAGCTGCTTGAGAGACAGAGCAGTCAGCACCTCGGGGGGTTGCCTGAGGGCTATGGAATAAGGAAACTCTGTGTAAGGCAGGCAGGGGTGATCGAACTCATTTTACAAACAAAAGGGCTAGCGTTTTGCCAGCTCCCAGGGATTGCACGCTGTCTGGGCAATGCTGCCATCACCACGGTAACCACAGAAGATGGAAGATAGGCCTGTGCCCGCAGCCTGCATCCCGAGGCCTGCTGTGCCCTATGCTCCTGTGCTCTTCGTGGCCTATCCTGAGTGTCCCCCCACTAGTGCTAAGGGGGAGTTTTCAGCTGGGGGATGTGATCAGAGGTGATGCAGTGAGGTTTCAGGACAGCTGAGCTAAATAGCTCCTTAGGAGGTCCTTGTGATGCCTTTTCATTCTGGAAGATGAGAAGATTAAAGGATGGAACTGTGGTTTGTAAACTGGGAAGGGTCCCATACTGCTCTGCATGAACTGTGACTGGTGCAGCACTCAACTGGTGTTATCCACAGGATGAGAAGACTTTGCAGTGCATGGACAGGGGCACAGACAGGTAACATGGAAAAGGGACGTGTCAGCCCCTTTTTTTTTTCCTCCTCCCTGCTACAGCATGACAGTCTCAGCTTGAGGGAGAGGAGTGTGGCTTCCCATGACGCAGCAGATGGTGCCACTGGCTGCTTATGAGATGCTGCACGGATCAAAAGACCTGTGGGGTGGGACACAGAGCACATCCCTTTTCTGTTAATCATGTCACTTGATACGGGTTGTGCTGGTCCCATCTCACTGGTGTTAGGACTGTGAACTGCAATGACTTGGCCTTGCAGTGTTTGCACAGGACTGAATTTCAAAGCAGATCTTCTGTTGTGGGATGGCTTATAAGTCATGCCTGCTGGAAAGCTTCTGTAGTCCTCTTTTCTTTTTTCCCTGCCCTGGCTGCCAGTTTGATGTCTGATCACAGGCTGCTGTCATATGGGACAAAGTCAAATCAGCACAATTCCACCTACCTGCTGAGCTGTCCTCTGTAGCAGGAAGAGGCTCAAACTCTCCTCTCTCCCCAACTGATGCAGGGTTTTTTTCGATTCTTGTTCAGGCAGGAGGAACAGGCAGATTGCATGTGTGCTCTCGTGTCAGTTGCCTTCAGTTATGCTAGTGGTGTGCGTGATGCTGTGCAGAACTCAGCCCTGAGGGGAGTGGAAAAGGATACAGAACGAGTGTGTCTGGGAGGTGTGTTCAGCAGATGGATCAAACAGCCATCAGGATGCAAAGCCAGGGAAAGCAAGGAGAGGGAGAGGTTATGCTGCCTTTACAGGCTGTGAGAGGGAGAGGTTTGGGACGTGTGGTGGGATTGAGCGGCAGCCACGTGCTGGTGAAAGTTGATCGATAGCGTTTGATAGACAAGCTCCGCTTGAAGCTTAATTAGATTGTTGGGGAGGGCTTAGGGGGTAAAGCAGTAACTGTACCACAGGCATCTGGGAGCAGAGACGGCAGGATCCTGCTTCAGCTGTGCTCCCTCCTGCCTGAAAATGGAGCTAAGCATCCATCCCTGCAGCCTACAGCAGGTTGAGCCAACTCTCTTTCTGTCCCCAGCAATACACCATGGGGGGATAGTGTGTCCATGATGCTACCTACTAAGGCAAGGTTCTCTCTAACTGTGCTGCAGAGAAGGTTGCAGTTCAGATGGATGTTTGATGGGGGTGGGAATTGAAGAGCTTTTTTCCGATTTTCTGTATGTATTTTTTATTGACAAAGTCAGTGACAGTAGAGTTTCCACTCAATGCAAGTGAAGCATGTTTCCTCCTGACCCTTGCTCGCTGCAGGTGGAGGTGTCTGCCCGGCCACAAGTGTTGTCAGCTTTTCAGCCAAAGATCTGAGTGGTTCTTGCAGGGTGTAACCAGCACAAATGGGTCAGGCGAGTTCAGTGGAATTGCCCGGAGCAGTGGGATGAGGTTTCCTTTAGGTTTGCCTAATATCTTCCAGTTCTGTTATCGAGACTTCCCTTAGCCTACGGGATCTTAGCAAACGATGCCTAACTAATGAATTAGCCTGACTAACTCTGTCTTATTGCATTCACACATTCCTCCTCAGTGTGGTTCATGGCTTTCTTGAGCTGTTTATCCTTGGTCTAGATATCAGTTGCAATCAGTTAATTGAGAAAATTAGCAATATGAGGAGTGGCAGGTTAATCATGCTTCAGACTCTTGCTACCATTTCTCTTCTATGGTTATCCCAAGTAAAGTAACCTGCCCAGAACAGGGTAGCTGAAGACTTTACAACATGGCTCGCCCTTCAGAAGCATGAGATTACACTTAACATTCAATTTTCATAAGCACTGTTCTTAATGCAATTCAAGCATTTGACTGAGATAGAGAGAAAGCAGGATATTGTTTAGCTTCCCTAGTACAAGGGAATAATTATAAACAGTTTTCGCACTCTTAGCTGTGCTTGGAATAGTCACAGTGCCCGAGAAAAGCAGTACAAATAATCTTGCTAGAAAGGCTCATATGCTCTTAAAACACATCCAGTAAGAAAATCTCATCTATCTCTAGCTCCTAACACCACTTTTCAGTGCTCACTCAAAGTAAGGAGTATGTGAGAGAAGGGATAATCACATTCCCCCAACCAATATACCCCTCATATCAGCCCTGCAGGCTTGAGATGTTGTTTTCACACCCTTGTGCTTGTTCGTATCCAGCAGGCTGTTGGCTTGTGTTTTACAAAGCTGAGCACAGGATGAAAAATGCTTGCCAGGTCTCAAAGATAAAAGTGAGTTCTTTATGTGCATCTCTTATCCACACTTCTCCAGTGGCTTCAAGGGGTACATGTCAGTTATTGAGTCTTTCTGAGATTCCATATCGATGGGCTATGATGTAGCTTCCTGCCTTTTACTCTGCTCGTCTGTTGTTTTCAGTAGTCAGATCCAAGTTCCTGCTACTGCTTTTGGAGTGAGTCTTTTCTTTGTTAATCTTCTTCCCTTTCCATTCCTCTCTCTCTATTTTCCTTTTCATTCTTTTATTTCTATTTCCTTTTTTGGTTTTGTTTCCCTTGCTCTTGCTTCCAGAACATGTTGAAAGTGTATGAAGGAGGAAGGATTCAGAAGGAAGACATAGTCTCTCCTGTAGCTGGTGACAAACGGGCAGGAGTAGGCTCCAGGAAGATGTTTCGTCTGTTTCATAAAGGAATGAAGCTTATGCAGTCTTGCTGCCAGCACAGGCAGCATGGAGAAACAGGAAGGATTTTACGGCTCTCCCTGTACATGCTGTGCTGTCTGTCCCTTATTTATGAGAAGTAGGACTGCAAGTGCAGTGGATTCAAAGATGGCCCTTAGACTCTTGGGTGATACTTGCCTGTATACCTTCACTACATGTACCAGACTGGGAAGTCCAGAGACCCACACAAACCAAGGAATTCCAGTGAGCCCCATCCTTTATCAACTGTTGTTTTTAAGGGTAAAATGCCCTAACTGCATACTCTGCCAGAGTCTAAAAGGAGCCTGAGGAAAGGGGCCCAGGAGGTGACAATTTCTGTTGGTGGCACAGTCTCATTTACTAAGTTTCAATCATATTATAGACAGAATGATTTAGAGCTCAAGCAAACTGAAGCTGGAAAATTTGGGCTGTGCAGAGCTGGACTGCATTTTCTTCTTGAGCCAGAATGGTGCAGGATGGTGTACTGACACATATGTCAGTCTTGCTGAAGGTTGGATCTGGTGCAAGGAGACGGGAAGAGGCACCTGCACTCACTGAGGTTAGGATGGGTATAAAGTTGGATCCAGAAAGGTTCTGAGTGGTACCAGTTTTCATATGTGGGCTCAAAGTTCATGGGAAGCATTGCTCTGGGAAGGAGGAAGCAGTGTGAGGAATGTTGTCCTTAACTGATTTTATGCCCATCATGCAGACAAAGAGGTGATTCCAAGCTCTGCATTGCATAGATGAATGCAGATGCGATCTTGCAGCACCACTGTAGAACTCCCATTCTAAACAGAAGGATCCATGTGCCTTCAGGATTGAAGGTATGGCTGTGAAGACAGTAGGAGAGAAATAAGCATGGCTAGACATATATATAACCCATCTAACTCAGTACAAACCACAGCGACACCAACACAGACTGGGAGGTATGTGGCTCTCCCTTCCTTCCTACCCATCACCAAATTCAGGTGGTGTTTTACTCCTTTCCTTCTCTACTGCCGGGCGCTTCCTCCTCAGGACGTGCAGCATTGCAGTACCCCACTAAGCCACGGCTCATGAAGTTGCCAGTCATGCTGTGCCTCACTTAAGGCTTTTGCTTGACTGTCTCCCTGACAGAGTGAAGATTAGATCTGTTCTAAGACCAGGGAACATATGCTAATAAAATACATATTGCTTTCTGATCAGTCCCTAATGAAAGACATTATTGAAGAGTGTGGAACAAGCACTTACAGTAATTCATGACAGCACCAATTTGGCTTCTCTAGGAAGCTGTAAACTGCTGCTCTCGGTACCTAATGAGGATGGGCAGCTGATTGCCTGTGTGTGAGAGAGAGAGAGGCGCTCTCCAGCTCCAGCTGTCCTCTGTAGCTACTGAAGGTCACAGTTGTTTCTCTCTTTAGAGATGGTGATGTCTCATCCCGAAAAGGGAGCCTCCTTCTACGGACAATTGAAGAGGAAAACCTTCCAGGACTCCTCATTTAGACTGAATAATGGATTTGCTTTGACCACTCATGCTTGCTTAACCTCATGATCTGAACAAGTGTGCTTGATTGATGAACAACGCAGGCATGAATTTCAGTTTGCTGGTTTGCTTGTCTGGCAGATGACAATTTTATGTTTCCGATGTGATTATTTGCTCTGAAAACCCCTAATAAGCAATGGTCATCAAATAAGGAAAAGGAAATGAATCCACATAGTGCTTTAATTGATGCCGTTAATGTTTGACATCATTTCCATTCAAGGTGGTGATAAAGTATAAACCCAGGAACATGTTGCAATCCAATCTGACAGGCACAGGAAGTTTGATGAGAAATTATAGAGAAATGTCCCAACTACTGTCTGTCTTCATATCCAAAGCAAATTTCTCTGCTACCCAAAACTTACCCAAATGGCTTTTGCAGATAGCAGCTACACTGCTGAGTGGGAAGGCACCTTATCGAGGCTGACAACTTGTGATCAGATCAGAATCCCCTCTCAGGAGGGTTCTTCTCAGAAAGAGTAATGAAGCAGTGGCGCAGGCTGCCCAGGGAGGTGGTGCTGTCACCATCCCTGGAGGTGTTCAATAGCCGTGTGGATGTGGCAGTGAGGGACATGGTCAGTGGGCATGGTGGGGGTGGGCTGGTGGTTGGACCAGATGAGCTTAGAGGTATTTCCAACATTAATGTTTCTGTGGGTGTGCTGCTGAATTAAGAAAACAATGCCATCACAGTGAAGGATTGGGACACTGTAAAGAAGATCCCAAGTACTGGAAACTGCTTCAGTGGGTCAAGTAGGATGAAATGCAGCAGTACTAATGAAAGGTCATGAGTACGGAGTGCTGACAGAGGAATCTGCTACAAGCTAGGAGATCTTAAGAGGGAAATAACAGGACTGAAGGCATGATGTGGGTGAAAAAAGTTGAATGCAGGGATCTGCTGGTAAAAGGTAGGTGTGAGAAAGGGCAAATGTACTCTGAAGTGAAGCCTGAAGTACTTCCAGGGAAGGTGGAGAGGACCTGTTGCATCCTGTATGACAACTCCAGCAAGTGAGATCATGCGGGAATGGATTATGAAATAGGGAAATAGGGAAAGTGATAGTGTGTTATATGAGGAGGCACAGAATGCTCAGCTTGCTTAGCCTAGCAAAGCAGAGGCTGAAGGGGATGTGATTGCTGTTTATAAAAACAATGGGGGGTCAAGCAGCAGGGAGGGAAAAGTTAAAGGATAATACTGGCATGAGATCTAGCGGGTGCAAGCTGCTTGTGAATAAATTCAGGCTGGAAATGAGAACATTAGGGTGGTTAGGTTCCAGAACAGCTGTCCAGTGGGAGGAGCAGGCCAAATGGGAATGACTTTTAAGATGGGATATGATACATCCATAAAACAAATGAGCAGAAATAGCCCCTGTGGTGTCAAGGGACTGGGCTCTGTGAGGCAAAGCTGTACCTCCCCTACTTTGTCCCTGGAGGCAGTTGTGCTGTCTCTGTTCTAAACTTCTGATAGATAGCAGGTTGTTTCCAGTGTGCAGACGGATGTTATGCCTGTCCCAAAATACAGAGAGCAAGAATCGAATCTGTGGTGTCCAAGTGTGACATCAAAGAAAAACCTATCTTCCTCTGCTCTGTCCTGTGGACCCAAGGTGACATAAAGGACCAGAATCTCAGTACACTGCTGTGTACAAGGAAGAGGATGGGGAGAAGTGGGAGACAAAGGTCATTGGAAAATACTGCAGCTTCATATGTTTAGGAGATGTTCTTAAAATTCCAAACCCCCACCTTTCTCTTGCCTCTCTTTCTGAGCATTTTTTAATTTTTCCCTAAGAATTTGCTATCATCTTATTCTCAGTCATATTCTGGACTCATTCTCCAGCAGCGGCTGGTGGAGGATTAGATGCCTAAGAAACCTCAGCAAAGCCCCAAGTAGTGTGAACAGCTCAATCCTGGCACCAGAAGAAATCGGTGGAAGTCCTGAGGGGAGGGAGGGGGCAACTCTGCTTGGTGCCTACTGTGATGGCAAGGTGATTTGCATTGCAGAGCCTCACATTCATTCAAGAATTTGCCACTGGTGCCATAACAAAGCTCGGCACCTTCCAGTCCCAAGGATTGGGTGTTTGGGTACATCTTTCCTGGATATCACCAGTTTAAGGCTACAGGTACTGCCAGTCTCTTCATGTTGAGGGCAGTGGTGTGATTGTTCCTGTTGAGGTCCTGGTCCTTTCAAGCAACAGCCCCTTTGGAATGGGGTAGCTCTATCTTAGCTGCATTTAGATTGGTTTCATTCATGGCAGTCTCAGTCACAGGGGAAATTCAACATGAGATGATGCTTGCAGCCCCCTAGGACAGTGCTATATATTGTGCTCAAAACTCCTGGCAAACAGTCTGAATTGATAAAAATGGAAAGTTCTTTCACATTCTGAGTAGTATTACCTGTCAGAGGAAAAGTGCCCTTCTGCTGTTGTCACCTTCACCTGACCACTGGATCATGCTAAACTGGGACGTGTCTATGCCAGAAGATAAACTGGGTGGCTTGGCTGCAATTGGAGTGAGGCAGAGTGAAAAAGGGAAAGAGAGAGCAAGTGCATGTAGAAGGAATTTTTAGAGAAGATGCTGGAGAGCAGAGCTAATGTTTGGTGCTGAGCAGAGTAGTTGTTGAAATGGGACAAATAAGGGGAGAGAGCAGCAGGAGTGAATAGCAATGCTGGGAAGCAGGATGCCCACCAAGTGGTTCCTTTGCTCTGATCAGCTTACTGGAGAATCTGTGGGGCTTTAATATAAATTTTTCTAGCTGATGTTTGCACTGATTCCCGAGGCTCAGTAATGAAACAGGTTTTCATTCTGATTTCACTTTCTCCCTTAAGCATGTAGCAGTGCAGTCTGCAGCTGGTTGTAAGAGCACGTGTGTGGCTGCTCAGGTCATGCTGAGTCCCAGCACACACAGGTTATCATGGTCCTTTGAATCCCTGGTGCGGGTTGCTGTGCAGCGCTGCAACAGTAAATATTGACAGATGCGTTTGTTAATAGGCTTTGGCTTTATTATATCCGATAGCTGATACACGCCTGCTTTCAACATAATTCAGCCTGCAAACAGCATCCTTTTCACTTCTAACACACAAAAAGCTTGGACGTGTTGGTGTCATACATTGGTCCTTTTGTGGAGACAGCATCCCAGCTGGGAATGAAACGTGGTGAGAGGCAGTGTGGCTCTTCTCTCTGAGGCTGTGTCTTCCTGGCTCACAAGCCAGCTGAGGCTGGTCACACTGGCACAACCACTCTGTGTGGACCACAAACCAGTTTACACAATGAGGTGTGGGACTGGCTGATCGAGACCTGCCAACAGGGTATGATGGGGAGGAATGAGAAAGGGCAGACCCAGTTTGTAGTGCTGGGAGACTTCTTGGTTCTCTCTCTTGGTCGCTAATATTGCTTACAAGTGACAGAGGAAAGGGACAGCTTGCCTACTGTACATGTGGATATATACATCCCACCTGGGGTGTTTTTGTCCTTTGTAAGGTGTTAGAAAAACCATTCTGCAAGAGCATTCCCACCTCTGCATCCTGTGTGATATCCACAGCCATCTGGTAGAAATAGTGTGAGTTTGCTTGTTTGTTTCTATTCCCATTCCCTCCCTCTCATTATTTGAAATGGAAGGAGGTGAAGGCAAAATGAGACTGCGCATTGCTCTGCACTCTTGTTCTGGGCCCACTGGCAGCATCTTGAGCCTGGTGATAAATGAGCTCAGTGCCTGAGATTCTCCACAGAGGCTTCAGCATCTTGAATAAGGTGGCCAGTGTTTCATTGTCCTCTGTGCCTGCCTCTGCTTTAGGAACTGCACCGCAGCACTATTACACTGGAGGACCATGCTAGCATGATCAGAAGGAAGGAGAAGGCTGAAGAGGAGGTAGAGGGAAGAAGGTACTGGGGTAGCATGAGAGAAGAGCATAAAGGCAGCAACAGGAGACTGGAGCAAAGGATTAAAAACAAGTTCCTGCTGTACTGATGTGTGCAGCTCTGCACAAAGCTGCTGCTGGCAGCCAGGAAGGCAAAGGATGCTTGGGGAGAGGGAGGTGGAGCCAGACGTTGGCTCTAATTTTGCTGTCTGCTGGACCTGTACTCATCACTGCAAGCCCACAGCAGCTGTGCACTCACAGGGTGAGCAGCTGGCTGGAGCCAGGCCTTGTTCTCCCTTGCACTGATGTCACACCTGCTAAACTGTGCTGAACTCCAGCCTGTTCTCTCTCTCTCTCAGCCTTCACAAAACTTTCTACCTATGCTGCATGAGGAAATGCGTCCAGGGTACTCGTTGTGCCTTGCCCATTGCCTAGTGATACAAGTTCCACCTAGAAGCAGGACAGTTCTGATCCATGGGGACATGGGTGCTGTTATTCTTTTCTGATTTTTCTCAGACAAACTGAGATAGCATCCAACTATTTATTTGGTTAAGCCGACATGCCCGTGTGGATACACTTGACTGGTGCTTCAGGAATTTTGCAGTCTGGACTAGAGGCTGATTTCTTGTCCTGGCTTAAATGATGTGGAAGAATACGTAATTTCATGTTATTCCCAGAGGCTTTAGATACCCAAATTCCACACAGCTCCCAGATGAGGTGGAATTTGCACTGTCTGAACCTCACCTTCAGGCTTCTCTTCGATTCTCCATTTTGTTTCTCTTCTAAAGGTTATGTCTAGACAAGGGAAATGGCTCCTGACCCCCTCCTGTTTGCTGGCTACCTTCCCTTTGCCCAGGCTCTGTGGCAGCCTGTAAGGAGGAGCTGCCACCAGCCCCCTGGTCAAGCTCTACTTCCCAAAAAGCCCCATGCCAGAGGCCATGCCACCCCAATCCCCTGCCTATGTTTCGTGCCTCCTCCTCTCCTTCCCAGTAAATGATGGTCTGGTGCTAATGATCCCAGGTGAGATCACTGCCACCAGGATCTGGTTCCACTCTTGGCATAACAGTCGTGCTGCAGGCTGGCAGATGGAAGGGCTGAGCAGCAGGCATGCCAGTTGGACCTGCACCCAGCTTGCATGCATGCATGCAGACAGTGACAGTACGGAACCTGACAGCAGCCCAGTGCCACCGTCATGCTTGATTCCCACAGGTACTGCCCTGGTTCTGCCCACTGAGGCTGTTCCCTGGAAGGTACAGGGATAGGGGAAGGCACTGGAGCCTTCCCAGTCCTCTGACCCCTCTTACCTGGGGATGAGGAGGGTGCCAGTTCCTCAAGCAAATTGCAGCCTGATCAGCTTAAGCAGGTACAAAGCTTGTTGTTGGCTGTGAAAACAGCATGCAGCCGCATCTCTGTGGGGGACTTTGCACAGTACTGTGGTAGGGTCTGGTCCAGCCCTGCCCTTTGCATGGGAGCTCCGTGCAACCTGTGGGTAGTTTGGCTCAGTTGAGGAAATGGGTCCTGGCCGTGCTGGAAAAGAATGGGGCTCTGGCACTGGGAGCTGGCTGGGTCCAGTGACAGCCATTCCTTCTCAGCTGGAGCTTAGAGTCATGTATGTTAGGGTAGGTGGGGATCAGAGGGATTGCATGTGCTTGCATTGCTCGGGTGCTCTGCCTGCATCCCTCCCTTGGCCCCTCTTGCTGCTGGCCTCTGCTCCTGCCTTACCCTCACACTGCGCTCTTGCCCCACAATCTCCATACTGATGGATTTGCTGAAAACTTTCCTCCCTGCATCCCTCTTTCAGTCCTGTTATTGCAGAATTTGTGATGATCACTGAGCCCAGCTATCAGGAGAATTTTCTTTGCAATGAAACTTGTCAGCCTAGAGAATGTTATCAAGGGGAGGTTAGTGTCTGGGATAGTGAATGTGAGGCCATAGAAAGCTCTGCCGAAGGCCTTATTGCCAGGACCAGCATCCCCAGTAACATATCAGGACCAAACCTTGCTGCAGGGATCCAGGCACTGCACAGCAATAGAGATTGTATCTTTACTGTATAATCCTTGTTCTTGTCCTTCCCCTGCCAAGCAAGCATGACTGTGGCAGGGAAGTTTTGCTGACACATAATTCATCATTTTTAGTGGTGGTGATTTTGACAACGATATTTTTCCAGTCGCTTTCTTGAAGCTTCCCTGATGCCTTAGTGTATGAAACTCTGTTCAGCTGGTATGGTTCAGGTAGTATGGTTTGCATCTTCAGTGGAATTTAGAGAAAGAGGGAGCCTGTGGGTGACTGCAGAGGATCCCTGACTTACACAAGACACCTTACCCTGGTCTGAAGCAGTAGTAATGGCTAGGCTTGAAGGGCAGATCCCATGGAAGGGTGCTGAGGAAGCATAGCTGGTAGGTAAGTTCCAGCAAGGCACCAAATGAAATGCCACAGGATACAGACAGCAAATGAATTAATTTTGCAGCAGTGATTGTGAACTCAAGGGGGTCTTGGCAAAATGCCGTGCTGCAATGAGCACAGGACCTTGGTGCACTGATGCAAGTCAATCAGGTTTATTTCTCCCATCTTGGAGCCACTGGTCTTGACATGGAATTGCTCCAGGTCCATATTTCAAGTCATCCCCCTAATCAGGAGGACCTGAAAGCTTTTTTTCAGTGAAAGCTCAGGCTCCTGATCACTGTTCTGTGCCAGAGAAGGGAATTTTTAGCCAGTTCTACATGACAGTCTCACTGACAAAGCAGGCATACTTGCCTATATAGGAAGGGAAAAAGCAAGGTGTTAGATAGTGAATATGATCTCTCTGGTTTCTAATTTCAGGATTTTCATGACACTGTGGATTCTCTTTTCATGCAGCTGGCTCAACGAAACATCATCCAAACCTTCATTCCTGTGCAGAAAATGGAGAAGGGCCTGTTGCTGGAGCACATCCTGCCCAACCTGAAGGTGCCTCAGAGCTACGAAGTTCGCTTGACACCTATCACCAGCTTTGGGGCTGGCGATATGGCTGCTCGCATCATCCGGTACATGGAACGTAGGTGTCTCCTCCTCTGTCCTGGCTATGAGAGCAAGTCTGAGCTGCCAGCTATGGGTCATGCCAATGGATATGGGCATGTGTAGATGTTGTCTCCTGCAAACCTTGGGTGTATCTCTCAGATGCGTAGAGTTTTGATGGCATGGTACTGTCATATTTGGCCATTTTTTGGCTGCTACCATCAATGCAGAGCATTATACAGAGACCTACTATGGTCAGTCTCAACTCATTTTTTACCCAGCAGCTCCAACACACTCTCCTCTCTGTGGGAGCCCAAAACCCCACTGCTACCTGTGGCTCAGTGACATATTTCAGAGAACAGCCAGTGAATTCTGCATATTAGCCACATGCCCATAAAAGCAAGAAGATTTCAAGGAACTTCATTGTTTCCAGAGCTGAATGCACAGTTCATTTCCCAACTAGCCATAATAAACCTGTAGCGCTGCCCAACATCCTGAATCTCAGATCATCCAATTGACAGACGTTGACCATGCTTCTTTTTCCAGCATCCAGACAGCTCCCAGCTCATCCATTCTCACAACCTTATGATTCCTTCACTCCCATTAGGAGTCTGGACCCTGTATTTTAGCATGAAGTACAGAGCTCCTTCCACCTGTGTTTGCATGATCTCACAACTTTCTTGACCTGGAAAGTGACACTGATGCCCCTCTTAGATATCAAGCTGTATCTCCCAGTGACTGCTTTCAGAAAGAAACTGCTCAGAAAGCCCAAAGGGATTCCCTGTGCAGTTCCAGGATCACCCATTATTAAGATCTGTTGCTGTTCGGATCAGTGAGTCAGCAGCTTATTCTATCACCGAGGCAAACACTGAGCAGTGCTGTTTTGCAGGGATGCTGCTAAGAGATTTGTACAACTCTGACCTTTCTTGATGTGCTTGTTTTATTTTCAGACTTTGATTATGATTTGTGATGTGTTGTTTTTCTATTTCCTTTTCCAGCAATCAACTATCCCAGCCCAACAGGTAAGCAACAAGACCTTTGTATTTATGTTTTGATTGTAATGCTTGTTAGTCAAGTGCTGCAGGAGATCAGCCAAACTGGAAAACAGCACTAACTTAACAAAGTATTTTCCCCCAAAGAGCTTGCGATTGCATAGACTATTAATAATTTCATTAAGTAATGCCATTTTTTGTACCTTGAGTTATCATCGGGAGATATATGCCAGAGACATGCCTCCCACTTAAACCTGATATCTCTGTGACTGAGTAGGTTGTGACATTGAGCCCACCTTCCCTCTACTATTAGCAATTTGCATCTACTGAGAAGATTATTGAAAGTTCTCCAAAATATCTCTATTTAAGGAATGTATAACCCTCATATTCTTCTTGACACCTCTACAGGCTGGTGTGGAGCAATCTCGAGCTCAGATCTGGTTCTGCTTACAAATTCCATGAGCACAGTTCCTTTCTTCTTCCCCTCTGGTGTCATCACTATTTGCTTTCTCATTTATCTTCCAGTCATTCCTGCTATCATCCAGTCATCCTAACATCTAGATGTAGACCCATCTTTTCTGAGCACCCAGAGTTCCTCTTGATTTTGAGATCACAATACACAGCATCCCACAATGATGTTCTTAGTGAAGAACATGATAATGTCCATAAAAGAGGATTTCTAGCATGCTAATCTCCAAGGTATGAAACAAAGTCCCTTTGCTTCAGTTGTTGGATATGAGCCCAGGCAAAGCTCTTGGGCAGAGATGGGCAAACTGCTTGCTGGTGATCCACAGAGAGCAGGCTGGTTCCATGTGGATGTTTCTTTTTTCCTGTTTTCAACTGCTAAGTAAAAATCAAAAAAGCTGAAACACCGCTCAGTCTTCTTAGGTAGCACTCTGCATGTGGGCAGGCAAGTGTTACTGCTGCACTGCAGGATACCAGTGGGAAGGAGAAGCCAGGACTGGGCAACAAGCAGGAACTGGAGCACAGGGTTATCTTGTTAAGGCAGCCATCAAGCATTCGTGTGTGCAGATTCACACTCCGAGGATGATTAGGTTTATCACGTCTTATCTGGTAACAGGAGTTTCTCAGAGAGGCAGTGGGATTTTGTATCTATGACTCCTGATTCCTTTTTCTTTCCTCTTCCCCACTGTTTGATCCTCTTTAAACATTCTCCAAAGAGAACTCACTGGTCCATTGGGCTGATTTCCACCAGGAAACAACGAACATATTGCCAGGGACCCACTCCAGGGTGCATCTCTCCCTTGCTGGAGGAGGTGAGCATTCTGGCTCACAGGGGAAAGTGATAAAATCTGGCTTTTTGCCACTTGCTTTTACACCACATGTATCTCTGGTAATGACAGGGCAACTTCAGTCTTAATTGTGTCAGTCTCCTCGGAGCCTTTATAAGCTGAGCCTTCAGATTGCTCACCTGGGATTGCTTTGGCAGCTTCACTGAGACCAAAATGAAATTTGCCTACATCAGAGAACTCAGCCACACCTGTATTTTCATGCAGTAAAACCAGCACTTGAGTTCTCCTTGTTATGATTTATCCAGACTGAGCTGAAAATTGGAACCGCTGAGCCAGCCATCAGGGTCCTGCCTCTGAGTTCACACCTTGAGATTGACTGCCTTATAACTTCAGCCACCACTCTTGCTTTCAGAGATCTCCCTTCCTTTCAGGCCTGTTGCCATTGCAAACACGAGCCCTTTGCAAATGTGAGCCCAAAGCCTCATAGCTCTGTCTCTGGGCCACAACTTGCTTCCAAGCCTCTCAGTTCAGCAGCATGGAAATCCCTACTCCTACCTCTTTTTACCCCCACTTCCCTTGCTACCACCACCTCCAGAAAAAAAGTGTTGTGATTGCAAAGGTATCCTCACGCTAGGCTGCCCAGCCAAATTCTGGGAACAAACATTGAGAGCTCTCAAGTGAAAGGCAAAGATTGGATGATTAATGCCTCTGGCAGCCTGATCCAAGGGCATGCACAATGGTGATTAATTTACAAACTCTGAGAGTCACTTAATACAATTATTTCTTCATGCATTTTCTCTCCCAGCCTAATAAGATGTTAATGACATTGGGGCAGGCATGCATGTGCTATGGTTACTGAGCCAGGTGCTGAGATTATAAAGCAAAGGGAAACTGAAAGCACAGGGAGTGAACAAAAGATATTGAATATTTCACTTATTTAGGAATTAGCAGTAAGACTGACTCTTAAAAACCAGTTAATCTTATTCTGGAAACCAGGATTTATCTTAAAAGTCTCTCTTTGAGTAGTATAAGGTAAGGTAGTATTTTAAATATCTCCTAGGACAGCTGATCATCTTAATGTTATGATTAAACTCCAGGGGAATCTGTTCTGTCCTTCTTACTTTTACTCTGCTATTTCATTTGGATATGACGTTCACTTTCCAACCCAACCCTGCAGTGTTGCTCCCAAAACTTTTCCATCTTATTCGCATTGTATGGTTTGGTTTCCCTGGTTCTAGCAGATGCAGCCTCGCAACCTCGGTGATAGGAGAATTAAAAAACATATTATTCCTTATGTATCCGCAATCTGGCTGTGATGGAGCTAAAATGTTTCTGGATGGTGGACATGTACGGTGGGTGGTGATCGGCTGCAGGTTGTTGTAGATTAACCTGTCTCATTGCTCACCATCCAGTGCTTGTGTGTCCTGTCTCTCTAAATGCCTCATAGCACAGAGGGATCTGAACTTGCTGACTCAGCATGAACATGTGGGAACAGGATGTGATCCCAGTGTTTAGAATTGGATTCCTCAAATCTGTGCCCATCCCAGATCTTAAAGCAGGTGACTGCCACTAATTCCTCATGACAGGATGGAAAATGTGATTGGGCCATATTATCCCAGTATCATAGATGGGGATATTAAAGCAGATGGTGCTCCAATATGACCCAACCAGCTAGTGTACTGTAAAGCTTTCTTCCATTGCTGGTTAGAAATGTAGAAATGATTTAGAAACTTATGGAAAAATTTGTTACGTGTGTCTTAAATCCCAGAGTACTTCGAGGTCAGAATCCAGTTTGCATTTTCTTCATCTTCTAGGTGGAGAAAGTGATCTCTGGTGATGGGCTGTAGGTCACACTGCGGGTCTGTAACAGAGCTGAGGCTCAGATCATGGTCCCCTGTGCTCCAAGCCAGTTTCAGCTGTCACAGCACAGCTAAATGACGAAGGCAATTTTATTTGAATGTTCATCATCTGCTATTCACCTGTAGTCTGCAGCTAGGATCATCTTATTATTTTTTTGTATGCATTCATTTGGCAGCTAGAATTTCAAGGCCAGGGATTGCTTACCCCTGAGGACTTGAAATGAAAACCTCCATTATGTTTCTCGAGGAGGTGAAGCAACAAGAAATGCTAATAGGCATGGCTGAGGGTCTCACCTCTGGGAATGCAGGGAGGTGTCTATAACCAGGAGCAAACATCTCTGCACTTTGAGCTGCTGCCACTGCAAAGCCTGCCAAGGAAATCTGTTTGGTGAAGACAGCACTAACTCCAGCCCTTGAGGAACCAGCTCCCCTGCTACTTCCACCTCGCCTCTAACAATCCAGAGAACAACTTCTGTGTTCAATATTTAAAGCCACTGTTTAATTTTTAATCAGGAAGGTTCCTTTGCTCCACAGTGCTGAGCCAGGATCCCTGGCAGATGGTGCGAGTCTGAAAGAAGGTTTGCTTCACACAGCCGAGGTCAGCAGTCAGATCACTGCTGTAGCCTCTGAGACGCAGTGGGTCACTTAAAGGTTTGCTTTGCAGCTGGATCAGATAGGTTTCTCTCAGTCAGCCTGATGATAATCACCCAGAGGTGACACGCTGGCTGTTTCCTAACTCTCTGAATATACCTGAGTTATCGTGAGCACCTCCACTTCCAACTCAGAGGAGCAGCAGAGCTTCTGCCTTCCTGTGGTTTGCTTTAAACCAAGCAACCAGCAGTCAGAACACCAGGGTTCTGCTTCCATCTTTGACACTGCCTGCTGTGACCTTAGATGTGTCTGTTTTAGTGCATCTGTTTCACCGTGTGTAATGCAGGAGATGTATAAAGTGGTGATGCTTCATGGAGATATTATAAAGCCTTGTTCATTAGTTGTCCCAAAGTGCCTTGAGATCCCAAGCAAGGCAGAAGCAGCATGCTGTAGATTGCTCTCGCATGGCAAGTGATGTTACATGTAAGCCTGGTTGTGTCGTGCCATGCCCAGGAGCCTCCTCCATTCTGTGCTCTCTGCTAGGAGCTCTATCTTCTGGAATTGGCTGCATCTGAATGAGAGGTGAAGACAGAGGCATGGCCCTTTTCTGGCATGTAAAGAGCTGAGAGTCTGCAGCACCTCATGCCTTGTGCTCTAGCAGTAAGAGCAGCCCCTTCCTACCGCCTTGAAGCTCTCCGTTCCTGTTCCCAAGGGTGTGATGGACTTCTCATGCAGCAGTTCTCAGCCACCAGGGCTGGGCCTCAGCTGTAAGACAGGAATACTGTCCCCTTGTCTTGCATAGCTCCCTGTTTTTCTCTGTCCCTGCACTGACCTTCTCTCTGGTCTCCACCTGAGCTTGGGCTTTCTCCTCAGCCTCCTTCTTTGGTTTCTGTGCTGTTTTCTTCAGGGATTTGCTCCCTTTCAGTCAGCTGCCTGGCAGGCCTTTGTGCTACAGTTTTCAGCTCTGTTTTCTGTCTGATATTCCCAGTTAAGGGAATTTTGTGCTGGGGAAAAATGCTAGCTTTTTCCTCCAAAGGTCCACAAGCACAATAGGATCAGAGATGCAAATCCTTCCCGTCCTGATTGTTTCCTATGATTGCAAAAGGATTTTGTGCTGGGCTGGCAGACCCCCTAGCCGATGTTATTGCCCAGCCTCAGACCCTACACGTGTCTGCCCTGTCTGCTCCTGCCACCTCCTCCAGCTCCCTGTGCCCAGCACTGCACTGTGTAGCAGTGGCTAATTTGGATTAGGATGCTAATTAGAAATGAGCGGATTGAACGGAAAGCACTTAGCCAGGGTTAATCAGCAGTTAAGTGGCCAGCCCAGTCGAGCTCCCTATGGCTGTGCTCAGCTCACAGAAGCAGTGTTTCCTGCTGAGCTAAAAGAAAAGCCAGCTGCCCTTCTCCACAAACCAAACCCTTGCTTGCAGCATAGTGTCCAGCCATTCTGTGGGTTATGGAGGAGGCTACATTCTTTTTCCTGACTGCTTTGGTGTAAGAATCACATAAGAAGGGAGAAGAGAGCCTCCATGGCCCTGCTGCATGGGGCTGCAGGCTGTCGGTGTCTGTATGGCAGACAGCAGTTTCGTTTCCCAAATGGGAGGAGGTGATGCTGGCTAAAGCTGGAAGATAGGTGCAGCGTCTCAGAGACAAAATGCTGTCCGTTCATCATGGAATCATTAAGGTTGGAGAAGACCCACCCCCACCATGTCCACTAACCACATCCCTCAGTGCCACATCCAGATGGCTTTTTAACATCTTCAGGGGTGGTGACTGCGCCACCTCCCTGGGCAGCCTCTGCCATTGCCTCACCACTCTTTTGAATAAGAAATTTTTCCTGATATTCAACTGGAACCTCCCATGGCACAAAGCAAATGCAGGTAGGTGTTCAGGCTGCTTCTCATCTGTCCATGATAGCCGGAACTGGGGGGGAAACCACAAATAACTGAGTTCAGCGTGCCATGGATGAGTTTCTAAGACATTCCATAACCTGAGAAAGAACATGTTTTTCTTTTCTTTGTGTTCTTTCATGAATTTAATTACTTTATTGTTCAGTTTCATAGCATACCCCCCTGGCTGTAATGTAAAGGCAGAAGGTAAAGAGATCTGCTTGCTGTGTCTGCACCACTCGAGAGCTCTGAGATCCTTCTCTCATCTCATTCTCCAGCTCTGATTTCATTCCTGGAAACATTTGAAAAAAACAAAGTAATTTTCATAGCTAATCTTGATTTGTTTTTTCTTTCTTTTCTGTTCATTCTTTCTCTTCTTCTCTAACTGTATCAGCAGTGAAAGGCTTTGGTTTTGAGGCTCAGAAACTAGTTTTCACCACAAAGGTTCAACAGAAGACCATCTTAATTCTAGTTAAGTTTGATTTGCTCCATTCTCTGCAGGTCCACATTGGGTTGTGTCTATACACAAGATTTTTCACCCATCTCATATTGCCATAGGCTGTGATTGGCTTGTGGTAGTAGCATAAGCAAGCTCTTTTTCACATGTAGCTGATGCTACATGAAAATCTTTTGCCAGTGTAATGCATTTTGTTAGGAGAACCCGCATAAGCTGCAATAGCAGATATACCTCTGAGCTGGTATAAATTGAATATGCTCTAGCTAAATTACACATTTATAGCACTGAGCTGACCTCTTCTCCACAGCTGTTTTTTTCATGTGTGCCATAGTTTAATTTAATACGTAGACCAGAGTGAAGTTTACCTCTTTCCTGGGAAGATTATTCTACCATCAGGCTGTTCTGGTTTAAAAGCTGTCATGGCCTGCTTGCCTTCATCACTCTGTTACTCTTTTTATCATCCTCTATATCAGCTCCCTTAGACCTCCCAGCAGAATCTCTTTTAAGTCCTGTTAGCTGTATTTTATTTTGTCAGATAATTGCATCCGTCAGCCTGGATTAACCATTCTTTAATTGTAGCCATCATGAAAATATACCTTTTCAGCCTCCTCCTGAGGCTGGGGGCTGCTCACCTGTGCTGAATACCCTCCTGAAGCAGCAAGGCAGCCCCAGGAGGAGGTCTGAAAAGCGGCACTCCCTGTCCTTCCCTGCAGATAACACCTGTCGCTTTGAGGATGAGAAGATCTGCGGCTTCGTGCAAGACAAGATGGACAACTTTGACTGGACACGGCAGAACGCCCTGACCCAGAACCCCAAGCGTACTGTCAACACTGGGCCACCCACGGACATCAGCGGTACGCCAGAGGGTAGGCACACTTCTGGGTTTCTTCTGGCTCAGTTCTGGGGGGAGATGCAAGCCACAAGGCATCAGGGTCCTGAGGCTGTGGGAGATGGCAGAGCGCTGATCTGCTTTCTGCACACATGCTTCTCCCCCGCACAGGGTGCAGGGAGCAGGCAGTTAATTTGCATGTTACTGATTGGCATTAAACACACAATTAAAACACCCACAACTTTGTTTAAGGGAATAGTGTGAGCATTAGTTCTTGTTACTAGCTAATTGCCTGCTGCCTAATGTCCTTGTCCCATTTGATGCTTGTTTTGAAGTCAGAAAAAGGATAAACAATTAAGAGAACGTCTCTAACACCTGAAAATGTCCCTGCTGGGTTTAACCAGCTGCTTCCTCAAAGAAGATCTCCATGGGGCAATTCTCCTCCATACCAAGCACCAGCAGGAGGGATGAGGCTGGGGGAGTGCCAGTGGGGGCCCCAAGCTGGACTGGAGGAGGCTGCTGTTGTGTATTTCTCATCCTATCTGACGAGATAGGACCCACACCAGATTTAGCTGGATATTGCTTTCCCCTTTCTCTAATGAGGAAAATAAATTCATATGCAAGCCCAACTCTGAACACAAAAAATTAAAAAAAAAAAAGAAAAGGGAAATACCTGAAGGCCAGCTAAGGAAGTGGCTTTTCCCATTATTGTTGAGTACACCAGCCAGACCTAGCACCAAAAATGATGTCAAAAAATAGTTAACCTGATCCTCCTTGGGTTGGTAGCAACTACTTTGGCATTGCTCTCTTTAGATCAAAACAACACTGCTTAGGCCAGATACACTGAATCCTTTCTGCAATCCTCTTTCTGCACGTTTCTGGATGGGATCCAATGGGATGAGAAGAGCAAGGCCACGTCTCATGCATCAGGAGGAGTCTCTCAGCCCCAGGCATCCCATTACTTGCAGGGGGGAAGATGCAATGGCTTTCCCTACCTTTTTCTCTCCTTGTGTAGGTTATTACATGTTCATCGAGGCCTCTCGGCCCCGGGTGACAGGAGACAAAGCCCGGCTGATCAGCCCACTATACAACATCACGGCCAAGTACTACTGTGTCTCCTTCTACTACCACATGTACGGCAAGCACATCGGTGAGTACTGTCTGGGGATGGGTTCCCCTGGCCTAGTGCAGGGTGTAAGGGGAAGACCTCCCCATCAGCTCCACCAGCTATGACTGCAGCCAACAATCTGAGTGGCTGAGAGTCTCACTCAGTACTCAGAGCACCAGGATGGTCCTCAGAGAGTTATTCTTTGCCTGCACCCAGCATGTTGTGAGGCTGTCCTCGGAATGGTATCTTGAAGCCAGCCATCACTCCTTGCCATGTTTCCTCTAGAACATGGCTCCTTACCCTCCACAAGAAAAAACACCACAGCTATGTTCACATGTTTCTCCTTGTTGTGACCACAGCCACCTTGCTCTAGGTGGTGTGACATCAGAGAGGAGATGGAGGTACTCTGTGGGACTCTGTGGTGGGTGCAGCTACTTTGGAGTGTTCCAGATGTGTGTGCCAGGGCAGAATTGTGAGAAGGGGCTCTCAGCTCTGCCTGACTCCCTCCTCTCCAGCCATACTCTGTACATACTGGTACAGTGAGTGCCACGGCAGCGCCCAGCACACTAATGAGTTTCCATATCCAGTCAAGGAGCAATTGCTAATTCGTCACCTCTTGATTATAATTTCATTAATTTGAATAATAGATGTACTCTTTCCACAGCACGCTAGGTTATTAATCACCTGCTGGACTGGAGCCTGACTGAAAAAGCAGGCCCAGGCAGGAATGTGTCCACCCTTCAATAAACGAGGTTAATTAACAGCTCTCTGCTTCAGCACCATTGATGTCATTGGAAGGAAACATGCTCTTGAGTCCAGCCACCACATCTCTGTGCAATGTGGCACAGCAGAGAGGTTAAGCTGCAAAATCTGAGACCTTTTCTCAGTGGGGGCTAGGCTGAAAACCTGATCCCATGGATGCCGGTTGAAGTAGTTGGGCAGTGGTTCACAGAGCAGGTCTCCTTCTCTGTCTTTGCTGTGCGGACTCAGGTTTGCTTTCTGCACTAAGTCCAGCTAGGTCAGAGGTGTTTCCACACACCTGTATCTCTCCTGCAGATGATCTGCTCCATGCTGTCTTCACACTGGCATTGGCAGAAAACTATTGGCACTGGTTGACACCAAGTTTTCCCAGGTTTGCTGGGCTTTCTTAGCTGACAGAGTCCAGCTGTTAATGCTGGATGGCAAATTCCCTTCTTCTCAGCCATTTTCCATTGTGGTCTGTTGGCTTCCTTGACTAATGCCCACATGTCTTCTCCTGGCATTTTTGAAAGGGATTAGATCTTTGTGACTGCAATCAAGGATGACACAGACCAGCAGGGAAACATGGGAGACTGCCAGGGAAAGAAGATGTGAAGGGAGGAGCACAAAGCAACCTCCTCTTTCTTTGTCTCCTTTAAGAATGCAGCTGTGCCCTATTTCCAAGTTCATTTCACTGGGAAAGTAAAAGCCCCTTAGCTTTTGCTCTGTATTGGAAGACAGCTGTTTGACAGCATTCCTGTGGTTTCTCAAGAGGTGGTGTGGACTGGATGTGCTGGGGAATCAATTCATTACAGATTTTTGGCTTTTAGTATTTTAACTCTTTATTCATTTGCTTCACCGACGACTTACCCTGAGCCAAAGATATTGTTAAACCAAAGACCTAGGAAAGCCACTGAGTATCGTTTTATATTCATCAGCATCAGGTGCCTTTTATAATTGATCATTCCCTTATATTCAATGCCATTGTTCCTGCCTGGTCCCCATTTCCCCCTTGTTGCATAAAGGGGCTGGTGAATATTTGTGAGGTAAATAGGCTGTTTAACACCATGAGATGATTTTCCAGAATGGCTAAGGCTGAGCGGGAGTGAATGAATTATTTAAAAATTAGACTGAATAGATAGAGAGAAAAAGAAATGAGAAGTTCTTTTCTCTTGGGTTTTGAAGGTGCGGATTGGTCTGGGAAACCCACAATATATCCATCTGCAATTTGAAATTCAGTCCCTCATATCTGCTCTCTGCTCTGTAGCTTCCTTCAGGGCCAGTCATGATATTCTGTAATTTTTTGGATTCTTTTTGATATTTTGGGGCAGTCTTGATGTCCATGCTGGCTGAAGGCCCCTGAGAGTCTGGAAGTGGCAGGCTGCCTGATGGCAAAGCAAGCTTCTTTAGCTTGTGGCCACGTTTCTTTTTAGTCCCCACTTGAACAAGGGGGGAGTTGGCCCTCAAATAGAGGCTTTCTTGCTAGGACTCCTCCTGCCAAGTGAAGAGACAGACCCTGGTCTCCTACCTGTATCACACCTGTGACAATATGGAGGTAAAGATAAGTGTTTACCAGCCTGGGCCATGACCATTTCACTTCCCATATTGCCACCTGTCCCCAGTGCATATGGACACAGCTCTTACCCCTGGCTCACCTAGTGTCAGCCTGGTCCTACCAAGCCAGATGCCAGCACTACTGAGTCAGCCATAGCATATCAGATGTCTCCCGTTGGCAAGCAGTGCCAGTAAGAGGATATCTCTTAGCTTCTCCTAGAAGCTCCAGCTCCATCGTGGAGCCAACAGAAGCTCTGTCATTATGAAAGGAAGCCATATAAAACCCCGACATTTATTTATTTTTTTAATAACCCTTTTATTACCTTTTCTCGTCTCTACAGAACTTGAAAGCTGGTTTACTCTTACAATTTGACTATAAAATATCCATAGCCATCCAGGCAAATCTTCCCTGGGAGAGTTCCCAGACACTACTCGTTTATAATAGATATGACGAAAGAGAGAAACTGAATACAAATGGAGCATTTGTAGCCATGGTATAAAATATTCAGCAACTAGCAGAGCAGGATGATGTTGAATCTCTCTCAGCTGATGAGAGAGCAGGGTGAAGGGGAGCTCCCTGGAGGCAATTCCCATTCTTCTGGAGTTATTTGGTCATCAGTTTTTCTTCTTTTACCCCCCTCTGGAGCAAGTGTTTATGTTGCCTACAATCCTCCCAACCCAAACAAAAAAAATCAGGAGGAGGAGTAGGAAAGAAACACAGTTTCTAGCAGACATTCAAGAGTCTTGTCTGCGGCAGACACAAATACATCAAAGCAGGAATTGCTCACTATATGTCCTCCTTCAGAAGAGGAGCTAGCCACAGCACACAGGGACCTGTTGTTGAGTGCAACTCCTTGCCAGGTTGGCCCTGTGAGTCTCAGCATTCAGCTGGGAGCAGATCCCCAGATCCCTGTTTCCACTGTCAGATTCCTCTTCCCAGAGGTTTCCTGAGAAGGGAATGCTGTGAGGGAACAACTTGCTGGGAATACCTATATGCAAGCAGTGGCTCTGAATGTACCTAAACAGCTACTTTTTAGCCTCCTTCCCATATGTGATCACACTGGCAGACCCTTTTTTTTGCTTTGTTTTTAATACAATTCATCACTGCATATGGGCTTATAACTGTATTCTGCCTCATAAGGGGAAGATGGCAGAGAGCTCTTCTCTAGGGTATCTCCTAGGTTGGAAGTGTACAGCAGTCTGGCTGGTCCTAGGCCACAGGAGATGAGCCTGGCTGAAGATCCTATTCTTGGCTTACAGTTTTATACTTCAAGCCTCCTTTCTGCTCTGGTGGTGTCACAGTCTTACCTTGGCCAGTCCCTCTTCTGGAAGTCAGAGAACAGGCTTATTTTCTGGTATGTGTCCAGCATCTGTAAAAATCTTGGAGAACTGAAGGTGGTATTGTTCCAGCTTAGTGCTGACACAGACCTTATCTGATCACACCAGCTATGTCTGGCCTATGTATAATCAGAATGGGAGACTTTCAGTGAAATCATAAGCTACTGTGAGGAACCATGCTTGGTACTGATTAAGAGGGATTTTTCATCTAAGTCAGTAGAAACAGTGAGCCTTAATCATGCACATCGCTTGCCAGAGCACCCAAATCCAAGAAACTCACATGATGTTATACAGAAGTAATTGGCTTCTAAGCAGCCCAGTTACACTGATAGTGTCACCGTTGACACCCTCTTCCTGATCAGGAAACATAGACCAGGAAGGGCTGACATAACAAATTGCTGTTTTAGTTCTTCAACTCAAATTATGCAGCTGGTACAAAGGTGTGTCTGAGGCTGGGGTGATCACAATAGGAGCCAATGTTTGCAGAGGTGCCATAGCTGCATCTTGTTTCTGACAAGTGACAGAAGTAAGAGCTGTCAGGTCATGCTGATTGACTGGTACCAGCTATGCCAATGTCAAAGTGATCTGAACCATGAAGAAGACCTTTTTGTAATATTCAACATCTTAGCACCCTTTTTCCCACCCAAACCTTGTGGATATATGTATTCTGTTGGTTCAAGTGCTACTGCATGCAGTTACACAGCTGCTGTCCTGCAGGTAGCTGCCTCATGTTGGAGATAGAACTTTTGCTTGATGTACAAATGCATAGTTCATTTAATCCATGCCACTGTGACCAGTGCAATAATTCTACACAACAGTTTACGTCACTGGATTGATTGGGGGAAGGCTGATTTTCCTAATGAGTGTGATTCACTTCCCTCTAGGCTTTTGAAAACAAGTTGCTGTTAGAGCTAAGTTTGTAAAGAAAAAATGCATTCCGTTTATATGTGTGTATACATATATATATATATGTATATACATATATATATGTGTGTATATATATATATATATATATATGTATCCTTTCTTTTTTCACTTGTTCAGATGGGCTCTTGGCTTTACTCATTCATCCGTCAATTGATGCGTATTTAACTAATGTTCTTTGCAGATGTCAAGCAGCTTGCTGTGGCCCTTGTATGGGGTCTTGGATAAACTGTTGTCTCTTCTAATAGTATCTGCTTGGTTCTTCTGGAAGTTAGTCAAATACCATGATCATGAGCAAGGATTTTAAATACCTGGCAAGATAACTATAGATTTGTAAAGTGTCATTCAAACTCTGTAAGTTCAATAGAGTGGCTCTGAACCAAAGGCTATAGAATGACTTCAATAGAAGTCATTGCTTTCTGAAGACTCCAGTGAGCTTTGGATTCTAGCCAGATGGGACCAATACATTATCTAATCAAAGTTTCTGAATAACAAGAGGCAGAGAACTCCCTTCAGTTACTCTTCCTGAAACCCAGTAAATTATAGGTTTGATTGGATGTTGATTCACAAACAGCACCACAGCATGCTTGGCACAGACTGCAGTCGTGGGACTGAATTGTCTTAACCCAAAGATCTTGGTTGGAGACTGCTATAAAAGCTGAAGAAGACATGGAGAGGAAGAAAAAGGATTCACATATGGGTTGGCTATATGTCCTTTCTGTTCTATGAATAATATGTCTTCATATCGATGCAGGCATTCTGTTATTATCTTCAGTCCTGGAACACTGATCCTTACCTTTTCTTGCTCCTATATAATAGTGTGCCACTCAATCAAGTTCCTACTGCAGATAGATAGCTAGTGAAATGTTGCCTTCTTCAAAAATCCTCTTCTGCTGTTTTACAAATCATGATCTGACCATGTTACTGCTGCAGAATTTGTTGGAAAGGATGGCAAGCACAGATTGCTGACACAGATGCCCTGAATGCCCATAGACAATTTTTACTTCTGCTCACCTAATTTGAGTCACTGTTATTTGTTCTGTGGGAAGCTGCAACTACTACAACCCCCTTCCTGCTCAGCTCTGAGCAAAGGATTCAGACCGGGCTTATGGCGCAGCCTTGTGAAAGTTGAATGTCAGTCAGGATGTACTGCAACCTGATCATTTCCTGGGATACTGGGTGCTGCATCAGTTATTCAGTCCCTGAAATCACTAGGCACAAAACAGTTAAGAAGAAATGCTTAAGCTCTAAGTGCCTCTTTGGATTTTTCTTTAGCGCTCATAGGTCACTCTTCTGTTCTCCTCATGGAGCAGTTTCATAATTGTGCAAGTGGAGATTAAAATTGGTGTACCTCCAGAGACCCCCCCCCCAGGTGCTCTGACAGGATAGTTGTGGGGCAGGGGACACACCTATCTTGCACTACTTGTGCAAGCATTCCAGCCTCTGTTTGAATTTCAGCAAGACGTGATTTTGCAACACGTATTGAAATGCTTCCCAGAAAACTCAAAAATTCCCAGTGTCAGTCATTACCATTGCTTCTAGGAGTGACTATCTCTCCCAAAGAGAGGCATCCCAGCACCTGAACCACTGGAGTTTGCACATCCTGGCTGGGAGTCTTACTGTCTCAGCCAGTCCCCTGGAAATTTCTCAGAATAAGCATAATGAAATAGGAAATGGTATAGAAGTCTCTAGTAACAATCCATCCCATCTCAAAGCTGGGAACACAGCAAGCTCTAACAGCTTCCCTACTGTGTGTGAAGAGGCCATCATCCTCCCCAGTTCCCAGGTCTGAAACATTCAGGTTGGATATTAGGAAAAGCTTGCTATCCAAAAGAGTGGTGAGGCAGTGGCACAGCTGCCCAGGGAGGTGGTGCAGTCACTGTCCCTGGAGGTGTTCAAGAGCTGGGTGGATGTGGCAATGAGGGACATGGTCAATGGCCATGGTGGGGATGGGTTGGCAGTTGGACCAGATGATTTTAGAGGTCTTTTCCAATCTTAATTCACCTCTTTTTGGGTCAGGCGGAGGATGAGGTCAGAGACCAGATTTTGAGCAGTGTCTTCAGTTTAACAGGAAGAATGCATGATCTCAGCTGCTCATTCCTGCTGTCTTGCCTGCATCGGCATTGCACTAAAACAGCCCATCTGCTCCAAGCCCTGCAGCTGTGCAGCTGCCCTATGCTTGGCTCCTGGGGCTGGGTGAAGATGGGGAAATAGGCTGTTAATAGGGATAGAGACAGCGTAAGTACATCTGCTTCTGCAGGGTTTTTGTCAGCCTCCTCCTGACACCACTTGTATCCAGGGGGCTCTGCAAGTCTGCTTCCCCTCTGACTGAGGTCTTTCCAAAGACTGCCCTCAGAAGAGATGCAGGCAGGCTCACCCTGCCTGCCTGTTGTGCTCTTTTAAACCTGGCAGTATGTGTGAAGCAGACCTCTGTTTCCACTTGTCTGAGAGCAGAGCACAGTGCGTGTTCTCAGTCTGAGAACTGAGAGCAAAAACTGCTCAAAGGACCCAGCTGTCTCTGGTGGCAAAGATGAAAGGGTCAGCTATCAAAGCTGGGAGGAGATAGAATGTTTGCCTCGAGGCATCCGGGCATGTCACAAAACAGAGGGTAAACGAGGAGCACGCAGACCTCATGGTAACTGTGCTTCACTCTGCTCCTTGAATCTTTAAAACTGGTGGGAACAGTTACTTCCACATTATCTCTGCTCTGCTCCTTGCATTGCCATTCTCCACTGTGTCCAGCTCAGTGTTGAACTGAGACAGTGGTAGGCACTGTCCTGTGCTCCTCTGCCTATGGAGGGCAGGAGTTCTCCAGGAGAACCCAGTGGCAGAGTGTCTGGACTGAAGGCAACGGGGGTCTTGGTGCAGTGGCAACCTTGGCAGAGGAAGGACGCTCTGAGCCTGATGCTGTAGCCAAACTGTCCTGTGGGGAAGGATATAGCCTGTTCACATTGTCCCCTGCAAAACATTTAAGTACTGGAAGGAGGTGTGATTAAGCAAGCTGGCATAATGAATCAGATGTGGAGTTGGCGAAAAGCCTGAGGACTCCTGCTTCTTGTCTTTTTAAATGCCAGACTGTTCTCTCCCTCTGCTCTGTTCTGGCTGCATATCTGACGGGCCTTTGTTCTTCTGAGATGGCATTAATTTAACATTATGGAATGTGGGTGGGTTTTTTTGTTTGTTTTGGTTTTGAATTTCTTAAACTATATCCTGTTGTCCATAGGTGGGAAAGCCTGTCACTGGTCAGAGAGAACTTCTGAGGGAATTTTCCCTGAAAAGAGGAGGCAGGATTTTACTTTGTACACGCAGCATCAAAAATGGATTTGTATCGTTCATCTCTGTATGCCAACACTTTCTCTAATTAGACCACAGATCAAATGAGCAAAGGAGCTCAAGCATAGCTCCACTGCAAGTCTGCTCCTACCATATCACCATCTGCTCTCCATGTACACAGACAGGTGGGGATGTCCTAGAGAGAAGGAGCTGTAGCTGTAGTCAGCCTGCTTCCCTCCCGTTAGCACTTCCATTCCTCATCACTTAAGTAAGGCATGATGGTGCCACTGCATTTACCCCACTGCCCACATGACCCAGGTCTCCCCCCAGCAAGTCACCTCAGGTTGCCAGCCATCTGTCCACCTTGCCTCTTCACAGTTTTCTCCATGCTGGCCCATTCCTTCCATCCCAACACTCATATACATGCCAGGCAGGTCACATAGTGATGGATCATAGATTGGTCTGTGCAATTGGCTTTGTTGTGTCAGAGGATATTGCTTCAAACCCATCCTCATCTGATGGTATTTTGAAAAGTCAGGGGTGAAAATGCATTTTTTTTCTAATTTTTTTAATCCCCAGTAAAATCCAAGATAATTCCATGCAGCAAGATTTAAATGATTTTCACAGGTCTGCTACAGGGGAAACATTGCCAAGCAAAACTTACCACATTGCTGTTTATTCTCAGAAAGTCCCAGCCGCAGTAGGGAACTAGAGACTTTGATTCCCCCGATCCCTTTCATCAGTCTCTGCAGCATAGCACGGCTGAAAGAGAATCCCATAGCAATTAGCAGGCCTGTGACATGCTTAATGTCTCTCTGAAGCCAAAGGGAATGCCTTACAAGTAGAGCTGGGATAGCTGTGCTTTCCAAACTCTGACCAAGACTCTGTTTCCTTGGTATTAATGAGCTCTCTGAATTCTCCCGCTTTGGTTTTGCTGAAGCAGTGGAAGGGGTCTGGGTAGTGAACCTGTGAGTAGTCACGGAGGGCCCTGCACACCAAGCTGGGATCAGTTAAAGACACATTGAGGCAAAGTTTCTGCGCAGCCAGTAAAGCAGCCAAAGGGCTTTAATTGCCTTATTCCACATATATTAATGTATGAAGCATCATTAGGTACTGTGGAAGAATAAATATATCCTATCATGGCACAAAGACAAGACATTCTTGAAAATTATGACTCAGTAACAAGCTGATATTATTTCTCCGTCTCAATCAGTGCCACAATTGTTTTTCTGCTCTTTGCTTCCCAGCTCTCAGAGCAGTAACTTTTCCCCACAGCACTGTAACTGAGAACACCAGCCTGATACTGACTGCTCTTCATTAGCATCCATTTAAATGAGAGAGGGAGAAGGAGAGACGGGTATTTGTTCCGGGGATTATGAGCAGTAATAGATTCTTTCTGGGGACTTTCATTCGTTTCTGGGATTTGCCTGCACTAAGCTTTGGGCTTGTAGTTTGTGATCAGTGGTGTTACACTAAACCACACTTAAGGAAGTGCTCAAAATCCCTGTAAGAAAGATAAGAGCTCTTTTCTCCTTGGCCTGGCTTTAGCCCTGACATTAGGTCTGCAAATGACTCTTGTCAGGCTATATAAGGTCTGAGTTGTCTCTGCCTTGGGCACTTCCTGCCGCAAATCAGCTTCTTCTCATCTCGATTTATCTTGCTTACAGCTGTGATGCTCTGAGGACTCTCTGCTCTGGATTCCCCTCTCTGGCTGGCCTCAGCTGGGTGCCAAACCCAAACCGTTGCACCAGCCAGACGTCCATAGGTAGCTGATCCCCTGGGATACCCCCATCCCACAGCAGGAACACTGCAGGAAGGCAGCGGGGAGCCATGGTGGGATCACCCTGAGCCTGCAGCCACCCCAACTCCCAGCTGTGAATGGTGGCAGCCTTTCCAATGCAGCCCAGAGAGCTCTGCCATGCCTGGCACAGCACTCTGTCTCCTGGTGCTCGGCTTTGTCCTCCCTTCGCTTTCTGGCTGTTCTCTTCCTGGCTTCCACCCAGAATGAGCTGTGTGCCCACCCCTGCACACAGTAGCTTGTACCCATTCCTCTTTCCCCCTCCCAGCTGCCCTGCAGAGAGCCCTTGAAGGGTGCTCTGCCATCCCACATGGACTGTGCCCATGGTGTTACCCTTGCAGACCCTGCTTCCCTCCCAGTGCCACCTGTGCTGGTTCCTCTGGATCCACTCTGCTTTTCAGCATGACAGTGAAATCTCCATCCCACGGAAAATGAGAGGAGACCTTTTCTTCTCGTGAGAAGGTAACATTTAAAGGCATCCCTTGGGCTACTCTATCTGGCAGCCCAGCTGGTGCTCTTTTGTGTGAGTGCCACTCTTGAAATGCCAGCTTTGGTCTTAAAGGCAGTCAGCAGAAGGCAGGGCTCGCTCCCACTGTAATTGATTCCTCACTGGCCTTTATTCTCTCTTTTGTTTGGGAAGAAGGAATAATACAGATTGCAAGAGAAATGTGAATATTGTCTTGTTTGGGGAGAGGTAACAATAGGATTGTCAGTGTCCTGGAATTTTTCTTGTGTTTGTCTGTCTCTGGTCAGCTGGAGAGATTCAGCAGCAGATACGTGGCCTGCCTTTGTGTGTGCCTCGCCACCAGGTGCCATTAGGAAATGCCAGACACATCTGATGGAGGAGGTGGGGAAAGAGCATTGACTAAACAAATAGGTAACAAAACTGCCAGCTGGCTTCAGACTCTGACACCAGAAACTGGGCATGATAGTAGTACAAAACCAGATGGAGCTGAAGCTTCATCCATATTTAGTTTGAAGAGCTGACATCTTTGCCGTGCCTCCCAGAAGCACGTTCTCAATGATGATGTTCCTAGAGAAAGAGGGTTTTGTGGTCCTTTCCCAGCCTTGGAGAGGCTTTGTAACTTAGGTGGGATTGCATGCAGGTTGTGAGGAGCAGATCTGACCCTCCTTTGCAACTCTGATTTGTAAGGCAGTCGTGGACACGTTGCTTGGCTGTTTTGACCCTCGGTTTTCCAGGTGTAGACAGGTATGGTGATACATGGCATGTTGTGGGCAGACAAGGAAGCTTCCTTTCCAATTTCAAACTGCTTGAAAAACACCTGCTTGTGTTCAGTATTGTTCTGCTGGAGAATTTGGGGGCCAAAAGGTTGAATGCTTCAAGGACAGCAGGCTGTCAGCGAGGACACGCTTAGGCTCAGTTCGGGTTCAGGCCAGGTATTCACAGCCAGTGCTTTGGAGGCACTAACTTGCATTCTGGATGCTTTTATGAGTACCTTTCTATCTCACCATCTCTCTTACCCTGCGGCACAACAGAGTTCATTTGCTGCTTGATTCGTCTCAATGCCGGCTGCTCAGCCAGGCTCTGGTGTAGTAGATCCTAGCTGCCATCCCTGAGTGAGGCTGGAATGGACAGCAGTTGACTTTAATCCTTGCTTGCTGGCAGCTCCATATCAGTACTTAATTTAGTCTCAGTCCCTCAACTCACCAGCTCTGACTGCTGTAATTAGCTGCTCTGAACACGCTCATGTTGACATTGATCTATGGGGTTATGTAGATCCTGTGTGGGCCATCAGTTTGGCTAAGGGCTCCAGTGAGGACTAGGTATCCTTCCTAGTGAGGCTTCCCTCCTAAGTTGCTTCTGAGGTTAGGGAGGGCACCAAGAAGCCAGAGGCTCAAAACTGGTTTTGCCAGGGGCTCCCATGCTGACCCGTGTTGCCAGGAGGGAGATCCCACTCGCTTACTTCTGCCTGAGGTTGTGCAGTGGCAGCTGATCAAAAGAGGAACAAAGTCACCTTACTCCTCATTCGAAGAGGGAAACTCAGAACCACTGGGGAAGTAGTTTGATATATTCGATATCCTAATATTTCCAGACAGAAAAATGTTTTCCCATCCTTCTCTTATTCATTTTTGAGTGTCAAGAATTTGAAGGGAGGTATTAGCTCTGCAGGCTGTCCAGAATGCATCCCAGGTGGTGGGATGTCTCCCTCCCTTCCTGCTGTCTTGCCCTCTCCCTGTTAGGTCAGGTGTTCATCTATTTATCTCAGCCAGCCTTAATGCTAGTGCTTCTGAATATTTCCAGTCAATAACCATGCCTGTCTTTTCTCAGTTCACTAAATTATACACATACTTCATTCTTTTAACCTTTTCTTGTAAGTCAGCCACTCAGAATCTAAACATTTCATCATCTTTATTATGCATCTCTGAACTCCTTGTGATGCATCTTGCTCTCTGTCAGCAAGGCACTCAGCAGGAGTACTTCCAGGTCCCTGTCCTTCATACAGTACCCCTAGGGCTGACATGCCAAGAAGGATTTCAGGATACTGTACAGGAAGGAGGTACCTAAGAAAGTCTCTCTTCCTATCACTTTCCCTGAGCTCTCATTGCTCCCAGAAAGCCATACCCAGGCAAGAAGGCAGCATCCCAAGTGCAGATAGACTATGGACATTTAAGTAAGGGTTGTTACTGCCTCTCTGCTCTCAGGGGTAATATGTCTGCGTATCAGAGACACTGATGAGCAAGAGAGTGACTAGAGTCCTGATTGATTTTTTGGTTCATCAGCTGAATTGAAAAAAAGAAAGTGTTTCAGTTCAGCCCTGAATGAATGTTTAAAAATGTGTTTTTATTGAAATAAAAAAGGGAAAAAAAAAAAAAAAAGTCAATTGGGGAGGATTACTAAAAAGATACAGTAGGTTGACAGTTTTATTTGTGGGTAGAGGGGGGATGTGACACTTTTCAAAGTGAAAACTGGAAATGTTTTCATATTTGTTGGCTTTGTTTTTGTTTTAGTGGCAGACAGAACCTTTTGGGAATTGTTTGATGGAAAGGGCTTAAAGCCAGTGCTGATTCAGAGTGTTTGTGTCCCTCTGAAAATGTGGGAGCAGGCATGAGAGGCAATGCTACAGAACACCAGAAAAGCACATTTGTGTGCTTCAGGGCAAGTAAGTAACCAGGACAAGTGGCTGCTGAGGACACAGGTGATATTTCTAAGGGCCAGGATCAGGAAAAACTGTAGACTAAATATGCCAGGTGACAGCAGTGGAAGAGGAGGGGGGAATGTGTGTCCTAGGACTCTCAGTTCAAGTGGGATGTGGACCAACTGGTGTGGATCCAACACACAGTCATCAGGATAGAACAGGAGCAGAAATGTTAGGGAAGAGAGGTTGAGGAAGCTGGGCTTGCTCCATCAGGCAAAGAGGAGGCTGCTGTCAGCCCTTGACCACTAACTGTTTGAAAGGCAATTACAAAGGTCACAAACCCAAACTCTTTTCATAGAATCATAGAATGGCCTGGTTTGAAAAGGACCACAATGATCATCTAGTTTCAACCCCCCTGCCATTGACAGGGTCACCAATCACCAGACCAGGCTCCCCAGAGCCACATCCAGCCTGGCCTTGAATGCCTCCAGGAATGGGGCATCCACAGCCTCCTTGGGCAACCTGTTCCAGTGTGTCACCACCCTCTGTGTGAAAAACTTCCTCCTAATATCTAACCTAAATCTCCCTTGTCTCAGTTTAAAACCATCCTTTGTCCTTTGTCCTTTCACCATCAACCCATGTAAACAGTCATTCCCCCTCCTGTTTATAGGCTCCCTTCAAGTACTGGAAGGATCCGTAATATTACACAATATAACAGGGAACAGCAGCCTCCAATGGCATCACTGAAGGTCTGTGCTGGACTTGGCCAGACAAAGCCATGCTGTCTTGCTCTAGAACTGCAAACAGCTTCAGGCAAGAGGTTGGACAGGACACCTGTTTAGGTTCCTTGCAACTAGCCTATCTGCCACCCACTTCTTGTGCAAGGCCATACAGCCATGTTACAAACTGCTGCCGCTTCTTAATTTCCTCTGTCTTCATCTGGGTACATATCCTTCTTTGAAGAGCCCAGGTAGATGAAATACTGCCAGTGAGACATGTTTGTCAACTCAGGAGAAGGAACTGTGCCAAGGGTCAGCCCAGCAGATTGGGTTTCCTGCATGCCCCATGTCACCAGCACCCAATTTCTCTCCTGCAGGCTCCTTGAATCTGCTGGTTCGCGTGCGGAACAAGCGGGCCATCGACACCCAGGTGTGGTCACTGAGTGGGAACAGGGGGAACATGTGGCAGCAAGCACATGTGCCCATCAACCCGCCTGGGCCCTTCCAGGTAAGTCAGGGCCACAGCCGAGGAGCTGCATACCAACCACCCCATCCATGTGCTGTGGGAGCTCTGCACCCCCACGGTCACTGAGGCAAGGCAAGAGCTTAGTGCAAGCACAGAGGTCACAAGTGACTTTGATTGCTGGATGCTTCTCAGAGCATGTTCTACAAGAGCCCACCCCCACTACCCTTCTGGTTTAGGACTGTAGGGCGGCTTGCAAATGTGAACTAGGCATGATGTATCTGCTTGATGGGCTATTTATGAATACCAGGAAGGTGTGTGGCTTTGTTATCAGATGTTTTACTGCAGGTGCTTTCGCCCAACAGGCTGCTTGGCTGCTGTAGGGTTGTTTGTGAGATCTGGGGCTATGCAGGCTGGTACAATATGATACTGTGGCAAAATGCCCAGCATGCTTTTGGGTACTATAAAATAATAAATAAGGATTTAGTTACTCTTGCGAGTGCTGTTCAATGTTGGTTTTGCTAGTGCAAAGTACTTAATAAAGCAGAACTCTACATGCTCATTTATTACACTGCAGACAGTACACAGAGGTTGATTCTCTACTCTGTGGGGCTCAGCACTCCAAATCCTATGTGTGCTGGAAAAACAGGGAGAAGTCATTCACAGGGGAACCTGGTAAGAGCTGGTTTGCTCCTTGCATGGGAAGAAAGCAGGTCCTCCACAGCTTCACTCTGGGCTCTGCCCCATGCTCTGATTGCAGATCATCTTCGAAGGCGTCCGGGGCACGAGCTATGAGGGAGACATTGCCATTGATGATGTCACTCTGAAAAAGGGGGACTGTCCAAGGAAGCCAATTGGACCGAATAAGGGTAAGAATGTGAATGCCCCAGAGGAAAATGAGCCAGCGGGAGTGCACATATGAATGGTGTGCCAGGGACATTCCCCTAATTGCTGTGCACATTGATGTATTTATGGGGCTCGACAAAACGAGCTCCATCACTAGAAGTTAGGAGAGGGTCTGTCAGACTTTTAACTTGTTCTTTATAGTCATGAGTCAGCAAAAGCTCAGAGGAACAACTGGATACTGTAGGGGCTGTGCTGCCAAACACCAGTATGCTGAAGACCATGCCAAAGAGCTGGTGTGGGGGCGTCACCTCCAGGTAGCTGAAAGCATTCCAGAAAATGAGAACTTCTCACTGAGGTTGAAGCCATAGCAAGGTGCATGAGCAGTATGCAAGTATAAAGTCTTTGAGTAGGAACCATTGGTTACTCAACCTGCCTTGTGCCTTAGTCCTGCTGTGTCCTGCCTGTGTCCTCGATAACCTGTCCAGGTGAGCAGGAGAAAAAAAATGGTTGAGAAAGAGTTCCTGTCAACAATTTTCATAATTCCAGTGGTGAAGGGGAAAACAAAACATCTAAATAGTCAAAATACCCTAATTTTTTGCAAATTTCCAATGTAGTTAAAGGTCCTCAGATGGCCAAACTTTAACCAAACCACAAAGATAACTTTTTCCATGGCTGAAGTTGAATTATCTGAGGAAGAAAGGAAGGATGAATTGCAAAAGCAACCAAGATTCAGCATTTTGGGCCTGGAAATGAAATAATCTGGGGAAGGCCTTGAAAGTGGAGGAGTAGAAAGACCTTTCATTATATCTGGGATGTGCTTCATGGTTTGGGTGTGAGGAGAGACAGTGACGCTGCTGTGCACTGACTTGTTTGATGAGATCTGCATCTTTCCCATTACTAATTCTCTCTCTCTCTCTCTCTCCTTGGCTGGCAGCGGTTGCTCTTCCAGGAAGTGGGGTTCCAGCCCAGCATGGCCCTTGTCTTTGTGGCCCATTGACTTTCTTCCTTTACGTGCTGCTCAGATGATGGCAAGTGAGCGCTCCTGTCTTCAGACTGAGACATTCCTGCTCCTTTCCTACTCAGCCACCTCTGCTCCTCTTCTTCCCCTCCTCACTGGCACACCAAAGTGTCCATATGTTACCAAAGACTGACAGGCATGACCACGCAAAGGGATCTGGTTCAGAACTGGAGCACTCCTTGAGAAAGTCATAATGTCTAAGACAAAATTAAAAAATAAAGACAATGTTTTTTAAAAAGCACGTGCACAAGAGAGTGAGAGAGAGAGGAAGGAAGGAAAGAAACAGAAGCGCAGGAAAGAAGGAATTAAAGAAAAAAAAAAAAAAAAAAAAAAGAAGGAAGAAATGTGAAAAGCAAATGAAGGAGGAAAAATCTACCCCTATATTTCCTTGGGAATGTCGGACAGGGCTTCCTCAGGGAAGTGGGAACTTGTTTTAAACAAACAAAGAAAAACATATTAAAGCACAAATTTCTACCAGAACAGTTACCTTCTTTACCACAGAGCCTGCAGCTTAGTGGACAGTATTTCACAGCCTTCTCCTCAGCCCGCCATGCTCTCCCACTGGCTGGGGCGGCCCTGCAGTGATGCAGCAGCTGCCCCACAGGCCAGTAGCCGGAGCACCCTGCCTCGTCCGCATGTGCTTCAGTGTCTCCATCCATCCACCCTCCAGGCTCTCATGTATTTAACTGCCCCCTGTGCAGTTTGCTTTGGCCTGCGCTGCTGTCCTCTCCCCACCTTTTAGTGCTTTTCACCCACCAGCCTGAAGAAGATGGAGCAGGAATGGACCCAGGAATGGACCCATCCCTTGGATTCCACTGAATGGTGGAGGAGTCCCAACTGGATTCAGCTGCAGTGCAGGCCCCCACATGCCTCTTTCTCTCTTTCAGCAATTCTTGCTGGGTGGAGAAACTATGAGAGCAGATCTGAGCTGCAGGCAGAAAGGTCTCCCAGTGGGTTGGGGTGGGAAGGGGGGAGCAATTACATGTTGGCTTCTCGCTATTTTTGTTGGGATGAGAGCTGTCTCAGCCCTAAACCTAGCATTGCTTCTCTGTCTCTCTTGCATTATTTATTTATTCTAATATTTAACTCCATTGTTTAATTTCCCTCAGCTCGAGCTTTTTGAATGATGGAAAGAGTCAGGCATGTCAGCCTGATATTGCCACCTCACTTCTCAGGCCTTTAGCTGCAGAGAGGGGGAAATGTGGCACAGCACCGCTGCTCAAGGGAGAAGTGGCTGAATTCCATCAGTACGTGCAGCCTTGCAGACCCCAGGAGAAGGGTCTGCCTGCACCGGCCAAGCAGGAGCCATGATATCTTTGCTGCAAATGGAAGCAGCAATGGGCATGACTTACCTCCCAGCACAGGGCAGAGTTAGCCCCACGTTACGGTGCACGGGGGGTTACTTTCTCCACTAGCCTCCTAGCTGAGTGGGACTCCTCCCCCTAGGGACTCCCCTCCCCATCTGAGCTCTGTATCTGGAGCACCACAGGTGTGCAGTGAGCACATAACATAATGAATATATCAGCTTCATTGAGACAACTGTGTTTGTCCAAAATACCTGAATGTATTAGCTGTCTCTTGCCATTGCTCAGCTTCTGGAAACAGCCGATGCCTTCTTTCTCCAGTGATGGAGGGGGAAAGCTTTTATTTAACACCCAGGAGATCCAGTTTGAATTCCTGAACACCAGCTCTCTTTGCTCCTTGGTGGGAGTTCTGCATTAAAACTCCCAGCCAGCATCAGAGAGAGACATCAGCTCTGAGGGACGAGGGGCCTCCTCTGTGCAGACCCTTACAAGACAAGAGAAAGGGGATGAAGAAGCTCTCCCTTGTTTCTGTGGCTTTTCTCCGCTTTCCAGAAAGAGCCCTATCAGTCTTCTGTTTCTGCAAGGTCTTTCTTCCTCTTCAGAGTGTGGACCTTGATCACGCTGCCTATTTGACAGCTGTTTCACTGGGCCAGGCAGTGCTGTGGGATGTTGTGGGTGCTTGGAGCAATTCTGCTTCTTGCTGTCTGTTGCCATTTTGACAGACAGGCAGTGCCCTCAGCATGTTTGAACTACGCTCTTTCAGTCCAATGGTCCGCTCTTCTTTTTGCCTGTGTTTGTTGGAGGATAGCAGTCATCACCCTCATAAGAATCTGCTTTCAGTCCTAGCAGAGAGGTGATGCTTTCCAGGAACCCTTGGGCGCTACCTGGTGTCTCCTGACCTGTTAGCAGTCTTATCTTGCTGACTCCAGGGGCCTTCCACTGGGCAGAGTAGGAAATGGGAGCATTTTCCTATCAGGAAGACATAGCCCAGGGCAGTCATCTCACCTTCTTCTGGGCTTTGAGGCAGGGATCCTCATGGCCTTGCTTTCCACGGGCTGCTCAGGTCCGTGGGAGGAGGTTGCACAAATGCATTTTGCTGATGCTCAGTGGGCAGCAGGGCTGCTGAGGGGTTGGGGAGGTGGAGCCCGAGAGTCCAGACCCACGGACAGAGCAACATCTACATGGTAAGTGTCCGTGCCCTGCTGCCAGCCCTGAGCCCACCCAGGAGGAATGTAAGTGCCTCACAAGCCGACCCAGGGCTCAGGAAGCCCATCCGCAGCCATGGGCTCAGGGCAGAGCAAGCAGTCAGCAGTGAGGCTTTCTCCTCCTTGCTGTCAGGTGCCCACGTGCCGCTTTGTTGGCCCTGCAACTCTGGTAAAAGTCTCAGGGAGCCCCTTCCAGCCTAGAGCTCTGCTCCTTTATCTCTGGCTTGAACACGGCTGGCGGTGAGTCTGGTGGAAAGCCCTTAACACAAGTGCCTCAGCTCGTCAGAAGCACCAAGGGTCTCATTCCCCTGACAGGTATGCAGGGGGAGCATGGCAGAGGGAAGAGGCACTTCAGCAGTGAGGAGCTGTGCAGTGATGGAAGCTGCTGTTTGTGTGTGTGTGTGTGCATGCGTGCACGCAGTGGTGGACAAGAGGCTCTGTCCCCCTTCCCGAGAGCAGCAGCGTTTGGGGTTTGCTGCCCCATCCCTGTGCTTGAGGGGGCAGTTCTCCTTGAGGAGGTAATGCATCCCAGGTGAGATGTAAAGCCATGCTCCTCAGCCCTTGCAATTAAAGACCCCCTCACACTTTTCACAGCGTTCTGGCTAAATTACCGTCCTTAAACTTAATTACAGACTGTCGTCTTAAATATCTGTTGCAGTCCCAACCTGGTACATTATGTTTCCCTTCTTGATGTTTTATGTTGCTCCATGCTTATCGAGTAGCTGCTTTATTCCACTCCAGAAGTGGCTGCATTTCAGTGATGGTGGAGATTATTCTGTACATAGAATGAAAATCCCTGCAGAAGAAAAGTGCAATATAAATTTAAGAGACTGCTTTTATTTACAAGGAGACCTCTGCTTGGTAGTTGTAGAAATACATTAGGAAGAATGCTGTGTGGGTGTTAGCCGATATATACTCAATTTCTTCTTTTTTTTTCCAGGGTATAAAACAGAAAATATGTGAGTGTGCAGGCTCCTGGGTATAAGCTATAGATATTAGAAGCAGTGACTGCTACTGTGTAGTTACAAGTGGGGCTTACAAAGAAACTTTCATTTGAAACCTCTTTTTGTAGTTGTTCACTGTATTCTGAAAAAAAATATATACATTTTTGTATTATAATTTTCCACGTTTGGATGAAAGTCCCACTAATAGGACATCAACAGGACATTAATCCATAGCTTTGAACAACACAAATGTGAATTCCTACCCCGGCTCTGAAAAGCAGCTCCTGGCTGGTAACAGTAATAGCCTGTTTTCCTCCATGTAGATCAGCCACTGGAAAACGACGGAGCTAATGTGTTTCATTTGATGTGAAGTTAAGTAATTTGGAATGCCTGAGCGCAGCTCTTCTCAGCCACACAGGAGTGAAAAATGTTTCATCTCTGTGACAAATCACAGTGCAGCGCACCAGCAGCTGGGGAGCTCCTGAGCTCCGTGGCTGGGAGCAGTACGGGTCTGCCCTGCACAGCATGCCACATGAGAGCAGCCCTAGCAGGAGCCCTGCTTCTGCAAGCAGTGCTGTTCTGGGAGAAGGCAGGGCAGCAATCAGGGGAAAAGTGGGGGGTTGGGGGAGGTCAAATGTTTAGGTGTTTCCTTCAAGGATAATTATGGATGTATGAATGAGCGTAGTAAACACCATACAAATTGTATTCTGCTCTCTGCTGCTGTTCAAAGCATGGAAATCTGATTTCTCTCTGTACAAAGTCCTGTGGGTACACTGCTTCAGAACAGCATGAAAATGCATCAGCTTCAGGGACAACCAGGGTGCTCCCTCTGCAGCCTGCCTGTACCACTCCTCACCAGGAGAACTACCTTCTGTTGGCATCTTTGTGCATTGCAGCTGGGCAGGGATGGTCACCAGGAGCAGGCGGCAGTGCTGCTGGGAGAAGCAGCACTGTTCCACCACACCATCACAGAGGAACCGGGCGTTATTAAAAGGGAGACCTGCAGGAAGGGTGTCCGAGGCAGGAGCACAACCCAGTACAGGCTGCTGGGGAAGCCAGGAGCTGCCTCTGTTTGTGTTTTACTTTGGCTCCTCTGTTAACTGCTCGTCCCACTCGGCCTGGGAAGGCGTTTAATGCAGACAAAAGGCATTTGCAGAAAAACAAGTCCTGGAGAGCTCTGGAAATTGCATTTTAACAGGACCCAATTTACACTCCGTGGTAATAACTGGCAGCTGGTTGTTTCCAGCCGGGAGCTGAATAACCCCAGTACACTCAGCATCCCAATTGATAGCTGTGATAGATATGTGTTTTTCAGCAGTCACCCCTTTGGAATAAGACATGTGCCAGTTTGTTTGACAACCTGCCACCAGCTGGCACACTACAGGGGATTCTGGGCCCTTCTGATGGCTACTCATAGCCTGGTGTGGTCACATCAAATCAGGGACAGCCATTTGTGTGCAGGAGGCCATGAACATCCCCAGGAGCACTGCAGAAAGGTGTGACCCTGGGCTGGGTGTAGGCTCTGCCACCATGCGTCCTTCTTCCAATGGAGGCAGCTCTCTAGGGGGCCTGCAGCAGGTCAGCAGGGCTGACTGAGTCTCAGTAGGCACAAGAGCACACATCCCATTCATAACTGCCTCTGGCAGGTGCTGGGGGGGCGGTGGAGTTCTCGAGTGCTGATGATGGAGCAGGAAGACAGGAGCACTTCAAGACGTGTTGGCTCCATCAGGGACTTGCTGTGGGTCACATGGTGGCTTCCCCTGTGACAGAAGAGGGCTCAAGACAAACTCCAGGGCAGCTGAGAGGATGGACAAGATGGCATGCTGCATTCTTCTTGGAAGAAAAGAAGGCTGCACTCTGTGCGTTGCCCTTCATCTCACAGGTGGAAGGCAGTGGGCTCTGCCCTGCAGCTGCTTGGATGCTGGGTGATGGAGAATAATAAAAAGCCATTAGACCTATAAACCATTTGCTTGTATGAAAGGAGGCAGTTTTATGCTTCCAGTAAGTCTTGTCCTAAAGAGCGATTTAGCTATGAACGCTTGGCTTACAGTGAGATATTTTACCCCCAGGGTAGACTCAGCACAGCAGAACACAGCTGGACAGCCCTTGCTTGATGCCAATAGCCATGTCAGAGCTGGTGCCCAGACCTCATTGTTGGCTGTGTTTGAGGCTATAATGGCCAACCCTGGACTGAAGCACTAAGCCAAGTGACGGGTAACTGGCTGCACTGCCATCCTGTGTGTGTATTTCTATGTTCCTCTTGCATACTTGCCAGCCCTGTAGGAAGATACAGGGCCTGCTGCTGCTGCTGTAGCCAACAGACGCTGAAGGGGCTGGGTTCTGGTCCTGCCATTTTGGCAGCAGGGAGGCTTTCAGCTGCATAAAACCCAGATGTTATAGTGAGTATTTATTCCTGGATGGTCAAAACTTGCATAACTATAGTATCAGATAATCTATTTAGGCAAGCCATGGATAAGAGCTGAAATATGCCAGGCATTGGCAGGGAAAGTGAGCAGCAACTGCACCGCCCTCAGCATTACAGCTGCTCTGGGCAGTCACTGAGCCCAAACCAGCTCTAAGGGAATGCTGCCACACTTCCCTGTTTGTTCATATCTTGTCTCACTGGGTCCTGATCTCAGGAACTGGTCACTAGTGTCAATAAACACAGAACAACAACCAGCAGAAGCTGTAGTGGCATGGTCAACTCAGACAGCTCTTAACTTGTGATGAGAAGAGAACATCAATATCTTGCTGTCTTTGAAATGCCATCAGCACTGACCAGGGCAGTATGTTAGGCTCTTTGTAGGGGTGGCAGCATGCACCTCCCTGAGGATGAGCAGCCAGGGAGCCCTGAGCACTGGGAAAAGGGGAGCAAAGGAACTTTCCTGTGAATTTGTTTCCTAGGGGACCCTGCTATGTAACATCCTCGGATGAGAAGACACGCTCTGAGTTTGCTGGAGGTGACCTATTGCTCTTATCAAACCTTGCTATTTGTCCTCTGTTCCTCAACCCTAGCTTTCCAGTGTATTGATGTAACCAGTGGCATCAACTCTGGGTAAAGTCACCTGGCATCAGTGCTTGCAAATAGATGATCTTGGCCTGTTTTCACAGCTCTTGGGACTGTCTGGATTTATCATCACACTGCAGAGGGCTCTACAACATGCGTTCATCTCTCGGAACAATCCCAAAATGCTGGAGATGCTACAGACAAATGGCTCTCCTTTGTGTTTTAGCCCTTGCCTAACATCATGGAAACAGTCTCCAGTGTCTACGTGGGGAGGAAAAACTGGTACGAGGATGGTTTCACTTGGGTCTTTTTTCACAGCCAAAACCATCCTGCCTGTATTGCATTGTGCCTAGTGGAGGAAGGGAGCTGTCACTCAGTACGCGACTGTCTCATAGGGCAGCAACTGTGGCATCTCCTCCCTTTGGCCAGAGGTGACCATCAGGTGGTGTGTTCCACACTCTTCCTCACTCCATCACCCTGCCCTATATTCATCCTCATTGGGCACTTCATTCTCAGCCTGGAGAGATCAGCAGTAGATCATTCCTGGATCCCGTGGAAGGGGACCACACAAAATCCCTCTCTCAGCTTGCAAGGGGCAGGGAGAATCAGCTCAGGTGCAATGGTGAGCCACTTCAGTGGGATCCAGCACCAGCGGGACGTCGCCAGCCTCATGCTTCCAGGTTGCCAAGGCCAGTAGACAGTACACTGATGGAAGCACTCAGAAACATCCGGAGCTACAGGGATACTGTGAAGGGCAGGGAAGTTTTCTGATGTCTCCTGTTTCCTTTTGCACTGGTATCCTGGGTGGGGACCCTTGGGCAAAGCCCACCCACCTCCATCGTCACCACCATATCTTGTCTCGTCCTGCTCCACATCTCATAGGGTGCCATCACGGTTGTCGAGCGGAGCTGGGACCCTCTCACCCAGTCATCCACGATATTAAAAGCACAAAACACCAAGGGACTGAACTGAACCTTTTGAACAGGGTGAGATGTTTTATAAGCATCACCTCATCCACCTCCTAACCCTGACCCACCTGACATGTAACGTATAGACTCTCAACATGGATTGTTTCATACAAATAAAGCTGCAGTACTCAAGTTGGTGAGCCTGTGTGTCCCTCTGTGCTAGGTTGGGATGATAGCTAGGATGCAGCTCGCAGTATGGGCTGTGGAGCAGGGAGAAGCTGCAATGGCAGCCTAACTCTGAGGGGTGCACCAATGTGTGAACATTGGCACTTCCCAAGTCTGATTACGGCACTGGGGAAGGCTCTCATTCTTGCCCAAACCCCACCACGATTGGAGACAGCTTGAGAGAGAGTCAGAGCAAGGCAAAAGCGACCTCCAAGTGTCCTGCTGCTTTGTACTTCACTAATTAGCTAACCACCTGTTCTATATGTCCTAACAAATGGGGCTTTGCAGAAGCACTCCTGACTTTCAGTGCATTGTCTGGTATAAAATGATACACACTTCTTTAAAAGCAGGGTTCCTGGCTCTCTCAAACAGGGAACCACCATTTAGCTCTGATGACCTAGACTTCTTGCTCTAACTTACGTCTAGGCCTTTACACCACCCTGCCTGCAGCCATCCTCACAACCTCCGTACTAACTTACACTGTTGCAATCCTTCCTTGTGAGAGGAGGATATGCTGCTGTTTAGAAGCTAGGCTGAGGTCCACGCTGCTCCTGCAAGGTGCTCTGCACTATTGATTGCAGAACTGCTACAGCTCAGCTCCTCCTGCATGCGCTGGGGACAATATCACCTCCAAAGGTAAGAACAGTGCTAATTTTGTTAAAGTTTGCAATCACTGGGAATGCCCAATGCAAAAGGCCACAAGGGAATGAGTGTTTTGTTTTGGCTTGGGGATTCAGTGGTGAGCAATAAATAAAACCTGGAGACAGTGAGTGATGAAGATCAAGACAAGTATTGACTGCATGCTCAAGTGAGTACAGTCCTTCACATGAAGCCCGCAGACACAGGTTGCACAGTCATTAAGAAGAGGACAGTAATGCGGGCACACAAGGATGACTGGCTGCACTTTAGGTTGCCAGCTGGCTGAGCATGGGAGCACTGGCTGTGCACTAGTTTGGTTTTTGCACACAACTCACCGGCAACCCCTGTGCCATGCAGGGCTCCCCCAGGTGCCTGGTCTCCACTGTGCCAACATACAAATCCAGGCTCTCACCCCAAACTGCACTGCACTGGTAGTATCCCAGAGAGGAACAGAATATTTATTGTGAGCCAAAACAACAGAAAATGTAACAATCTGGATTTTAAACATTCTGACCCCGGTATTTTAAAAAAGACCAGAGAAAAAAATAAATAAATAAATGACGCTGACTGGAGAGAAAGATTTATGGCTTGCATAACAGGGTCAGGATTTATAAGCAGAACAAAGTGACCTAAAAAGACGAGAAGATTTAGAGATCCAGGCTGTAGCTACAGCCCACCGCAGCAGAATCGTGCCAGCTCTGTCAGCCCCAGAGCAGTCACTGCCTGGACAGCCCTGTCCATCAGGTTGTGTGCAGGAGAAGGGAAGGCAGACTGGATTAGCACTGCCCGCTGCTGTGCCTCCAATGTGGCAGAGCTGGAAGTCCCTTGCCGAGGGGAGACAGTGGAAATTAATTAGCTAATGACTGTTCATCGCCTTGGGGAGAGCTGGGATAGCTCTGTGCCTGATATCTCACAGCAGAGGGGAGCATCAGAAAGTGTTCTGCCTCTCCCAGGAGGAGGACTCCCAGCCTGGTGGCTATGTTGCAGCCCCTGGCCAAGCTCCTGCCACATGCCAGCCCTGGTGCCAGCTCATCTTCCTGATGTGCCAGGGCCAGATTTTGTCTTTCCTGGCTGCACTCAGCTTTGTCTGCCTCTGCAAAGAGCTGGACTGCTGAGGGGCCTTCACCTGTAGAGAGATTTAGCCATGGGTCTGACAGATGTCAAATCTGCTGTGAAAATGCCCAGGCTGTGCAGTGAGGTTAACCAGCCCTTTCACAGAATTCCAGAATAACAGGATGGCTGAGACTGACAGGGACATCCAGAGGCCAAGCAGAGACACCCAGAGCAGGTTGACGGGACCACGTCCAGGTGGCATTTGAAGGTCTCCAAGGAGGGAGAATCCACAATCTCTTTCCTCACTGAAGAGGTGACATCAGAGCACCGAAGAAGGCACTAAGACAGGGATCTCAGTTTCCTTCCCAAGTTCCACGCCTAGTATCCTGCTGTCTCATGGATTCAGCGGGAGAGTTGTCTTTCACAAACTCTGAGTCTATGGCACTACAAATTCCTCTCCTCTGCTCTGCTCCAAGGACACTGTGAGGTGAAGAAAATGGTGACATGGACCTCTATTGGGCATCTCTAGACTGCAAGTGGCAAAGACATTTCCTCCAGTGGAGAACCAAATGCTGCCTTCTTTTGGCAGTGAGAGCAGTGCCATCCACAGTCCCAGCCATTCCTGTCCACAAAGACAATCTCCCCTGGTATTCCAGTACCCAGCCCAGCCCTATCTCTACCTCTCACTCTTGCTCTGCACCACTGCAGATGCTGCCATCCCCCTCCCCAGCCTTAGCTCTTACTTGTGAGCAACTTGGCATTCATGCCTGGGTCTGCAAGAAAGCAGGGAGCCTGAAATCACTTGGCTCCATCTTCTGAGAAAACTGACAACACTGCCATAAAAAATGAAAAATTCCTAAAATAACGTGCAACATGGAGAAGTCACGTGCTTCTGATGCCCACCACCTCTCCCTCCCAGCATTCCTGGCTGCGTGTGCCTGCCTCATCAGCCTTCCCTGTGTCTGTCTCCATGATTTATGGTCTTAATAACTGAGCCCGAATCCAGCTGCCCCCCCAGGGGCTCATAACCAGCCGCCACTCACACTCGTCGTTTGGTATATTCTGGTGCAGTCCAGAGCATATCCTCATAAGAACCCCATCACTTGCTCCTCTGCTCAGGAGTGGACACTTTTCCTGGAGGACTCTGGACACCCCTTCACCTTTTACTGGAAGTCACCATCAGACTCCTGAAGCAGTAGAGCGGGGCATACAGCATTTTATTGGACTCTGGGGCCAAGTGCAGGAAACGAATGAAGGACTAGTTCCCTGAGAACACAGGTATGGAGGCTCTGGAGGTGCCAGTATAGGGTCTGGTTGCTCCATGCAGGCACTGTCCTGCCCCATGAGGGTCTGCTCCCCACTGCAGAGCACCTGCAGCTCATTTATCTGCCAGATCTCTTTTTCTATTACACGTTGCTGTCCAGGGCACTGGTAAAGCCTCACAGACTCCTGGTGTCTGGCAAAGTAAGTGCCTCCTATCCTGCTTGCACTCCAGTGCAAATAATTCATAAGCAGCTAAAAGGAGGTAAAAGACCCCAATTAGTCTCCAAAGAGTCTGCCTGCGGTTTTCAGAGCTGCTCCGAGGTCTCCCGGCTCCTTGGAGGTATGGCTAACCTCTTGGACTAATTGACAGCAAGGGAGAGGCACAAGCCAGTTTCCAACCTCTAATCCCCTGAAACTCCACACTTTAACCCTGCAACGGCAGCTTGGCAGCTGGTGCCCATCCTGCCCTCATTTCTGCCAATTAATGACTCTCTAATTGCTCCTTAGCTCGCACTGACAAGGTGGGGAGGGTTGCCAGCCTTCACTGTCACAGGGGAAAGGGAGCAGTGCGGGGGGCATCCCAGAAGATCAGAGCTAATGATCCAACTGACTACCAGCATGTGCTTTGTGTGTAATACCTGTTAACAGGCAGTTCCCCTAGGGCTGGCTGGGGAGCGAGCTCCACAAGGAGAGGGCAGGAACAGTGGAACGGGAGTCAAGACAGAAGAGCTCTTGATTTGGAGCACATCTCATTTGCACAAAAGCCGGGTGCCCACCTAACCGAGCATGGTTGAGCAGCAGAAACAGAAATACCCCAGCCATAGTGAGGGGGGCGGCGGGGGAAGAAAAGGGCAGGTAGGAAGGGATGCTCCATTGAGCAGCACGCTCTGGCTGCAGCTGGGAGGCAGCCAGCCAGCTCGAAACAGTTAACAGCTCTCTTCAGCCACAGCACGGTGATGGATGAGCCCTACCCCGTGGAAATGTCACCGTCTGAGCAGAGCGTGAGCTCATTCCCCTCCGCCTCCCATCTCAGCCAGGGGGGCAAGCAGCCCTCATAGCAGGCACTGCAGGGGAGGCCTGGCCTGGCCTCACACCTTTTGGTGACAGCGTCCAGACACAAGCAGCAAACAGAGCTGTGAGCCCTTGGGGTTTGACCGTGCTACCCCAAAGCCTGTTGATTAATGTAAAGAGGGCTCCCCTCCTTTGCCAAGGAGCGGAGGAAATGTAAACGGATGAGGGATGGTCTGGTCAGGCCTTCAACCTTGTTATCTAATTTGAAAAATGGGCAAATGAGATAATTATGGTGAGGTATCGATTCATAGCAACATGCTCCATAAATGCCATAGCAATAACTCTCGGCTCTGCCATGCACAACCCCAGCCCTTCCTCAGCTGCAGAAGGCAAGCACAGGCTCTTTGATTCAGCCTGCATGTGTGCCTGAGGGATGGAGCTAGTCAGAGATGGAGCTGAGTGTGCCCTCACGGTTTCTGCCTTTCTGTCTTCCCCACATGGCAGTGGCCTCAGGACAGTGCAACAGGTACCCCCTCCGTGCTTCTTGCTGAATCAAAGGCTTTTTCTTGCAGCTGAGGCAGCGTTTTCCCTCCCCACCAGTGACTGGGGAAATTGATGCTGTTGGAGGAGCACAGTCACAGCTCCATTCACACAGCTCAGCCACTTACCCTCGGTTTCACCACGTGTAAAGTGGGTGATCATTATAATCCCCTGCCTCCCAGGGGACATCAAGAGTCAATGAATAAGTCATAAAAAGAAGTGCTTTGAGATCCTTGCGTAGAAAATATTCTGGGGCTGTTATTGTTATTGGTGATGGCACATACTTATTTATTCCACTTATTGGCACTTCAAGCTACATTAAAGTCATTCCCTAGATGCAGGAGACTTCACACAAAATATATGACCTTCTGTTCCAAAAACACAGACACCTGCCTGTTGTAGTGAGGCAAATGCTGCCACTTGGCTGTCTGCTTCCTCACAATCACTGCCTCGTGTGACCATTCGCAGCAGCATCTCTGCTCCCTCCTTCCCCTCCAAAGGGTCCTACCCCCATTGCCATGGCAAAACCTGAAAGCCTTTCCCCTTTCCCCATCCTCTCAGCTTTATCCACTGCATCCAATGCTGTTACACCCCCTTTCTCCAGATGGTGTTTCCTCAGTTTTTGCCCTGAATATGTGTATCCCATCTTTTCTGCTTCCTCAATAGCTCCTTCAACATGTATACCTATACCCTGGCCCCTACTCCTTCCTTTTGTGGAGAGTATGGAAGTCTGAGATAGTTCATGACTCAGTTTCTCCACTCCCTTTGGTTCTGCTATCCTACTGGATACAAGGGGGGATTCCTTTCCTGAGACAATAAGTGGGAACGTCCCTCAGGACATGTTATCACAGGCATAGCATTATCTTAGAGCTCCAACAGAAGACCATCACACAGATCATTAACTTCAAATAACTGCCAGAAGGAGGGGAAAGATGCAGGATATGGGAAGATAGTATGACTGGTGCCTAGAGGCAATCTAAGCTGCCTGGGGAATGCAACTGCATGCAGTTTATGCTTTGCTGCTCTGAAATTCTTTACAACCTCATCAGACTGCTTCATAATCTCTTGGCTCACAATCTCTTGACACTAAGAGATGCTTTCATTTTCCTATCCCACACGAACATGGAGCATGTTGGAATAGTTGTGTTCCCCATCCCTTACATACTCCTCAGCATCCAAGTCCCACCTTCATGGTCCCTGTGTTCCTCTCAAGAAGTCTCTCCTTCTCTGGATGGACAGCACAACTTGTCCCCATCAGGTTCTTTCAATCCCATCATCACCAGGAGACCCAGGAGTTGGACTCAGTGATCCTTATGGGTCCCTTCCAACTCGGGATGTTCTATCATTCTATCATTCATTCTCCCTAATAGCTTTCCTGTGGACCATTCTCTGCTTTCTGTGCAGATCACCTTTTCCTCCTCTGGCCGTGGCTGGAATGCAAGGAACCAGTCTAGCTTCTGGACAACTGCTGCAAGTACAGACTCCACCTTGGGTGTCCAGCAAACCTGAAAATACAGACTGCACAGTGCTTCCACCAGAGAGATAAACCATGAAAGGGGAAAGGTTGGGAGCTGGTACCCTAAACATGTCCTTACAGAGGTGAGCACAGCAGATTCCAGGTTATACACAAATGACTCTTCAGGTTCTCCAGGCACTGGCTGATGTCTTCTGTGTGAAGTGTTAAATCTCCAGACACTGACTAAAAACTACCCACTGTCAGAGAAAATATTTTGTTAGTTTAAGTTTATTAGATGGTAGACCTAATTAAAAGTTCCAGTGCGTGGTAAATGCTTCTTTAATTACAGTGAAACAAGAACATTAGAATTGTGGTTTTGTAGAGAAAGTACATCTAATTAGGCTGGTATATTTTAGGGTATTATTTCTATCCATTCGAAATACACTGCACTTCATGTTGCTTATTCCAATCAGAGCTTTACAGAAATGTGTTCCAAACAAAAACAAAAAAGAAAAGAAAAAAACTTTTTTTTAATTTCCTCCTCCACTTCTTTTTTTTAATGTTTAATTTATTCTTAATGAAAGAAACTAGACTGAGAGTCCCCAGAGGATGCATTCTCTTGTTTGCGCACAGAACAGATAACCAGCACTGCGTGGATCAGTACTGGGATCTCTGCTAAGAGCAACTGGGGAGCTACAAAGCTGTTGCTCAGTCCTCTATCTTACCATGTACAGTAGCAACAGTGAAGTCATGTTTTTATGACACGGACACTCATTCAGTGAGACGAACAATCTCACTCAATTTATCCTGCCAAATGCATTTCTACATAGTTGCACTGCCAGAGGCACAATCCTGCTCTTCTCCCACATACGTTCCCTGGCTAGCAGGGTACCTAAGCTCAAAGCTAATAGACAACTTGCTCTCAGATACGTGAGACCAAAACTTTATTTCAGACATTTTACATAGAAACAACCTTTGCTTCCCTGCCTCCCCTACCCCACAGCAAGCTTTGAAGAGCAGCCATGCAGAACTGCTCCTTTTATTCATCACTGGCAAAAACAGATATCTAATTGAAGTGACTGTAGTGGAAATGCTAAGTCATGGTCTGGAGCAATGATTGAGCACCTGGTGAGAAGGCAGGGCCAACCCAGGGGAGCTCAGGTGCATGCAATGAACCTGAGTGACTGGAAGGGTGGAGTCAGGATCCACCCCTTCCCAGACCTCATTTAAGTGTTGGCAGTGGAGATAGGAAGGCATCTCTTGATGGTGGTCTGTACCTACCTGATGCCTTCCAAAGGTAAGCAAAATTTTTTTTTTTTTTTTTTTTTCCTATATTTTTGTGGCTGCTGCACTTGGGCTTATTCTCATTTGTTGTAGCTAAAGACAAACCTTGCTATCATTGTAGTACTTTCCATCCCATTATAGAATTACAGTGACTATATTGAAGAAAAAGAAATATAAAAACAGTGCTTTGTAGTTGAGAATTTGCTCTAACAAATACTGTTATTGTGTTCTTTGTGTCTGTTATAGTTTCCATGGAAATAAATTGGAGGCATTACTTTCAGAGCAACCTACATATATGTGTGTATATACAACTGTGTATGTGTGAATATATGCCTTATAAGTATTTGTAAATATGAAACAGTGGGGATATAAGAAAAAAAAAAAAATAAATCTCTGTAGGCTGCTGGATTGTTCTGTGTTGGCCAATTGAAATTTAAAGGGAAAGAGCATAAGCACACACATGGGCTGCAAATAGGCCTGGTCCCTATCTATGCACCTGGCACTGAGAGCCAGCTGCTCCAAACCAAGTGCTGGAAATCACAAAGCAAAACTAAACTAGGACCAGCTCAGGGAAGGTTATTATCTGTTGTCCTAGGACTGCATATACAAAAGCAGAGTGCTGTGCTGCCTGAGTATCCGGTATGAGCACAGGGATAGCCAATGGAGCTGGGTGTTGCAGAGGAACTGCCCTGGGTGCTGTCTTGTTATAAGAACGCTGCTATTTTTTCATTAAGAGGTCTGTGCATGCTAATTCTGCAGGTAGATCTTACAGTCTGTTGTCTTATGGACTTCTGGAGGACTCAGGCTAATGTTGCACTCTACCAACTGGCTCAGCAGTTGTCAGTAAGTCATAGATGTTTGCTATCTGCTTTTGGGGTCCTTCCTCAAAATTGTTTCCCTTATTCCTTAGTTTTGCTCTGTTCAGAACAGAGGCAGCAGGCCCAATGCAATAATACCAACACCTGCAAATGCTGGTAGAGACCCTCTAGCTGGGCTTTATAGCATTGTTGTACCTTCTAGACTCTCTGTAGCAGCAGCAGTGGATCACCTGGTTTGTTCTTCATGCTTCTGTTAACCCATCCCCAACAAGCCAGTGATTGACAGCAGTTAGACCTGCCTAGAAAGAAAACCGTCCTGCCCCTACCTCAAGCTGAACTTGTCTGCAAGAGCAGACAGGGATGTAAGCTCTATTCTTAACAACAGGGTGGAAGAGACCAGAGCACAGCCTGGATGTAACTCTGGGAAGGAAAGTGACTGGGCCCACGGGTCACATGGGTGAAAGTCCTTCTGGCTGCAACATCAGCCAGAGCAAAGCTGACATAGCCCTGAATCTCCTCATTTCTGTGTATAGGCTGATCTGCAAATGGGCTCTGGCAGGAAGAGCCCCCTGAGGGGTACTATCACACCGATGCCCAGATGTGTTATGAAGATTGTTTTTGCAGCTTTCTCTCAAGCATCTGATAGCAGCCACTGTCAAGGTTGAGGTAAGGGCCTAAAGGGACATTCATTTGGTCTGCTACAGCATTTCCTGTGTTTACAGTGGCCTTCTTTTCTCCCATTCTTCATGCGTATGTATGTATGTATGTATGTATGTCTCTTGGCTTCACGACTCCCATGTGTTCCCAAGCAGTGACTGTGTCTTTGTGTGCTGGGCAGGGCTGAGCAGACCGATGCCATTACTGCCATACAAATGGTAGTGCCCTGCCCTGTGCTCCTCCTCCTGGCACAGCCCTCCCCATCCCACAGCTGCCCCATGCCAAGCTCACCAGCCCCATGCAGAAGATGGCAGCTGTTCCACTTGTCCCTGCAGGACTGTGCAGGCTTTCCTACATCCCCCTGCTGACTTGTGCCTATGTCTTCCAATGCCTGCAGCTCCTTTTTACCCACAGCATCTTCCTCTCTGATTTAATTCCCCAGCAGCACAGCTTCCCACGCAAGGTCCAAGCTGTCTCTTCTTACATGCCAGGGCAGTGGCATCACATTGCCCCACCACAGTCCTTGGTGGCTCTGGCCAAATGCTACTGCAACACTGCTTTGTGTTCTCCAGCTACTTGTACTAAATGCTGCAGATCAGAAAACAACCGAAATGTGAGGTCCTAAATTCTCCAGTGGATTGCCAAAATACCGTTGGCTGGAAATCTACTCAACGTGGTCTGAGGGTCACTCTGTGAGCTGATTTCCTGTTCCCCTTTTGCTGGGAGTGCTTGGTCTCCTCATTACGGTCACTCTTCCCGCACAGCCCCCCTTCACCTGGCAGCAGTTCATTCTCTAAGAGTTATCATTTATTTCAAAGACAAGGCACTAAACAGATGATGCCTGCCTTTGACAGTGGGCTCAGGATTTCAGTTTTTGCTATGAAACGTTCAGTATGCTCAATAGCTGCCTGTCTGCTCAGCAGCACCTCAGGGCCTCCTTGGCTCAGGGATTCTCTGACCTATCCCACCTCCCCCTGGGCTTTGGAGGTCAGGGTGGCTTACAGGGAGTGAGGAATAAAGCATCCAGATCCCTGCAGGGGAATGCTGAGCCCAGAATATTGTGCAAAGTGTGACCTCCCTCATCACCCCCACCCAGACAAGGCCTATGGGGCTTGGAGGAAGCTTTCTCCTGCTTCAGCTGCATCTACCTGGGAAAGTCTTAGCCAGCCACGTACCTCCTCTTATGACACATTAAGGGGTGGGGAGACTCAGAGTCATAGAACTGTTGAGGCTGGAAATGACTAAGATAGTCTAGTCCAACTGTCAACCCATCAACACCGTGCTTACTAACCATGTCCCTCAGTGCCACATCTAACTATTCTTCTCTTGAAAACCTCCAGAAGCTTTCCTGGAAGCTGTGCTGCTGAACTGAGTGCTTGCAAACCCTCACCAGACAGCTGACAGAGCATAGATGGTAACTGTCCTCCTGGCTCCTACACATCTCTATGAGCCACACAGAACTCAGTTGTCAGATAACTTCCCAGGTAAGTAGCAACAGGATGAGAAGCAATGGCTTTAAGTTGTGCCAGGGGAGGTTCAGGTTGGATATGAGGAGAAATTTCATCTCAGAAAGTGGTGATGCAGTCACCGTCCCTGGAGGCGTTCAAGAGCCATGTGGATGTGGCACTGAGGGACATGGTCATGTGGGGATAGACCAGATGATCTTAGAGGTGTTTTCCAACCTTAATGATTCTATGATTTACAAGATAGACAAGATGGAGAGGGGCCTGGATAACATGACACAAGCTGGTGGTTCAGCTCTTCCTCTGGTACAGGTGCACAAAGCCTCTGCAAAGCTGTCAGTGCAGAGAGTTCTCAGGATTTATGGCCCCTTCCTTCCCTACCAGCTGTCACGGCTTAGCTTTCCCTTGTCCCTGGGCATCAAAAGCACAGACACTGAGGTTGCCCCACACTTGAGCTGAAGGAGCAGACCTAAGTTACTCCAAGCAAAGCGTCAGGACTGGAAGGAGATCAGAAGAAGAGAGCCCATGCAGCTGGGCTGTGCAATAACAACATTAGGCTGTCATACCAGCTGTTTCATTACACGTTCAATGCATTTACCAAGCCTGCTTACTGATTTTCATTTCTCCAACTAGGCAAAAAGAGGCAAGAAGAGGTGAGCAGCAGCAGCAGAGCTGCTGGTGTGTGAGGGGAGCAGGAGAGCTCCTGCACAGGAGTGACCACTCGTGTGAGAAAGAGAGAAAAGGATAAAGCACATCCATTTGGCTGGGAAAAAGAGGGGATCCTGCTGGCTTGAGAAAACTGCCCCCCTAAGCTGGATGAGTGAACACCTAGAAAAAAATGTCAGCTTACTGATCATAATAGGGGCTGAAATTTATTATGTGCTGCATAGCCTAACGGTGTCTGTTAAATCTGCAGACAAAGCACTTGCTGAGATTGTGGGAAATCTACACAATCACCTATCCTGGGGGTCACTGGCGATGATAGAGCATTTCTGTTTTTATAAAGAGAACGTGAAAGAAAATGAACATTTCTGAATACGTGGCTGGAATAGAGAAATGTCCAGAGATTTCCCAGGGTGTAGGGAATATAAATGATGCATGAAGGAACGGGGTTCTCTGTGTTCAGGGAAATAAAACAACCCCCAGCCAATGATTATAGTGCAAGGCTGATTTGACCCCACACCTGCTTTAAAAATGGGGATATTACTGGAAACGTAGTACGGAGGATGCCAAGATTTGTGACAGTATTGTATGATTCACACAACACATTAACCAAGATTATCACAAAAAGCATAGCGTGGACAACTGTCACAAACATAGAGCTCTCCTAGCAGGAAATGATGTTGCAATGGAAGCGCTGTCAGTTCTTGCAGGAACAGCTAGGGTCTGTGTCCAGGTAAGTACAGCAAGGATGAGGTGATGGAAGCAATTGGCTCTGATTACAGATCTATGGACTCTGCAGTCAAGCATCAGCCCAGACACGTGGCAGCTCCTCATGGCAGCAGTCTGGTGATAGGAAAGGAAACACTCCTGGCTTCTCACTACTGAAACCCCAAGCCTGACGGTGAGGCTGGGAGAAAACAGGTGGCTTCTCCAACTGGCAGCTGGGCTCAATGAATAGGAATGAAGCAGTCAGGCCATCCTCCTGTGGAGATGACTGGACCTAGGAGGTGCCAAGCAAAAAGAAGCTGGAGTGGGTACTGCTGGGATGGATGAGATAATGTCTGTGCACTGATGACTGCCCTTGTCTGTCTGTGTTTGAAAATAACAGTTAAGCACACATCTAGGTTGCCCAGTACACAGTGCCAGAGCATGGCACTCAGCAATGCTGAGTATCTATGGGAAGATACCAGCCAGGAGTTTAGTGTGACGGCCAGAGACTGGTGCATAAATGGAGGAAGAACATTACTGGGGTCTGGGTTATCAACAGAGTTCCCAGGCAGGCCGCACTGCAACCTGTGCATTACCTGATTCACACCAGCCCATCTGCCAAGGCTGTGCTAGATATTTCCAAGACATACATTCCTTGCTGCTGCTGGGTAGCAGGAAGCTGCCTGAGCTCCAGCAGCATGAGGAGCTGCAGGAACAGGGATTTCTTAGCATGTTGTCAGTGATAAAAGAGGCAGGCTCCCTCTCCTAGCAGATGACAATAATAACATCAAGGAAAGGATAAGTTCAGTAGGATGCACCCCATAAGGACAGTGCTGGTTGGTGACAACCATCCCTCCTTAGCAAAGGTGCTGTAATGAGCCAGACAGAGATTCAGCTTAGCACGCACATCTTCTGGTTCATTACAGAAAGCAGCAGACACTATTGCTATCAGAGAGAAGCTTCCTTTCTGCCCGCAGCAGACAGTCTCCTTTGGAGACCCTTTCTCCAGGTCCCAGAGTTCTGTTCTCCAGAGAGGAAAGCAGGCAGCATGGCACAGTTCCCACCCACACACCCAAAAACCTCTTCTCCTGAAACTTCCTGAAACAGGATGGCCTCATCCATGCAGTTCCTAGACCCTGCTTTTCCTTGAATTAAGCACAGCTCTAACCCATTGATTCCTGTCCAATAATGCAGAAGAGATAACATCTAGGAGATATTTGGGCTTAAGAAGTCAGAGAGAATGGAAAGTGGGGCCTGGAGCTGACGTTGCTTTTGGAATCCAACCAGCCTTGGGAGTTTTATTCAATTAAAGACACTGTTATTTAATAAGAGGCATTTGCACTCAGGCTGCATACAGACACAGACATATAGCAAAGGGAGAGCAGATGGTCCCTAGCAGTGGCCTTTTTCATGCTGACACTGTGACACCACTTCCACCCCTAGGGACTCAGACGTGCAGCAGGGTCCCTTACTGCTGTGGTGCAGCTGCATCTGCCTGGGATGTGGCATAAGGCAGCCCTGGGGGAAAGCAGGCAGGGAGCAAGAAACATTGACCCTACCTGCACCGGGCAGCCCAGCACAACCATTGCACAGTAAGATCCCTCCAATGAATGGTACTCTTAAGAGGACCTTCAGAGATGCTTTGAAGCTCTCTTTGCTTCCGGTAGAAGCTGGAATCTCTTGAGTCAAAATGGGCATCAGAAATCACCGCTCTGCTTCCCCCAGCTAAGATATTCCACCATTAAGGTGGGAATTGGGCAGAAGGTCTGGATGATGGCTCTTATCTCTAAGATTTGGTCCTCTAACCAGCTGCTAGCTGTGAAAGAGCTGCATGAGTTTGTTTGAGGTCCCCATCAGGGCACATTTTCATGTTCCTGCTGGGCCCAAAACTTTTGTTCTAAGTGGCTTAAATAGCTGGCTTACCTGAAAGGAGCTCAGCTGATGAAAAAGCTTGCAGGAAACTCACACCACTGGGAACACAGCACTAGCACTGATATAGTGGAATAACACAATGACAAATGAATTTTCCTTTATTGTTACCGCTTAGGTTTTGTGATCAAGAACCATATCCTCATTTAGAAAATATAACTTAGGTAACTAATAAGGCAGTACACAGGCATCCAGAGGGATTTTATCCAGAGGCACTTCTTTGTTCAGTGCACATGAACAAAGAAGAACAGCCTGAGGGTTTTCAACTCTTTTGACCTGGAGGAAGAAGGGCATCAGGCCAAAACAAACAAAAAAAACCCATGGTCCCTAATGGTCTAAACCCAGATCTGCCACCTGGCAAGGGGGGCAGCTAATAGGTAGGAGCCATTTGGGAAAACATAAAGTATCTGAGTCCTAGACAAGACTGTTACATAAGTCTCTGCATTATCAGGCTCAGGGCTCATCCCCAGTTTAAAATGGGGCAGATAGCTGGGCTTCTACCTTGGACTTCCATGTCCTGTAAGGCAGAGAGCTTGGCTGCCGTGCAGCCAACCTAGCAGGAAAGCATTTCCATATCAGGCTGTACAGCACAGAAGTCAGCACAAGTCAGACTTTCATTATCTTGCTGTAACTTGGCCTCTGAATTCTGAGCTCCACCAACACCGGTTTTCATATTTTTTTCAACACAGTGTGAAATTTGCTGTTGTTGCTCATGCACCCTTCGTTCCATGCACTGTTTCAAGGCTATCTCCACTCCCAGTCTCATCTCGCAATTCTATGGATTTTAAAACCTTAATGTAGCATCAGAAAGAAGATTTCTTTCTAATTCCCGTGGCTGCTGTGGTATTCACTCCCCATTGTTCCCCGTTGCCCTTGAAAAATTATTCAGGCTCATTGTGAACTCCCAATCTCCGAGCAGACTCCTGAGCTCTCTCTTGGTGTGCGCCTACTTAAAAGCAAAACAAACACCAGTTCACAAAAGCTTTCTGTGTACCTTGCTACCTAGAAAGCAATTCAACCCATTATATCTCCTCCAGTGGTTTTAACACACAGCGTCTCAGGGGTTGGTGCAATGAACGTTAGTCATAAGCTAATCAGAAATGGAGGTGCTTAAATAATTCATTGGCTTCCTTTCTTCCTGGAGAACTTCAGTGCACAGCCCTGTCATGTCATCTATGCAGCGCTACCAGAAGGCAGCTCACTTCACAGAGGGCGTCAGTCAGCTCAAAGACAACAGGGCAATTGCTGTGACAAGCTGCGCTCCAGAAGCCATGGAGCATCCTGCTTAGGGGAGCACTTCTGGATCCTAGAGGAGCAAGAGGAAGGCTTGCTGTACCTCTGCTCCCCCAAATACTTGAATAGCTTTCTGAAATGCAAAAACCCAGAGCAAATATCTTTGGAGAAGTACCAAGCTTAGGACCATCCAGGGTCTGCAAGGTTTCTCTAAAGCTTGAGAAATGGGAAGAGAGGAAGAATTCAGACAGCACACCCCAGGGCTGCACATGGAGCTGCTCTGGAAGCACAACTACAGAGCAGGGAAAAAGGAACTGCAGGCAGCCAGGAGGGCAGCGCTGGGCCCAGCACAGATCCATGTGTGAGCTCTGCCGGCCAACCTAATGACCCCAAATCACAGCATCCCTGCTGCCTGATGAAGGCTGCTTTGTACAGAGAAGGCTGGCTTGCATGACTGCAACGTATCGGCATGCTGCCAAGGGAGTAATTCCTCTGACAGGGCAGGGACTCTGCTGACCTTCTGCAAAGAGTCGCTGTGATACTAAAATTAGAGGCTGAGTTCAAACAGAGTGGGGCTGCCTGTGACTTTGCAAGGGGAAGTCTAATGCTAATGGGTGCTTCTGGGACTATGTAAATGGAGGGAGCCCAGTGCCTCTTCCAGAAAAGGCATCTAATGAATGGTCAGGACACAAGGCAGGGACACAAATGATGCTCTGTGGAGGGGCAGGAGCCCAGCTCACACCAGGAGCCACAGTGATATTACCATGAAGGAGGCAGGCAGCAATCTATGGCCATTTGCTCCCAGCAGGTGGGCAACATTCAAGAAGTGCACAGGTTGGGCTGAGGAGCTGGGATGGAGGCAGGGATGGGACAAGGGCAGTCTCCTAGCAGAAAAGCAAGGCATGCTTTTGGCTCAGCACTTCTTCAGGTCATTAATTCTTCCAGAGAACAGTTGGGCTGAGTAAGAGAACTGAACTGCAAGATAGATTTACTGCTACTCTCTGGGTAGGGAAATGCACAGACTCCTGTAACCCACATCTACACAAGCCCACTTCTCTGGCTCCTCTGGCTCAGGGCGCATCACTCAACCAGCATCCCACAGATGGAACATTTGCCACCTCTCTCTACTCCCCTCTTGCAAAAAAATGAGTGCAAGCAGAAACATACTTACAGCAAAGAAGCGTTTGTTCAGCACCCTGAAAATAGCAAGGAAAGGCCTCCAAGACTAATACCAGAAAAGAAGCTCCTTATGGCATGGATCACAAGACTGCATTTCTGTATATACTGCTTTGTATAACCACGTGTCATCAAGCTTTGCCTAGTTATCTTCACCATTAGCAGGATAATTCCTTGTGGCAAGGAGTCCCACAGCTTAGCATGTGCTGTGCAATCATTACAGCTTGGTTTGCAGTATTGCATTGCCTGGAGGAGCTGAACTTGCTTTGATTCACACTGTGAATTCTCCTTGCTCTCAAGAAGCTGGGAATAAGGGAGGCTGTGAGACATCCATTAGTCCACAAACCTTGTTGGGCATTCCATTTAATCCCCTCAGATCCATTTCCTTTCCAGTGCATGCAGAGCACAGACAGCAAAGGATTTTTGCAGGCCTGTAAATTTGTCTCTCCTTACCTGAGGGTGCTACGTGCAGCTAGATAAAAGCCTCCACTCTAAACACCTCACTCTCAGCTAATCACTCAAGACAGACAGTATTGCCCCCAGTCCAGCTGGTAAAAAGCACCTTTCAGGTTTTAGGCATCTGTGGACTCCTCTGTAAATAACTCCTCCCCTTTCATGCCTGAGCACAGTCCCCAGCTTTTCCTACAAAGGAGCCATGTACATCTCTTTCCCAATACCAGCACATAGGTGGAGAAGCTGGGCAACCCCATCCCTACCTGCTAACAGTTGAATTTGAGGCATCACCCAAGTTGGAAGGGACCCATAAGGATCATCAAGTCCAGCTCTTTAAAGGAAGCACTCACTCTCCCTCGCCCATCCCAGCAGCAGAACAAACCCTCCTTACCTCCTCATTACAGCAGTCTCTCAGGATTCCTGTTTCCTCTCTGCCACATGTCAAAACCAGATTCATATTTCAATATCCACACAACCTTTAATGGATCATGGTTAAGAAAAAAAATAAATCAATATGCTTTCCCTCATTTCCTCACATCCATCTGCTTAATGGTGGAAATAACTGCTGCCCAAGACCTTGAAATTCAGTGGGTCTTTTTCGCTTCACATAGATGCACTTGACCATGACTATAAAAAAAAACACATACGTAAAACAGTTTCAAAATGAAACCGGTCCTTTCTGTTTTTCAAAGGGAAAAATGAATGGTCTAAGTATCTGGTAGAGCAAGAGAGGGGAGCTTAATTGGAGGTAAATCCAGGAGGATCATACAAGGGTTTTCCCTAGAAGCCATCAAAAAATCAACCCGCAGCTCCCCAGGGATTTCAGAAGAGTACCACAAGCTCAGCAGTGCAGAGCAGTTCACCATTTGCCTCCCCTTTTCCCACCCATCTCAGTGATGGGTGAGTGAAGAAATGTTCTTCCCCTTTTATTCAGTAGCATAGGAGAGAAGTGTTCACAGAGATGGAAAAGAAGATAGTTTCATAGCCCTGTCACTTTCTTACTTGTTATCATCCACAACTTAATGGCTAGGATGGTGATAGAGATCCCTTTTCCCCTTTGCAAAGTTACAGCTCAGTGCCAGTAACTGTCAAGAGTAAAGATATGAGAGCAAACCAAAGGCCAAGAACATTTGTCATTACACTGTGCTTTGCTGGAAAGGGCTTATATTAAACTGAGGGGATCTGGGATGGGATAGGGTACTGGCAGATCATGTGTAGAGATAGAAGCAAGTTCCCAAACATATGGAAGATTCAAGGGAAACCCATAGAGGGCAAATACTTGGCCAACACACTGGGCCACGTAGCAGAAGGTACAGCAGACAATACAAAAACAGCAGCCAGGACAATGCCAGCGCTGTGTGCTCCTGTATTCCCACAGCATCTGCACTTTCCATGCCTTATCTTCATCACCCACAGAGTGCCCTCTCTTACCATCCCCTTCATAGGCCAAGAAACGCTTTATTTATCCAGGGCCAATTGATGCACTCATCCTCTTGAATTTAGTTTCACTCTATTCCCTTGTGCTTCAGATTCCCATTAACAGAGGTTTGAGACAGAATACCAGCTCTTACAGCCCTCTACTAAGCTGTTTACTGCAGCATCTCTCTGAAGAGAGAAAAAATGTAGCCTTGGTGTCAACTCCCATTTTAACTGTACAATCAGTTAGCAGCCCATTACCATAATAAGGAGATTAAAAATGCTGAGAAATACACCACTAGCTTGTGACTGGAAACTTCACTGCTGCCTTCCTGAGGCCCCCCTGTCATTTTCCTACAAGCGGTGGACACAAGGAAGCAGGCGATTCCTCATCCCACAGACTCTCAGAGGAATTGAATCAGGCCAGGTGTATAATCAATGGATATTAAGGTGTTATAATCACAAAAAGAACAAGAGAGTTAGGCAAAGTAGACTAAGATAATAAGACAGAATAAATGGAAGGCTTACCCTTATGCTGGGCTCACCTACAAAAAACACCAGAAGAAGTGATCTCCAGATGAGATCCTTCCCCACTGGTAGCCAGCTCTTAAATAGGTCTAGGAGGGGTGCAGCCAGGTTCCACCCCTTCCGGCAGCACAGTGAATTGCCTTCACCTGTGCTCCTCTGGCTGACTCATGGCTCACCTCAGGTGATCAATCAGAGGTTCAGGCTGTGACTCAATAGTTCCCATACACCAGGTCACTTGTTAGTCACCTGCACCAAAGCTAAATGCCTCACTAAATGGAAAGCAATGGCTGCAGAGACTCCAAATTTATTCACAGGGCACCATCAAAAAACCTTTTGCCACTACAGTGAAGCCTAAGCGTTCTACAAAAGCAATTATTTAACCATCAGAATGCTACTGTTCTATGTGAGATCAGCAAAAGCTGGGTTTGACTTCTCCCCTCAAGCTCTGGTTTGTTTTCTGATCAGCTGATCAACTCGGGGCTGATGCAGTGCAGGTGGTCAGATTTCCATTGTCTGAGCTTGCAAACGGCTCAGCTCCCTGTCACAGAATCACAGAATCACAGAATCACCCGGGTTGGAAGGGACCCCAAGGATCGTGTAGTTCCAACCCCCCTGCCTAGCAGGGCCACCAAACATACACATTCAGATCAGGTTGCCCAGGACCCCGTCCAACCTGGCCTTAAACACGTCCAAGGACGGGGCATCCACAACCTCCCTGGGCAGCCCGTTCCAGGGCCTAACCACTCTCCTAGTAAAGAACTTCCCCCTAACATCCAACCTAAATCTTCCCTCCTTCAACTTGGATCCATTTCCCCTAGTCCTGCTGTTATCAGCCCTTTTGAAGAGTTTACTCCCCTCCTGGGTGTAGGTTCCCTTCAGGTATTGATAGGCTGCAATGAGGTCACCCCGCAGCCTTCTCTTCTCCAGGCTGAACGAGCCCAACTCCCTCAGCCTGTCCTCATAGGGGAGGTGCTCCAGCCCCCTGATCATCTTAGTTGCCCTCCTCTGGACCCTTTCCAAAATCTCAATGTCTTTCTTGTACTGTCCATGCACGTCAGTTGAGCAGGCAGTAAAGGTGCTGTAAGCCACAGTCCTACTTCTATCTCTTGGGTGTCCCCAGATCAGGCAGCAGTCTGGGATGGGCAGAGTGAGATGCTGTGGTTTGCTGCACCAGCTGACCTCGTCCCAAGACCCTCAAATTAATTTCCTGGAGACCTAAAGCAGGTTGCAAGAACACAAGAAACACCTCATTTCCCAAGCCCTGTTTTCTGTTAGTATATTCTGAGCTAGAGAATAGAAACTAAGGCTAGGGGAGCTGTTAGGAGAGGAGAACACATTTACCAACACCCACATGCCTGTAATTAAACCACTAGGACAATGCTGAAAGCATAGGATGAAATACCTTCTCCATATTTACCTTGTGTCTTGGATCTTTTGCATCCCACAGACCCAGGATACACTTACCTCCTTCAGCCTGAGAAGGAGCACAGCCACTGCAGGGTCCAAGTCCTGAGCTAGAACAGGAAACTGGCTTTGAATTGCAAAGATGAATGGAAGCTTTTTAATACAGGTTGTTTACTGGCAGTACTCTAACAGTGCTCTGCTGCAGAGGAGGCACAAAGCTCCAACTGTAGGTGATCATTAAATCTCTCTCCCCAGTATTCCATTTCCCCTCCTTCCCCACACCTGCTGCCCTGTCCTCACTCAGTTGTTTCCCAATCTGTGCTCCCCCAGAAACCTCCAGCTTTACTTACTGCAGTGTGATCCTGTAAGCTCTGATCCTACTGTGCCCTTCTACGCTCCCAGCAGTAACAGCAGCAGGAGCCTCTTACACTACAGTAGGTGTCCCAAGAGCTGGGTATGACCCAGGAGGGGCTGCATGGGAAGCAGAGCTGTGCCCTGCAAGGCAGCAGGCATGGAAGCAGCTGGTAGTGTCACCTTGAACACAGGGCTTCACCACTTTGGGCTGCATATTTTTGAAACTAACACTCACTCTACTTGTCCCCAGCGATATATCCTGCAATGATTTGGGGTTTGAAGTGTGTCTACGAGTACAAATGCCACCTGAAGGCAATGGGAAGGAGAACCACCCCGGTGAGATGAGCAAGAGCAGGGTCTGCCCAAGCTGCTGATGGCTGTGCATATAATTGAGATGAGACAGCAACAAGTCAGAGGGAGGGGGAATGCTCACTGGGATCCCTGAAGAATGCAACATCTGCTGCATGTCTGCTTCACTCTGGATGAGTGCTGCCTATCCCAGCGGATGTTGGGAGCTGGGCTGTGGGTAGGGATGGTGCTCCCGGGGGGTCCTCCTGTGGCACCTCTCCATGAAGGTCTCAGGAGCGAGATTTGTCACTCAGCCATCTGGAATAGGTGATCACAGGAGGCTGCTGCTCCTCAGTCTGTCACACTCTTAAACTGTGCTAATGTCATTCAGATGTTTCACAATGCAGCCCTGACAAGCAGGCATGAAATTAAGATGTTTGTGGAGGTGCCCAAGTGGGAAATGACAAGAGGGCAGCGGAGAAAGCAAGAGGGGGGGCACATCCAGAGGCAGGAGGCTGCACTGGGGAATACTCTTTCCACTGACTGCCGTGGCTGTACCACAGCCCAGACCAGCTCAGATGGCAGAGCTGAAACAGCAGCTCTTCCAAACCAGGAAAAACTGGGCCTCTTCTTGCACCAAACCAGGATTGGATCCACAACAACCCCTTGTGTCCTTGCTGGGCAGGGGTCCAGGCATTCATCCCAGGTGGGAAAGGGCTGGAAGGTGTAGCATCTGCCTGCACCCCAAGGACCCCATGCTGCCACCATGGTCCTGGCACAGGAACAAAGTGCTGAGGGTAGTGGGCTCCCTTGATGCTGTGGTTTCCTCAGTGGGGAGCTGGCATGGGGCTTTAAAACCCTTCCTAATTAAGGAGCTGGCCAGCCTGCACAGCAATTAGTTTTGATGCATCCCCTGTTTGAAAAAGTCTGTGTTGGAAAACATCCCCAGTTTCAGCAATTAAATAACCTCCTTCCCACTCCTCCCAGCCTCCTCACTTGCAGAAATGCCCTCTGTGCACAGCTTTTATCCAGTATGCCCAGTACCCTGTGCTGGCACTGAGATGGAGCATGTGTAGGGCACACACACCGCGTGAAGCAGAGGGAGAGCATGGGGCCATTCAGGCTGGAAGGATGCAGATCTTTGTAGGGTGACTACCCACAGCCACCGAGGTAGCACAGCTCCTTCCCATCTCCCCACCCTCAGGGCAGGCAGCCCTGTGCCTCAGTTTCCCCTGCTACAAAATAGCAGTGAAGCAGCAGGAACGAGGATACTGCCCTATGGCTATTCAGAATCACCAAATCATTAAGATTGGAAAAGGCCTCTAAGATCATCTAGAATTTATTGGAACACTCTTTTTTTCCTTTTCCTCTGCAACCACACACACACACACACCAAAAAAAAAAAATAAAAAATAAACACAAAAAAAATCACTTTCTTCAAAATAATCCATGAAAATACTTCATGCATTCAGATACATCATTTTCTATGTTTCCCTTTATATCCCACATGGAAAAAGAGAAAGAAAAGAAAGCACATCATTTTTGTACATATTTGTTATTTTTTTCCATCTACTAGACATTACAATTGACAGAAACAACAATCTGCTACCCTAAAAAAGTGCCTAGAAAAGAGGCTTTATTCTCAAACCAGCAAGTATTTCCAAAGAAATAAGCCAACCATTTCCAATAGGAAGTTGCTGGGAGCAAAGCCTGTGTCGTGCATTTGTCCTTCTGCCATGAGCAGCAGCACTTTTGTTCTGCATCCTCCTGCTCTGTGATGCCCTTGCCATGGGCATCCCCCTCCCACAGAGACAACTCAGAGCTCCTCAGGGCCTCTTCCACCATCACAACCCACCTCCTTCTCCCATGCTTTCCTTTCTCCCCTCTTCCTTTCTCTTTGTCTTCCCCTCAGATAGTCACCTATTTCCATCCCATTTTGCCCACACCTTCCTTCAGTCCCTTCTTTCTTCCTTGCTCCCACCTCCCCCACTGCCTTACCCTCCTTCTCCCCTTCATCCCTCCAGCTCCCCATGGAGCTCTCTAATGACTTAAACGTAATACCAGCCTCCTTTATCTTCAGTAGCCCTCCTTGCTGGATCCCCAGGAGGACTCAGCCATGCACAGTAATTAGGAAACCAGTGCCTGGGACTGCTGCATTTGTGATGTCAGCATGGAGATCCTCCCTGTCCTCTACAAAACAGAGAAGAAGCTCTCCATAAGGTCAGCAGCACCACCAGCACCCTGACAGAGGCCACCAGAAACCATCCCTGGGTCCCTCAACCCAACTTCTGGATTTCCATGAATCTCAGAGAGTGCAGCCCTTCTTTCTGGCGCTCTCTCCAAAACCTCAGCTTTTCCTCTCCCCTTTTCTCTCGCCAAAGCATTCCAGACACAGCCAAAGCCAGTGCCTCTCTTGTGTGCTGATGAAAAGCTTCATTTTGAAGGGCCTCTTGGGAAATGCTTCCCATTACAGCTAATTCTGTTGTTCCTTAATACTAGCTGCCCCTCACCTCTGCTTTGTCTTTGTTAGCCCTTATTTGTGGGAAAGCAAGATCTCAGAATGGGATTCATTTCACTGCTTTTTTTCTCTATCTGAGTAAGTCACCCTGGGGTCTCTGCTTAGTCAGTGAAGAAAACAGCCTCCTCCATGACGTAATTTGTCTCATGCTGCAGTCAATGTCTAAACCAAGCCAGACAAACCAAGCCTTCTGAGCACCCCGTGCTCTCACTGTGGGTGAGAGAGCAGGAGCTCATGGGGTGGGAGTTGTTCAGGTGGGTGATGAGCTGGTGGTTTGTGGTGGCAGGGAGGGACATGCAAGGATGAGGCAGCGGCGTCACATGGGGAGAGTCCCAGATCAGAGGAGGAGAAAAGGTGCCTCTTTTTGCCCTAAATCTCAGCTCCTCCAGCTCACAAGGGGAGCCTGCACTGAGATAGGGAAGACAGCACTGCTTTCACTCAAGCTACAAAGAGAGAAAGACTCTCAAAAGGCACCATCTGGTTTTTAATTCTTTTTTTTTCTTTTTTTTTTTTTCTTTTTTTTTTGTCACTGAGGGGTCATTTCTAACTGATTGCAGGCTTTGGAAACCCTCTTTATAGCAGTGTTTTATCTCACACACCCTGATGCACAGAGGCAGCAGGCTCACTGCGTGCCGGCCATTCCCGAGCAGCTCAGGGATAGAGCTGGAGGAGGGTAGAGGGGGAATGAAATCCCAATTTCAGATGCTCATTGCAGGATAATTATCAAAAGGCAACAGTAAGCTGGGATGCTTGCTAATTAGGCCACATTCTTTATGACTTGTTATTCTAAGATGTCATTTGACAGACTGGGGTAGGGGGCTGGGGGTAGAATGTGCACATAAAGTTGTTTTTAATTACATTTGGTATGCTAATTTCTGATATAAAATAAATATTTACCAGGAGCAATATTTCTTCATTTCACGCTGGCTGCACTGTGGCATTTATCGAGGGTTACAAACAGGCTGCTATCACCCGGCCCTGCCTGCTGGCGTGTCGTCCCCTCTCCCCTCCCTCCAGAGGGCCAGATTCAGTTGCAAGGCAGGAGAGGAACGCGACTGGGAAGGAACTGCAGCATCTTTCCCCGTGCCTGGTGGCAGTGTGCCATTTTCCATCCAAACACCCTGTGGAAGGAGGTGAAGCCCATGGCCAGCAGCTGGCTGAAGCTGCAGGGCTGATCACTCCTGAGCCTGCTCCCATTCTCCATGGAGGTGGAAGGTACTGCTGTAGATCTCTGTCCTGCTTTCAGTGTTATATCTGGGCTAGATGTCTGGTACTAACAATCCATCAAGGGAGAAGCTGGATTTCTTTGGGTTCTGAGACTTACCAAATTACCGGATTACCAAAGGATGTGGATTACTTCCATCCAAGCCTCATCCCTGGAGACACTCCAGGTCAGGCTGGATGGATTCTGAGCACCTGATGTAGCTGTAGATGTCTCTGTTCACTGCAGGGGAGTTGGACAAGATCGCTTTTGGAGATCCCTTCCAACTCAAAAGATTCTATGATTCTGTGATAGTAGAACTACCCTGTACTAACCAAACCATTTTTCTGTGTATCTGAAACTCACGTTCCTTTTGATGTAATAATATTTGAAGTTAAAGCACTCAGTAACTCACCAGGGCAATGGCAAAGAGTTTTGGGGACTGAGAAAACAACCTTTGGGGGAACAGAAACAGAAGGAAGGAGCCCACGGGAGGAATAGAACTCTGGGGATGGCTTAGCCTCTTGCCGTGTACACAGACATATAATGCACTCTGTTGTTGTGTCTACCATTTTGCAGATAATACTTGGTAGTTAACTGTTTTTACACCCCAGCTGAAATTTTCTCAGGAGTGCCAAATGGTTGTATGCTACTTAATATTTAATGCATACTACTCCTCCCCTCAGGAGCAAGTTGCATTCAGAATGCCAGTGCAAGCAGATTGCTCGTAGTCTAACACCTGAGGTATGGGTGCCCAAGGCGGCCAGCTGCATGGTGACACTGTCTCTGACCTTGCTTGGATCCTTCCACTCATGGTAGATTCCACCCTCTGATTTCTTCACTGGTGATGTTTTGGGTATCATTCAGCATGCAAGATGGAAGGCGTTCAACATGATCTGTTTTATCCATATCTTCCCAAGTGCTCCATATCATATTTGCTGTGTTTCAGCTAAACCCTGATAGGTTTCCTCAAAGCCTTTTCTAAGCTTTGCTCATGATAACATTTGAGTGCCACAGGTATTAATAAATTGTTCATCAGCAGCTTCCCAGCTGAATTAGGTATTTTTATTATCTTCATAACTGAGGAACTGAGGGACAGAAACAAAGCCAAATTTATTCAGAATCCTCATTAATTTGGCAAGCTAGCTTTGCAATGATCTTAAAGTCTGATTTTTCAGGGTTTACATGGGATTTTATGTGTCCATATCACCAGTTCATCCGGGTATAAGGGATAGCACAAATAAGGAAGAGGAAAAATGAGTTGCTCCCAGTGAGCACCTTATCTCACACAGCCTGCCCACTGACACCAAAGAGCTCTTTCCCATCCTTCCCTGTGTGCAACCCTCAGGAAGGGAGTAGCCTCCCACAGAGGGCAGAGATCTTTTAGCAACAGTGCTCCAGAGTGCTCTGTGTGCTAAAAACTCCATCGTGTTAATGGCAGTGTAAGAGTTGCACAAAAGTTCCTCTCTGCAGATGCTGGAAACAATGCCAGAACTACTGGATTGTAGGAGCCATGGGATGAAGGAGCAGTCACGTTGCAGATGGTCTCTACAGAATATGCATGGGATGGGGAATTTTCAAAAGTGCCTATCTTTTCAGAGGGGCAGCTTTAGCTAGGTGGGGTGGTATTTTGCAAACACTGAATCCTCTCTCCAAGACATAAGCTTGCACTTTCCAGACACTCATCTGTCAGAATTTTGTTCTGTGTGGTCAGAACAGTGGTGTTTATTCTTCCCCTAATCTTCTCTTCAGAAATGAATGGCCCACTTTAGTTGAAACATTAAAACAGCCTGAAGCATATTTCCAGCTTTGAATACCCCAGCTTGCGCAGTTAACATACGGATCAACTTTGGAGCAGGCACAGAGGAATCATGGTTTGGAAACTAATGGCTCTAGTGCAGCAATGAGAACAAGTTTAAGCAGAGTCAAGCTGGCAGTCAAGGTATAAGCTTTCTGGCTTCATTCTATTTTGAGTCTCATAAAAGTGACGTTCTGCTGCTGCTGGAAAGCCCAGAGATGACACCAGACCTGTACTGAACCAGAAGGCTTTGCTGATACAGCACAAGGATCCCCAAACAATATTCCCTTAATTCCTCTCTCCCCCAAGGCTAAGGCAGGCTCAATAACTCCTGTACTTCATTTCCAGACTAGCTTTTATTTCTCTCTTTTGGAGAAGACTCGAACGTGTGGAAGAGACCTTACCAAGCAGACTTCTGTGCTCATTGGGAATCACAGCTCTGCCACCTGCCTTACAGGTTGGGAGGACAAAGGAAATTTAATCCCACAGACAGCTTTCTTTGTGCTCCAGGGATGATTTCCCTTCGTCTGGAGGTTCTCCACACACCCCTACCTTCTTCTTCAGTTCAGTCTCTGCCAAGTCTCACTCCATTTGAATTCACTTTAAAGGCACTCTGTAAAGCCTCTCACAAAGGGTTTCATAATGTGTTCCAACAGGAGCCATCAAAAAAAAAATCCCCTCCTTTATTATCCCAGCTGGAGAAAGCTCTGTTTCAGTGCTCTATAAAATGGTTGTGTATCATGCCCAGAGGGTCTTTGCTGTGCATTAAAGCCCAGGCTGGGTGAAATGTCAGCTACAGTTCAGCCAAGATAGGGTCCCTTAGGTTTTGAAATGCAGTCAGAGGCTCCCTTAATGTCACCCTGTCCTCCTACTGGGTATAAAAAGGACACAGGGGGCACCAAATGATGAGAAATTAACATAGAGGCTGTGTTCATTCTTCCTCAGCCTGGAATGTCATCGTTCCTAAAGCGTTACAAACTGGCAGGCAAGCCAGATACAGGGGCCAGCTCTGTTAGTAGAAGCCTGGAAAGCACATGGAGAGGACACGTATCATTGCCCCCACGTCTGCTGAAGCTCATTTATTAGGAAATCTCAGAGGAATTTACAAGCATAAACTGTTATACCCAACGGTTGATGACTGGGATCAAATCCTGCTGCAGTCCCCCTAACCACAGACCTCAGCCACTCCACTTCCCAAGCACGACTGTTCTCTGAGGACCACATAGAGAACACAAAGTATACAGGAAGAAGATAACTCCTCTGGACATCCAGCAGCAAAGAAGAAATGCCAGGACTGACAAGAGCTGAGTTCTTGTTCTCGTTGCTTAAACTGTGGCCAAATCAGAGCCCAGGATCCCAGTCCCCTGAGTCTGGCCCTGACAGCACCCTGTGCAAAGCCTCGTCCAGTGCATTGCCTGGTTAACGGATGAGACCCTCCTTCCTCTGATGACAGGAGACAGACTTGAGAGATGAACCTCACATGGCTAATCCTCTACCTTTCGTGCAAGCAAAAAGCTCTGTCAACAGTCCTCAAACAAAATGAAAAAATAGAAGGGTGGTTTATATTTAGCTGATGCTGTGTAACCTGCAGTATGCATGCTAATTAGCTGGGGAAAGTAACAAGCTCAACCTGAAGCATGAGGAAGAAAAGTGTCTGAAAACAAAGATTTTATCCTAATTGTTGAAACTGTAGAAAATTATTTCTGCTGGGATGTTTGTTCGTTTTCTTGTTTTTATGGAGCAAATCATATGGGGAACTCAAATGGATAATGTCAGTCTGTTAAATATGCAGACTCCAAAGAGCTGCTGCACTCAGTGTTCCTGTCTGGTATTGCTGGAGCAGCTGGGGCATGAACCAGCGCTACAGACTGTGACCCATGGAACTCCATATCAAGGTCTACTGAAAACATCTTTCTCCCCTTAATTAGGAAGGACAGTAGGACAGGAAGACATCTGACTCCAGTCAGGGTCAGTGAGGAGTTTTAAAGGATGTTACCCAGAGGGATGGGAAATTGATTTTCAGCCTTTGGTCCTATCCAAAACGTCATTCAAGTTTCAGGCTTTAGCTTTTCTCTTCTAAGTTTTTTTTTTCTCAAAGCATCCAAAGGAGTGGATAATCTTTGTCAATCCATCTCTGACAAAGTTCTTTTATTTCTCCTCTCCTCCACTTCTCCTAGCCCATGGGGTGCACAGTCTACCCTCATCCGTTTGAAGAAGAGAAGGAAGTGAATCCTAATCAAGTCTCTTAGGACTTCAAGTTTTCTGCCGTACCTTGGGCAGCTTCTGTTAGCTTTTCCAGGGCTATCAAGCCCTCTGCTAAAATATAGGACCCTAAAAGTTCCAAGAGTTCCATCTACAGTTGGAACCACTTGGGCATTTCAAGTTGTCAGGGTTCAAGAAATCCCAGTTGTCCCATTTGGCCTTTAAAGCTCCTGCCAGAAAGAACAGCTAGGCCAGTACTTTGCAACAGAGGATCTGAAAGGGCTGCTGTTGCTCAAATCTGAGGAACTAGAAAGGGGAAGGCTGGGAGCTGTGGGCATGAGAAATGCTGTCTTTATAGCCTTTCCTTTTCCAGTTTGATGTTGTTGATGAGTGTTGAATGATTTCAATGAAGGACATGTTTTGAAGTGGCTCATTTTACCTGCTTGTGCATTTTATTTATTTATTTATTTATTTATTTTTGTCTTGGGTGTTGGGTGGCAAGCTGGTAGGAAAGTATAACACAATATCTTTGATTCACGGGTCTGTATCCTGGTGTTCAGGATGAATTGCAAGAAACAGAAACATTTATTCTTCCTCCATCTTCCAAACATGCTATGCAGCATGTGGGTGCTCAAATGTACCAGCTTAAGGACTCAGATAGCTCTAAAGTTCACAAAGCTACTATCTGTACTGTGTGAATGTGAGCCACATCATACATGCTGAGGAGCTTGGATTGCAGCGACCTTGTGGGCCATGAGACCAGAGCCCCATCTCAATTTGAGATGTTCTGGCACTTTGTCCACTGAACCAAAGGAAAGGGCATTGCCATCTAATTGAATTCCATTCCAAGTAGGTTACTGCTTAAAAAGGGGGTAGGCAAAGGAAGTTCTGACAGCAGAGGTATAAATAAGAACAGCAAGGCAAAGTGACATGTTGCTACCCCAGACAACAAAGGGGCAAGGAATGGAAGATGCAGGAATAATGCTATAAAGGTTAATGTAAACAGGATGCTGCCTTGAACAATTAGCACAGTTAAAACCAAACGAGCAGCTCTAGAAATCTCCATGATGCTGAACTGAGAGGCACTCATTTCAGTGGTGCAGAAGAGGCTGCTGAGCAGGCTGGATTATGCTCCTCCTGGTGCTGTAATCTCTGCTGGATGCTCTGCAAATGAAGGGATGGGTGCACAGCCAGAGCTTTGGGGGTGCCCCCAGAAGACAGTATAATACATGGGCCAAAGAGGGAGTGCTAAACCCAGCAGGCAAGTGTACTGAGTCCAGCCATACCATGAGGGCCTTCTGCAGCACAGCAAGGGTGAGGGGGCAGGGAGCTGGGATAACCGTCAGTGGGACTGGCAGACATCTCACCGTCAGTGCAAAGAAGTGAGGAGTGAATGGAGTGGTTTGGGTGAGACAAGGGGCAAGCACATTTGGGATGGGGGCTGCGCTCATGAGACACAGGATCCTCCCTGATGCTGTCTCTGGTTCCTGCAGTCCCAAAGTCTCCATCCCAGTCATCCTGGGCCAGCAGAACCCAGAGGGGCATTTTGTCATAGCGGATCTTGTCTGAAACAGCGCCTGACCCTGGGGAGCCGCATCTGGCCTGTGAATGTCCCCGCGGCCCTCCTCCTTCCCTCCACACTGCTTCTCCAGTCAGCACTCACTGCCTTGCTCCTTTCCTGAACAAATCATTTTCTTGGGCAAACACAATTTACGGTGGAGGCAAGGGGGGGCTGCGGAAGGGAAGGCTATTACTGTTCTCTCTGGGTAAAGTGGGCCTCATTACGAGCTCTCTCCACGGCTGGTCAATACTGTTTCCCCAGAGGCTGAGGGACATTTCATTATTCTTCACATTACCTTGTTCATCTCTTCCACAATTCAGGGGGTATTTATCGAACGCTTTGCATAAGAAGCTTTGGAGCAGAACAGCACAAGGGAAGCACGGACAGAAAACACTGTTGACTAACATTCAGCACCAGTGGGTTCTCCCAGTCCCAGCCCCCCACCAGCAGCCACCTCCTCCTGCTGAAGTGCCACCATCCTTCTGAGACATCACTGGGGGAACTGGAGGCCTCATTCCTCTGCCCCAGTGCAGTGCACAGAGACAAAGGTGGCAGTGAGGGTGAGGGAGTGCAATCTGCTTCTGGCTTCACTCCCAGTTGCAGATAAAGTGTTTTGTCTACGCTACAGGCAGTGCAACACAAGTCCCGAGATGGAGCCAAACACAAACTCATAAAGCAACTTCTGGTCAAATTACAATAAAATGTGTTAAACTGCTGCTCACCATGATTATTTTCCAATTATGTTCAGTTTAGCTCAATTACTTTCCCAATGCTGCTCAGTGAATCTTCTCCATTTTTTCCTCCTAAACAACTGCTGCATGCTTTTCCCTCCCCGAGGCCAGCCCCAGCTCTCTGACAGGACAGCAGATACCCCTCCCACACAGTCCATGGCTCTTCAGAGACACCTGGGTGCCATGCAGACAGCCTTCCTGGGGAGGGATCTTCCTTTACTCACCCCCATACAGACTCTAACACCCTGTTCTGGGTCCCTCTTTTACCTTGGCTTTGCACCCATTTGGGCGGCTCTTCATCCCAAGAGGGTTCCAGCAGCCCTTCCTCTCACAGTGCAGCAGCAGAGCTCAAGGGATATTAACCCCTCATTCCTTTTGTTTAATAACCCTTGCTTCTGGCCCTGCATTTGCACAGGCCTGAGAGACACAAGGATCTCTCTTTGTTTTAGATGCATCCCTTTTCAGGAGGTTAATTGTGAACACTGTTATTCTATGGCCCTCCTAATGTTAAATGGAACAAAGGTTAATTGATGTGATTATGGCTCATGAGCTGAACTGCAGTCCTTAGTGGGATGGATGATTTCAGGCATATGGGCTGCAATTATTTTTCCCACTTGGCTCATCTAGGTTTTGTGAAACCCATAGTAGGAACCTAATGATACTTAATGGCATGAAGATAAAGCAGTTAATAGTTACAGAACTCCGTAAAGTTTAGTGTTCCTAAAACTGAACTGACTGCCAAAGGATGTATTTTGAGCAGTGGACAAGAACATGCAGTAATGGCCACACAGGGTAAGAAGGAGGCTCATCTATTTGAACAGCCTGCCTCCAAACAGCAGCACAGAACAGGGCAGGCACACTGAGGGATTCCTGCAGATTACTCTTCCAGTCACATCTGCCTTAGAGATGTCCTGCGTTACACATGGTATTCTCACGTTACACATGGTATTCCCATGTTTCATGCCTCACGATGAAGTTTTCTTCCCAGAAGATCACGAGTTGGTGGCAGATATACAGCCTGCTGGGGCCTGAGGCATGGATGAATAGCTTCAAGAAACCTAACAGAGCCTCCAAGTACTCAGAGATGAAAAGACACTCCTGCACTCAGGACTTCCAAGTCACTTAATAGTGTCCTCACAAGCAGCTCATTCATTACTGTCAGGTCTCCAAAAGCGCTACAAAACAGCTTGAATTAGAACAAAATACTCCTGACCAGGGCTGAGTTTCAGCTGCATGTCATTCTTACCACGTACATAAAGCTCAGTTACAGAAGAACCTACAGATTTTCCTCAGTTCCTTCCTCTTCACTTTAGAAATCCTCTCTGAGCAGAGAACAAGCACAGGAACTGCGAGCCACAGGGGGAAAACTAGGAACAATTAAACAGCTGTACTTTCACAGTGGGAATCCTCTGGCCTTACAACGGCAGTCAGTGATCCTTCTACTAAAGGAACCCAAGTACTCATTCTGGATATACAAGTATTGAAATTCCACACCACATTTCCCTCAGTGGCTGGAAAGACCATTCCCTCCAGCCATGCACTAGGATTTCAGATGTGTTCTCTGAATTTCAATGGTGACCATGCAGATGAACAAAATAATGCACATTTTTGATGGCACATTTGGCCAGGATGACATTAAATTTACAAGAATAAATTCAATTAGGAGAACTATTCATGCCCCAACGTTTAACTTATTTACACTGAATAAACACATCAGACAAACCCCTCTCCAGAGATTATTCACAAATGCTTGGCAATGGGAACGCACTCCTTGGTGCGTGTGAGTATAATAAAAGGAAATGAATAATTGCTGCAAAATAATAATAATTTTGCATTTATATCAAATGTTCTACGTGACGATCTCAAAGCACTTAGGTGAAGATTGATATGATGCTGCCTTTTTTAATATTAAGCATTTATCTATATCAATTTACATGTACAGCACCACTGTGTTATCAATCATACTGTGGGCATTGGGATACTCTCTCTGGATCCAACCCCACTGCCCAAGTAAAGGCACTGCATAACTGCAAATGCCACTGAAAGAGCAAGAGAACCTGAAGGCACATACTGGGTCTTTGCTAGAGGCTTTGTACAATGAAATGGAACTGCCAGAACTCATTTCACAAATGGCTGTGACAGAGTGGCTGACAGTTCTACGGTGAGGAGCCACTCAGCACAGGGCAGCTTTTCCCTCACTGTCCTGCACCACAGCTCCTTTGTTTTCAGCATCACAGGCCTCCACTCCGCTTCCAGCTAAGCGCTCCTGCAGCAAGTCGCTTCAATAGGCTGCTTTAAAGTACAGCCCTGCAGCAACAGAGAGGGGATGAGATTAAATGATGGGGAGAGACAGGAGAGAGGACAAGGAAGGAAGGAGGAGATCAGCAGAGAGATGGTGAAGAGAGATGGAGGGGTAAGACAGGATCAAGACGGATATTAGGAAAATATTCTCAGAAGGAGCAGTGGTGAATTGGCACAGGCTACCCAGGAAGGTGGTGAAGTCACCATCCCTGGATGTGTTCAAGATATGTATGGATGTGGCACTGAGGGACGTGCCTGTAAGGATACCTGGTCCCCAATAGGGCCTTGCTTAATGGGAAAGGTGTGCAAGCCACTGCTTCCTTGGATACCAGCAGCATTTGGAGGAAGGATGGCCAACACAGAGCAAATCTCTGGCCTTTTCTGTTCTCTGTCTGAAGGTTCATTTGCTCAATCAAGCCTTGGCCACGGCTCAGCAGAGATGCTCAGGGTCACTTCATCTTGCCTGTTTGTTTGGGCAGCCAGTCAAGCAGCTAGCAGCAGAAACAATGGGATTTTCTCTTTTGTGCGTGCAGGCAAAATTAAATGTGATTTGAACTCGCTGTTGGCTCTGCACCAAATGAACCCCGCAGGGCACAAGTTGTCAGGCAGCTGAGGCAAGGCAGCACTTCCCAGCACAGTGAGAACTTCTCCCTGCCACAGCAGTATGGGGAACATGGCCAGGAGCTTGCCCTGCACTTCGAGATCACCCGCTGGTGGGAAGATGGGGGCCAGAGCAAAGGCTGGCTGCCTCCATCCCACTGCTCCTCTACCTGCAGCCACATCAGGAAGCACAAATGCCCACCTCCAGGTGCTCAGGGATGCATCTCCAACAATTGTGCCCAAGCGTTTGGGTGTCCTCCCCAAAACTCACTGGACTTAGATGTTTCCAGTGATCTGCTTTGCGCGGCTCCCAGCAGCAAGAAGGTGTCCTTGGTGCTCTCCGTCTTTGTCTTTGGACAATAACATCCACCCTTCAAAGAGGCTGGTGGTGGCTTCCAGGAGCCTGAAGCTCATCTTTCACCAGGTAGACAGCTGATGCCTTGCACCTTGAAATCTGCAGCAAATGCAGGTGACTAAATACAGACATGTTTCACACTCCAATGGGGTCATTCTGGCCTTTCCATGTGCTCAGCACTCACTTAGCCTGCTGCTTTCCCCCACTGCTGTCCTTCCTATCTACCCACGTTCCTGCCAAGGCTGCTGAACAGTACTGTGAAGATAATGAGATCTGGTCCAGCTGTTAAAATCACTACCTACACACAAATTTCCTGTTCAAAATGCCACCAGCAGGTACCAGAGCTTGCCCTTTCCAAGTCAGTCTTGGTCCAGCAAGCAATCACTCTTCATTCCCCTCCTCCTTGCTCTGTTGGCTCAGACACAGAAGCCTGGGACTAACATCCACAGGACCAGGCTCACCATTTGCAGATGAAGACTGCAGGCAGGAGCTGCTCTGAGCACTCAGCTGAGGGTTATTACCTTAATTTTGTAGCGGGAGTATCTTATGGCCAAGTAACAACACAGATCTGCTGCGTCCATTCCAACAGGAAACACGTGCTCTATAACCCCAGCCTCATGGCTGTCCCATGCCCGTAGGGCTACCAAAATCCTGCGCCAAGTGCTGGCCCTGAGGCCACCTCAGTCTTTGGAAGTGCTGACCAGAAGTCAAAGATTGGCCAACTTGGCAGGAAGAAGAGTGTGCACAATCAGCTCCATCACCTAGAGAAGCATCCCCCTCCCCATGGCCAAGAAGGACCCCATTGAGGTGGCTTTGGGCCCCGAGGTCCTTCCTTCCTTCCTCTCAAAGCCATCCACAGGAGGGGTTTGTGGGGGAGCAGCACTTTGCAGAGGGAGAGAGGCAGCGAGAGAGCTCATTAGGAGAGAAAATCAAAGCCGACTGTATGCTAAAGGGACGATTAGGTGAGGAAGGCAGCATCCCAGGAAGCCGGGACGCCCGTCCTGCCAGTCCCTGGGGTGTTCATTATACGCTGGTATTTGCGAGGCTGCACAGCCAACACATCAGGTGTCACTCCCCACCACCCTTCTCATCGACAAATCCCCTCCCGCGGGAGCCCAGCTAATTTGCTCGCCGTCTATTGATCCCCGTGGCAAGTCACCATTAGCGGCAGCTCCGCCTGCCTCCTCCTCCTCACCCGCACCCAGGAGCGAGGGGAGCAGTGGGCTCATTACTGGCGTTATGGGCAACCAGAGATGAAAGGTGCCCAACGTTCTCTGCGCCCGCTCCACATCGCAGAGGGACCCTCCTTAGCTACAAGGCTGTCAGCGTCCTCCTGATTAGTGAATGCTTTCAGGCGCCTTCTCCCCCGCACTCAGCATATTGATCAGCCTTTGTTTGCTGCTTTATGAACCCGTGCATTAATGGGATGAGAGCTTGTAAATGAGCATTGGATTTCCTTTTAAATCTGCCTGAACGAAGGAAGTGCAGAGTGCTTGCAAGGGGGAGGATTCCCCTGCCCCATTCCTACCACTGGTGCTAGGAGAAAGCTTCCATGGGGAAGGCAGATGGGAGTCCTCCTGGAAGGCAGGCAGTTTTCTGAGCAGAAAGCATTTGCTTTAAGGCAGGTACCTAACATGACCTGGCAGTGCTACGCTCCCCTGGGCACAGTGGAAGAAGTTCTGGGGGAATGCTGGAGCCTGGCCACAAACATGGCAGATCAGACCCTTGCGGTTGATCCTTTTGCTATTACTTAAGAAAAACATGCTTATCTCTCCGTTTTCCAAGCCATTCCCATTATTCTGAATGCAAAGTGGATTTGGTGAAATGGCAGATGGCTGGCATTCTCCCCAGGAGGAAAAGAGGTTGAGTCGCATGAGATATACGGGACGCTCAGTCTTATTTGCTCAGCTGTAGATCTGCCTTACTTAGGCCATCAATCATCCCACTATCAGACACAGCCAGGACGCATCCCTTACTCCTACAAGTTGGACAGACCTGACACCCATGTGAAGGTCCAAGGTGCTCCTTCCATTGGCTAAACCTCCCAATTTCAGCTCTGCATCCTCCTCTTGCTTTCCTACCACAGTTTGATTTATGAAGCTGTGAGGTTTCATTTCAATGTCACTGAACAGGATGTTTTGGGGTCATTTTGTTTGCAGGTTTCCAGTGGAAGGTACACATGGAAGTGTCCTCGTGAAGCTCACAGCAGCCGCTGGTGTTGGGAAGAACATCCTTACCCAAAGATACACCTCTGTTGTTCCATCTAAGAATCATTCTTTCAGCAGAAAGTCAGGAGAAAGCTATTAGAGTCTCTGGAGCTGGCTATTACAGGGAAATATTACTGCTTGTACTAAACTAATGAATTGCTTTTCCTTGCAATACTCTAATGTATTGCTTTTGCTTGCAGATTGCTGGGGCTTCCCAGGGAGCTGTGAGCCTAAAGTAACACTGCAAATACACCTTCCCTGATGCCCAAAGCCTGTTAAGAGTCCCAACTCACCCTGAAACCCAACAAGAAAATCTGACTTCAAGAGGCTTTGTTGATCGGCAGAAAATTAAGTTTTGGGGAGGCATTCTGCTGGACCAGCAGTGACCAAGAGCACATCATGAAACTGATTTTCCAAAGATTGACCTTTGGAGCTGGAAACCTCACTGAAGGATTTTTCATTTTCCCATCTGGACAGATAACAATAGAGTGGAGAATCCCAATGCCAATTAATATAAAGCTGGGACAGAAATCAACAGTTATCTGTACCAGACCCAAAGACATGCAGAGGAAGAAAGAGAATGGACTGGCAGCTCTCACCAGTGAAGTTCCTGTGCTTTTCTGACACGAGAAGTCCAGAAATCATAAAAGCAGCTGCCACCCAAATTTTCCTTCTCAGTGAATAAGACACGAGGAAGGGGCATATCTGTGCATATAGTCCACAGATAACCCAAAGCCTCCTGTGATGCTTTTCATGGGGTTTCTGGCTAGAACCCAAATTCATCTCTAGAACAGGACGCTTTACCTCCCGAGACTTTATAAACTTGCTGTATTCCCTCAAGGGTAACTCCTTCCCTTGAAACAGCAGCAAGGTTTCTGGAATGAGTTCCATCAAAGAAACACTGTTATTTGTCAGTGTCTTCCTTCCTGTTCGTAGCCCGTCCTGCTGCAGCATCCTAATCCATCCACCCACATATCTAGACACAGCAAGGCAGTGAAAAAATTACACTAGTTCAGGGGACCTTTGGAGATGACTTTCTGAGAAAATGACTTCTTTTTTTATTATTATTATTATTGTTCTTGTTGTTATCTATTTCTTTGTCTGCTGCAGAGTTTTTCCCCTTCCTGCAGTAAATCTGTCATCAGCCTCAATACTGTGTACTTGTTATCTGTGCAGTGACACGGGCAGACCTCAGACCAAAGCCAGGACTCCAGTGCTCTGTATTATACCTAGAGGAGGCACAGCCATACAGCTTGGTGCAGCCCTTCCCACAGCACTCCCTGCCTCTGACTCTGGCAGCTGGTTTTAGTGCTCCAAGCCTGTCTATGCCATCACATCCAATCCAGGAACAGCCAAGGAGATAAGGAGTAGCTAAGAGGTAGGTGAAGAGGATCAGAGCAGAGCACAAGTCAGGCTGAGGTAACACAGAGGCACTCTGGGCGCTGTAACACACTGCAGGTGAGAAGGCAGCCACATAAATGCAGCGGCAGCAAGGAAATCAAAGTCAAGCACTAATGCTTGTGATCTTTTTTAATCTATCGATTAACTCAGTGATTCTTTCCAGCCCTAAACACTGCTAATCTGTTACTCTGGGAATAAACTGGGAGCAGGGAAAGAAAGAAGTTTTCCTCTCAGGAACACTTCTCGAGGCTTTAGTGTCTTTATTGTGATGAAGCAGACTTTTGAGCTTTCTCATAAAGGAGAAAAAAAAAAAGAGAGAGAAAAAAAAGAAAAACCCATGGAGAATGTGTCACTCCTCTAACAGCCATGGGATTCGAGTACGTAAGGGGAACAGCATGCACCAGGTTTCAAATCCCTGAATCTGATGGGTCAGAAATCTCTACCTGGTGATATATTACTGAGACTTAACTTATGGGGACAACTTTGACGTATCACCTCATACTCTGTGTGCACCTGCCACTACACAGTGGCTGCCAGGAGGATTTGTCACCTATTACAATGGCACTTCATACTCAGCCTACATATCAGGGGCACTGGTCACCCTCCCAGCAGCACAGGTCCTCCCAGGGCTGCAGAGGACCATAACCAGCCTGAACGGATCTTCTCACCCAGTCAGAGCCATCATAACATCTGCACATCTGGAGGAAAGAGACTGGAGTCATCTAGGAGTGATGCTGTGACTCTGAGTCCCCATTCCCACTGGGATTGCCCTTCTGGGTGTCACCACTGCTGGCCGTGCCCCTATAACACAAAATACATGCAGGAGCTCTTCAGCCCCAACACTTGCCTTCTGCTTCCTCATTCCCTCTGAATTCTCCCTCAGATACCCAGGTTTCCTCTCTCCCCCTCTTACTTGCTTTCTTTGAAGTCTCCAGTCGCCCCAGTTCCCTTCTTCCTCTCATGCCAGGGCCAATTTATAGTGTTAATTAGTGATGAATTAGCAGTGTAAATCCCATTCGAAGCCCCAGACCCACTATGATGAATTCCTGTGAGGAACCTGACAAATCTTATGTTAATATCTTCCTTTTCTTCATCAAGCAATTACTTCTCAGTTCATTTGCCTGCAAAGACTGAGCCCACACCCTCAGATTGTGCTGGAATGTGTGGTTTGACTTTGTCAATTAATTATTGAATGGCTTACATGATGCTGTTAGACTATTAAAAAAAAAAACACCACACATATGAAAGTAGCTCCTTATTTATTAAATTTCAACACACTGGTCATTAAAGTGCTTAGGGGGAATGCTGACACCAACTTCTCTGTTCCTAAGACTTCCCGCCATCCCCACATCTGCTGAGTCTCTGCCTGCTTAATCATGGTGACATTGCATCTTGACAGAATCACAGGATCATTACGGTTGGAAAAGACCCCAAAGGTCATCTCATCCAACCACCAGCCCACCCCTACCATGCTCACTGACCATGTCCCTCAGTGCCACATCCACACACATCCTGACAGCTCCAGGGACGGTGACAGCACCACCTCCACGGGCAGCCTGTTCCAACACCTCACCACTCTTTCTGACAAGTTTTTCCTAATACCCAACCTGAACCACCCCTGTGCAACCTGAGGCCATTGCTACTCACCCTATCAGTGTTACCTGAAGAGGCCAACCCCCACTTCACCACAACCTGCTTTCACGTAGTTGTAGAGAGCAATAAGGTCTCTCTGAGCCTCCTCTTCAGACTGAGCAATCCCAGTTCCGTCAGGAACTGCAATATATGGAGCTCGAGGAGCCTTTTCTTCCACTCACTTCCAGTCTGGAGTTATAAAAATGCCCCTCTGTTCTCTGCAGCTGACTACCAAACCACAGCCTGGCATGTCAGAGAGAAGCAAGCAATTAAAGAGACAAAGTGCTGAAAAATACATAACAAAAGCCCCGCAAATGGATACTGGGTGCCTGGAGAACAAAGGCAATGCTCGTTAATGACGAACATGGTTTAGTTAATTTTTAATAGTCCATAACAGAAGAGAGAGATGAGAAAAGCATGCTGGTGTGAGGCAGGAAACTCTCCTCCCTGTGACTGTGAACAGGGCTCCATGCACTCACTCTGTAAACTTGTGAAGCTGCTCTTTCCACACTAAATCCCCAGGTGAAAATCCCAGATAAGCTGAAGCAAACCATATCCTACACACCTAAACCCACACCCCCAGCAGCACCCAATGCCTCCAGGCCCTGCTGCAGCGCACAGAGAATACAAATTTGCTTTGTGTGCATGCACCATGTTGGTCTGGGCATCCTAGAGAGCAAACAATAGCATCGCAGCAATTCCAGGGTTCATCGGGGAGCAAAGCAATCACCCAGCACTAGAACAGCACCAAGCACACCTCACTCCTGTCCCCAGTGCTCCAAAGTCCCACAAAAGCAGGGCAGACTCCATCCCACCTCCCTGGCCTGGCCTACAACTCTGCAACAGGGAAGTGGGCAGCGCAGGTCCCAGCCAAGGGGATAGCAGAGGGAGGGAACGGTTTCTCCCAGGAGCTACAGATTGCTGAGAAGCCAGAGAAAGAACTGTCAAAAACTAATTTAAAAATGTAGCGTTCCACTTGATTTCATGTCTCAACATGTCGCTTAACAGCAATTTAGTTGTCCCCCCCCCTTCCTTTCTCAGAGACGCTGACACTTTTTTAATAAAAAAGCATAGAGGAGCTTCAGGCACTTTATTAAGTGCACAGCAAGGGTGCCAGCACCCATGCCTCTGTCCCGTGCTCCCTATTAGTGTAACGAGGACTTCAGGAGTGTGGCAGTCAGCAGAACCCCCTCCCCACTTCCAGCCTATCTGATTTCCCACAGCACATGCTTGGCTTCCTCTGGAAATCGCATCTGCAATTGGTGCCCAGAGGTGGGTCTGCCTGGGTGAGAGGCATTCAGTGCACCAGATCTGCCAGCAAGCTTAGAGAATTATTAGAATTTCTAATTTTTTGCCTTTTTTTTCCCTCTTTTTCTTTCCTTTCCTTTTTTTTTTTTTTTTTGGTCCTTTTCGTTTTTCTCGTGTCCCCAAGCCACACTGCGATGCAGGAGCTGCTGCTGCTGCCATGGTTACAATCCCATCTCTCAGCCAGAGCTTCCGGAGGGTGCAGAGCCCTCGGAGCTGTGTGCCACACTGACCACATACAGGAGGATGCACTGCCTGCCAGTGTCCCCAGCTGGCCAGTTCCCCAGCCACCCCTGTGTTGAGTCTCCCTATCTCAAACTTAATGGCTTGGAGCTCCACAGGGCGGTTTTGCAGCAAGGCACCAAGCACGCTAGCTGTGGTGCTGTTGGAAGAGTTGATCTGTGACATCTCAGTGGTGAGCTCAAAGCATAGTTGGAGTTTGGCTGATTGCTTTGGCACTGGGGACCTCATGAGCACACAGAAAATCCATACAGCAAGGTGGGCAAACAGCCTTTGGAATCCTCCAAGCAGCTCCTCCCGTGGCTCTAAGGAGATCTGAGCCCAGTTCCCAACTGGACTAGGAGCAGCCAATCATCCTGGAAATCTCAACCTGGGATCCCCCCACAGGAATCTCAAGGGAGGCCCTCCTTTTCCACAAGCATCCCAGACCTGTATCTACACTACAAGCAGCCCCACCAAGCCTGCTGCCATCCTCTGGATTCTCCTGCAGCTTTGCCCATCCCTCAGCACAACCCCAGCCTCTGCAAAGGCTGCAGGCTGTGAAGCTGCACATCCCAGGCTCCAGCTGTGGGGAGGCAGGGATGCTCCCCTCGCCCAGATGAGGCCAGCAGCAGCTACTTGTGCTCGGTGGCAGAGCAGCATCCCCTCCGTGCAGGGATGTGAGTAGCTATAGTAACTGGCTCAAGCTGCATCCCAGTTGTATGTTTGCCTTGCCCTGACGATGCTTGTGTTCATCTTCAGTGCTCCTTTTGTGGCTCGCCCTGTCTTTCTCCTGATGGAAGGCAGAAAGCACGGTTTTGCAACAGTGAGACTGCTCAGAAAAGTGCAGCGCAAGGGCTCACGGCTGCCCCCTGGCACACACCGGTAGCTACTCGGCTGTTCCCAGAGCTATCTCGTGAAGCAGCGCAGGCACCACGCTTAATCTCCGGGTAACTTCATTTCTCATCCATGCAGTCAGGAGATTGCAATTCCCCCGGCCCCTTTCGCAGAGTTCATCCAAGCCTTCTGGGCACAGCATCTGCTCGGTGCTGCAGCACCACACACCAAACAGCCCTGCTCCCCGCCCAGCTGTGCCTGCTCAGGTAACAAATTTCAAAAGCATCCAGATGATTCAGACACTCATATCGGGTTGGGAAAGCACATCTGAGAAGGGATCTTGGGCTCTTGACACTTTTGAAATGTTCCTCGCAATAATTTAAGAATGTCTCAACTACCAATTACGGCTTGATTAACAATGGTAAATAGGAGCCCTGAGTTCTGCCATCCCTCTTTCTGCCTCAGCTAATAATGACAACTGCACCAAGGGCTGCCAGGGGAAATGTTTAATATTGGAAGCCGTGATTTATTTATTTATTTATTCCTTTTGTGCTTTATAAACAAGATGATGACACTTTTTTCTCTCTGGTTTTGGCTTTGTCATGCCAAGTGGCATGTCTGACACCAGCTGAAAACACCTGGAACGGTTCTGATAGGAGCAGAGCCAGCTGCCTTTTCCTTTTTCTCCAGGACAGGGAGGTGTATATCGGATGTGAGTGTCTCTCCTCGCTAATAATGTCATCTGAATAAATAACCGGTGGTGGCTCTGACCTGGCTCAAGTGTTTGCTCTCTGCCTTCTTTTGCAGAATTTCATTTACAGGGTCTTCCCTTGCTTCACACTGATTCTTATTTTACTTTAGCCTTTTATTTACTCAATGCTTTCTTTTCTTCTCCCCCTCTCCTTTCCCTCCACTAGCCGGGCATTCAATCACAGCTGCCGGTGGGGGGGGGCTGCAGCTGAGCTTTTCACCTGCTTGCACTGGAAACAGAGGAAAACTGAGAAGCAGTGATGAACATATAAAAATCTGCATGCCCAGATCCCACCTCACCCTTACTGTGCTCTGAGAGAGGTGGAAATTGAAGCAGCACCGTGCAGGAGATGCTTTGGGCTGGGTGATGGTGAGATGTGATGTGTTGACCCCAGGCCCTCCTGACTCCATCTCTCAAGGTCTCCCAGCCCAGCCCCCTTCCTCTCTCAAGTCACACTTCTGTCCCATGATGAAGGTTAAGGCTGTGTCACAAGCAGATGGCAGCGATGGATCCCTCTTCTTGAAGCACCAGGCATGCTGCAGAGCTATGGCAGCACCCATCTCCATTGGGCCATCACAGAGGCCCTCCATCGTCTCCTCATCGTCAGTGAGGGGAGAGCACACCTTGGGATGCCAAGGGCGTTCCTGGCAGCAGCCGTGAGGAGAGCGAGCTGTGTGACAGTGATGAAATGTGAAAGCAGCTGCTTTTAAGGCCTTTCATCCATCATCCTTGTGAGCCTGCGACAGTGACAACGAGAGGGCGGGTGGGACAGAGGGGGAACTGAGAAAGATGCATGGAGTGGGGAGTTGGCTCTGAAGGCTTGGCACAGATTAAAAACAAACAGCTCTTCCCTCTGCCTGTGCATTTCAGCATCCCTCCTGCCTGTACAAATAACCCGTCTTCGGCCATTAGAAGGCCTGCTGCTGGAGACTGCCAGAGAGGTGACTGTAAGTCCATTCCTGCCTCCAATCCAGGCCTCCACTCCACAGACAGCCACATTCAGCACAGCAGAATGAAGCTCATATTGCACCTGCTGGGAAGCAGGGCCTGATGACAGTGCAGGCCAGGAGCTCTGAGGGCCATGGTGGCTCAGGTGGCTCCTCAGCCCCAGCAGTCTGTGCAAGGTTTGGCTGGGTGCACTGTGGCAGTGACATTTTGGAAGAGGAGCTGGTTTCTGTTGCACTAAGCATGCTTCACAGAAGTGGGGTGTTCATCTCCAATCAATTGCTTTTTCTGATTGTTGTTAGGAAATACAGGTAAATCAGGTTCTGCTTTTCTCTCGCAACTTTGCGATGCAGCCAGTCTCAAGCTTCTTCCAATTGCTTGGAAATGGGAATCTGCTGTGGAAGAACTTACCTGCTCCCAAGGGCCAGAACACTGACAGCATCACATCTATGCCATGTATAGAGAACTGCCATGTGAAGGAAGCATCACACAGCAAGTAAGAGTGCTGGGGCAGCCAGTGATGTGCGTGGGTCATTGGCTGAGATCACCCTCAGTGCCCCTTAATGAGCTTTTGCTGGAAGGACTGGAAGAGCAGAAGCTTGAGAGCAGAAGCTGTTTTCTTCACTCCTCAGAAAGCAGGGAACAGATGGGCAAGGGGCAGCCCACTGGATCCTAGTAAAGGGCTGTGGATGAAAAGCAAGAGCAGAGTTGTCGTGCAACTGTTTGCATTATTTTGGGCTCAGATGTTTGCAAATACAGGCTGCTCAAAATTGATCTCTTTCTTTTTTTTCTTTTTCTTAGACAGCGTGTGATAAATGTGTTAATTTTGCATTCAGCTCTGGGAGCCGAGAGGGGGCTGAGAGGAAGAGCAGCAGGGAGAAGTGACTCGCTCTGTTAGTGCAGAACCGGGTGAGCAAGCACCCAGCTCCCCATGAGCGTGGGGGTGTGTGCAAGTGACTAATCCACACCTCACTGTCCCCAGGGTCTTCCCACTTGCATCTCCACACTCCTGGCAGACACTAATGAATTCAGACCTGCAGCCTGCAAGGAGATGGGCTGCTCTCTCTGCAATCCACTCACAGAAGATGGAACCAGGGCACAGATGGAAGAAATCACTTTCCCAAGGATGCATCACCCATCTGTGGCACAATGTAAGGGAATCTTGTTCTGCTCTGTCTCATTTTCCCATGATGAGCAGGGCTCAGTGTTCACACTGTGGAACTGGGGTGAAAATTTCCCTTGCCCATTTTCAGCTGCTCAGTGGATCTCCATGTCCACAAAGCCCTATAGGTGTCTGGAGCAACTCTCTTCAAGCAGCCATCCTGGTGGCCTCTTCAGCCATGGGGTCCAGATGTGGAGTTCTCAGTACAGGAGAGGCATTGATCTGGAGCACATCCACAAAAGGGCCTCAAAAATGATCCATGGAATGGAGTGCCTCTCCTATGAGGACAGGCTGAGAAAGCTGGGGCTGTTCTGCCTGGAGAAGGGAAGGCAGTGAGGAGACCTGAGAGTGGCCTTTCAGTATGTAAAGGGGAGCTACAGAAAGAAGGGGACAGACTCTTTAGCAGGGTCTGTGGTGACAGAACAAGAGGAAATGGTTTCAAGCTCAAAAAGGGTAGATTTAGGCTGGATATAAGGAAAAAATCTTCTACAGTGAGGGTGGTGAGACACTGAAACAGGTTGTCCAGTGATGTGGTTGATGCCCCGTCCCTGGAGACTTTCAAGGCGAGGCCCTGGACAATCTGATCTAGATGTGGTGCCTCTGTTCATTGCAGGGGAGTTGGACCAGATGGCTTTTAAAGATCCCTTCCAGCTCTAAAGATTCTATAATTCTATGATACTATGACCTCAGGCCAGATGATGCACATGCCATAATCCCTCCTGAGTAACACGGTGCTCCTCAGGGTTTCCACAGCTCTTGCTGTTCTTGCTTTTTTTGCAGTGTCTCTTTCCATGCCAGAAAGTCAATGACCATGGCAAGGGTTGGGTTTCTCATGGGGGTGTGGACAGCCGAAAGTGTTTCTGAATTCCCAATCACTTCAGAAGCAAAGCCAGAAAGACCCTTGAGGAGAAGGCAGACAACAAATGAGGCAGACAGCCTCTTTTTTTTTTTCAGAAGACCTTCATCCATGGAAGCTCAGGGATAAGCTGGAGTGCTCATCAATGGCAAGGGCAGCATTGCAGCAGCAGCAATTGAAAATCAGAGTGGCAGGAGAAGGAGTGCATTTTGGGAGTGCTCCTGAACAGGAGAAGGAGACAATTTTCAGGATCGCTGTCTTTCACTGAAATATCCATTCTGAGGTTGACCAAACTGAGTCTTTGAACACTGAAAATCAGCAAATTATTTCAGCTGAGGGGAAAAAACTGAGAATTTCAAAAGCTCTATATCAACATTTTCTGAATTACCTGTTTCAAGTTTTCTTGCTGAAATAACCATTTATTTTTACAGATCTCTTATAGTCCATTAGACTTTTTATTTTTAAATCCCTAAGCAGAACATTTGCTTTCAAACTAAGTCATTTACTCAACACAAGATGATTTTTCTGCTTTTCATTTCAGCAGGAAACTGAAAAATAATGAATTTCACAATGACCCCCAGTTTTTCTTTTTGTTGTTTTTTTTTCCTTTTTTTTTTTTTTGAATGCTGCTATTCCTGTAGCAAACCAAAGGAGTGCCTATTTGCACAGCTATAGTCAAATGTCACTTTCCTTAAATTCTCTATTGACCAGCTAAGGGCAAAAGGCTATGCAGCTGCTTAGGAAAGCATATGGCATGCTCTCCTGACAAACACAGAAACCCAAGCTACTCACTGTCTTAGCTAATTGCCAGGCAGAAGACTTGCAGATATTTTGTCAGTAGTTTTGGAGTGGGATAAGTTTTGCAGCGAGGACAACATCGTTCCCTAAATAATGGACATTGGCATGGGATCATCCAGCAACCCCGGATCTTGTCCCTTTAGTGGCCAAAGTAGAATAGGGCAGGCATACAAAACCTGCTTTTAATCCCCTTCCTCTCCAATCATTTTCAGCGCAGGGACTTCCTGAAACAGAGGTAATTTCTCTGTGTTTAGTAACTACCAGTGGGTTTTCCTCTTTTAGACTTAATGGAAACTTTAGCATAATGTCCTGAAGCAAAGAGTGTAGCAGAGTAATTACCTTTCCCAGGAAGAAGAATGTCTTTTTGCTTCTTTCAGGCCCAGCTGTTGCTATATTTGTTTGATGGCTTTTGAATTTGAAAAACAAGCCAAAATCTGATGGCACTGTCATCCTTAAAGCATTTTGGAGAACTCTGTGACCTGATTCCCAGATCTGCAAAGTTCCTTCTGAGATACCAAGTTAGAAAAAGGGAGTTCTTACTTGCAGTGAAGCAAGATGTGGGGTGAACGATAGAATCATAGAATCATTATGGTTTGGAAAAGACCTCTATGATCATCTTGACCAGCCACCAGCCCATTCCCACCATGCCACTGGCCATGTCCCTCAAGGCCACATCTACCACAGCCCTTGGACACCTCCATGGACTGCACCACCTTCCTGGGCAGTCTGTGCCACTGCCTCACCACTCTTTCTGAGAAGTTCTTCCTAATACTCAAACTGAATCTCTCCTGGTGCAATTTGAGGCCATAACTTCTTGTCCTATCACTAGTGCATTCAGGAGACCAACATTTAGGCAGGAGCCTAAAAACAATTCTGCTGCATCTTTTTGTAATGACTCTTTGGACAGTTGAAGTCTCCTTGCTTCTTCAGACTCCTCTCATACACCGTGTCCCCATCCTACAGCTATCTCAGCATCCCTCATCTTGGCTTATTTAAATTGGTTTGTGTTTGTCCCCAGACTGACCCAGTACTCTAGATGCAGATTCACAAGTGCCAAGAGCACTGACTGGAGACTGTGCACCTTCCCTGGGTTTGCAAATTTTATCTTTGTTCTTACATGAACTTTCCTCTGTAGTTATTGCAGGTATCAGCACAAGCTTTGCCTGGCAGCTCTATACTTGCTCTGCCCATCTCCTAGATTAGAGCTCTTCACAAGCCAGCTCTAATCCAAAAGCTGAGTAGCTAGGTTGACAATGTGTGAGACTGAAATCACCAAGCCATGCTGAGGAGGTGGGGGCACGACAGCTGAAGCTCAGTGCTAACAGTAGAGATTTAGCACATGTGCAACCACAGGGGAGAACTGAAAGCATGGGCTCACATCCATTTGCAAGAATCTGCACAAAGCCCCTTGTCCTGTGTTTGTGCAGTGGGATAAAGATCTCATCCTGCCTTGCTCAGGGCCTTTCACCCTCTCAGAGTTGGAGATCAGAATATAATGCAAGAGTAGAGCTTCTGACGGGGGAGCCTGGTATTTTAATGAGTCACTTGAGATGCAGAGCCATGGATGTCCAGGCATTCCTGGAGATGTTTTAATAAATAACAATGAAGATAACAATTTAAACACAGTGAGCAGGAAATGCATTATTGAGCATGCATAACACAGTACAAACTTAGAGCCTATTCAAAGCCTTCAGAAAGCAGCCAAGCAAAATTCAAACAAACAGAAGCAGGCAGGCACATCTGTGCTTTAAAGGCTGTCTGTAGCTGAGCACTGCAACCTTTACCTGCAGCAACTTGTTATATCCATGCGCCTGCCTGCTCTCTCCACCTTTCTGCTGGAGCTGACTTGCTCCCAGCAGGGCAGAAATGAGGGACATGTGTGCATGGAGCAGTTCCTGGTGTCTGTGGGTCTGTACTGCTCTCCAGGCTGCAGCCTCTGAGCCAACAGAGGTGCCCTCCCACAGCTCTTCACTGCTTTGGGTCTGCTTAGAGAGAAGATGCTTTCCCATTCTTCCTGATAGCTTAGGATCTCTGCGCCTCAGATGGGTGTTCCTGAGTCATTCTCAAAAGGAAGGAAGGTTTGGTATAAAAATTCGGGAAGGTTGGAGGATTATTAACTGCATGTAAACATCTGTGGTGCATACTGGTTGTGGAGAGTGTCCCTTGGATTGTGTGGCCTCCTAGGAGAGAAAAAGATCCTATGAATGGTGTTGAAAAGAGTTGTGGCCAAAGCAGAGAGCTCTGCTGCTCCAATAACCACTGTAGGATTACAGGGAGAATTCAAGGATTGCAAGAGTGCCAAGGGAGCCACATTACTGTGCAACAGCCGTGCCAAATTAGAGCATGATCCTTAGCTTAAGGTCTCAGTTTTAACATCCAAAGATCAGAGCAAAGTGCAGAGCGAGATAATTAAAATTTTACAGTAACGCAAAGGGAGGGGAAATCTTGAAAATGTCTTTAGATGTATCTCTTTTTCTTTTTTTTTTAATGACTATAAAGCATGTCCCGAGTGATTTAGCTCAATACCTGTTGTCGGCTTAAAGCTAAAGGCATTAACGAAACTAAGCCAGGCACATGATCTTTGCAGCTTTTCTTGTTTGCATCAGCTATGACAGGAACAAATATTTTTCCTTCCAACCTTCTACTTTTGATCCCATCACACTGCTCCCTGCCCAGAGGGGACGGAGCAGAGAAGTGACGTATCTCCCAGGAGGAGCAGTGGCTGACGGAGTTTGGAGGTGAGGGACAAGCTAGCAGCTGGGTGATTGCAGGACGTGGGAAGCAGATGTTGGTAGTCCCGAGACAGAAGTGAACAACAAGGTTTTCCAGCAACAGCACGGTGTGCACAAGGCACTGCACACAAACCTGCCCAATGTTTGAAGCACAGCACTGCTGGGTTTCTCAGATATCTGCTGAATAGCTGAGGAAGGTTTTATTTAAACTTGGTTCCTATTGCCAAAGGCCCCGCTGTCTGAGTTGACAGAGAGTATTCCTCAAGTAGCTACTGAAGCAGCAATCTCCGACATGCTCCCAAGACCTTATCTGTGCCAATTCTGTTTAGATGGGGCTTGATTTTCCTCTCACTTACACCTGCTTCACAGCAGGGTAACTCCACTAAAAAGCCTCCTCATTTATGCCCACAAGAGGAAGAGTCAAGGCCATCCCCTGCAGGAAGCATGCACACAAAATACCACATGCACGATGTGCTATAAAAAACAATCCCTCAACTGCTTCCACCATCTCAGCACAGAAGCTCCTCTCTCCAATGCTGTTTTTAATAAAAATCTTGTGGAGAGGAAACTGCCTTCCTGAGCCATCACGCACAGAGACTCATGAGAACTGTTGGGTTGGATCATGACAGTATAAACTGGTTTATTGCCAGAATAAGCAACAGATGCCAGCAGTGTGACACGGAGCGAGTATTTGGCAGTTTGTTCAAATACTCTGACAGCGGCAGGCATTTTAGACTCCGACAGATAAGAAATTGGCCAGCAAAATGCATTGATTGAGTATGTGGGCTGCGGAGTCTGCCCTGCCACCTCCCTGAAATAATGCAGGACTGGTTCCAGGAGCGTGTGCAGCTCCTGCAGGGCACACCTACTGCTGGATGCCACACAGCCTGTAACTTTGCTTCTGGCCATTGTTTAGGGAGATGGCATTTGTTGTGGGCTTCTGTGGGGGGTTTCAGACAGAGCAAATGGTTTGCTGTCATATTTCACTGTCTGAGCCTTTTTTTTTTTTTTTTTGCAGATAGACAATGCCTTTTTTGTGAAACCCCACCTAGAGAGGGAGGTGTCACCATCAGGTAATATAATGGGGAATTTCTCTGCTAGAGAGAGATGGATGAAGTAGTGCAAGTATAGAGTAAGAAAGGCTGGGATGATAGGTAGGTAGATAGGTAAGTAGACAGACAAGCAGATAGGTAGATAGATAGGTGAGTAGTTAGGTAGGTAGGTAGGTTGGTAGGTAGGTAGGTAGGTAGGTAGGTAAGCAGCTAGGCAGGTAGATAGATAGGTAGATAGATAGGTAGATAGGTAGGTAGGTAGGTAGGTAGATAGATAGATAGATAGATAGATAGATAGATAGATAGATAGATAG
>NW_024962252.1:73336785-73526456 GCF_019238085.1 Lagopus leucura | reverse complement strand
TAGATAGATAGATAGATAGATAGATAGATAGATAGATAGATAGATAGATAGATAGAAAGCCATGGTGGTTGGCCAGCACCTTAGTAGCATCCGTCTCATTTTCACAGCTGGGTTCTTACAAGCAGGGCCAGGGGATGGCTCATTCTGTCCTTCTGATTTGAGTCTGTGCTCTATGAGTAGAAAGCCATGTGGGGTTTGTAGGCGAGACTTCAGATCCCCTCTGAGAGGCTGAATCCCCTCCACCTGTGGGTTGCAGGATCTCATGGGGACGCAAGGATTGGCAATACCCATCTGGGGTGCTGGATCATAGAATCATGGAATCATTAGAGTTGGAAGGGACATCTACAGCTAGAACAGGATGCTCAGAGTCCTGTCCAGCATGACCTTGAATGACTTCAAGATCATTAGAGGAGAACAAGGAGAGCAGATTCTTGAACTACATCTTCACAGAGCAAGGAAATTGAGTGGAAAAATAAAACATCCTGCTGAACAGAACTGTGCTGGGGAGGGAGAGTAATCAGGAAGAGAGAGAAAAGCTCCCTTCTGCCTCCAGCTATGGATATGATCAATGATCCTCATGGAGCAAGGCACACCAGGAGGGAGGTTTGGGTGCTGCTGGCAGAGAAGTGCAGCTGCCATGGCAGAGCTACAGCTGAGGGCGCAAGCAAAAGACCAAAGTCAATGTGCACGACACAGGTATCATGTGGAACCATTCTGGATGGGGATACGATGCCTGCATCACCCACCTCCAGCCAATGCCATCACCCCCTCACTGTCACCACCACCTGCCCCAGCCCCTACAGGAGCCACATGTCACATTTGCCATGTGGGGGTTTCCATTTCAGACACTGTGATTCAACTTTTCGGATAAAGTTATTAAGGCAAATTTGATCACAATGACACATGGATTACAGTGTGTGTTGCAGACTCTAATCCTGTTTACTGTTCTGGGGGAATGGGCAATTATTACAAAAGCTGGGACAGAGTGTTTTTAATAACATTTCTTGTTAAGATTTAATTACAGGAAATTGTATTTTCTTAATCACTGAAAACTCAACTGCCTGGGAAAATTTTTTATATAATTTCATTTGCAGTTTATTAAATCCTTGGGTTATTTCTTTTCTGAGGCTTTGTTTTAGTCATTTACTAAATGCTCCTTAACATGTGTAGGAGCAGATTGCTCAGAAGCACAAAGAAACAAAGGGAAGCAGAGTCTGGAAGGGTGGGCTGGCCTTTGACAAAGCAGATTTCTGAGCAGGATTTACAGGTCCTAAGGTGTTCTTTAAAACAAAATTCAACCACTTTTCTGCCCAATCTCTGCCTACGCTGCAGCCCAACATGTTGCCTGGGATGCACCTCAGCCTCCTCCTCTCCTCACCAGCTGATCTGTCCCTTCCCAGAGTATCCAGGGAACAGCCCTACAGAAAGCATCTCCATCCTGCTGGGCAGCTATCTCATTCCGTCCATGCTCATGGATGGTCTGAATGTCTACCTCCACCTCTCTGCTATGAATGAGTTCACCCATCTATCTCCCTTTCTCCAACTGTGCTTTAAGGTGCTGATTTTCTAAATCTTTGAGGTACAGAAGAGACAGCTGGGCATTTCTCCTCTGCTCTTTGATGTGCTCTTCTAGTGGCCTTTGTTTTCTATTCCCAAGCAGAAGTAACCCAGCCAGAGAGGACGGGATGTGGAGAGTGCTGAATGCACTGCACCCTGGCCCCAGCCCAGCTCACATCCAAGCTGCTGCAGTACTGGTAGACTAAGAAACATACTGAGAAATGTCTGCCCAGCATTCTGGGAGAGAAGAGCACATAACTGTCAAGGTTGCCTCTCTGTGAATGATGAAGCTGTAGGTGATGTTTGTGTCCAGAAAACCTGCAAATCCTAGAAGGCAATGCACATCCCACATGCTGAACATGGCATCCCCTGGCACCTGTCTCGGTGCACACTGAGCACCATTAGCTCAACACTCACAGCTCCGTCCCTGCTCCATGGCAGTGACAAGCAGCGATGTGACAGCTTTCCCAAAGCACTGTACTCTGAATTTCAGGACATAAGTGTTGAAAAGCAGCACCACATACAAACATGCAAGTCAAACCTTTATGCTAAGCCTCTCTTGTAATGTTGTTCAGCTCCAGCAAATTCCAGTGCACTCTGTTCTTCCAGCTCTGTCTATGTGAATTTCAGTCAGGGCTGTTTCTTCCAATTCATCGTCACCTTCCTTTGTCTAGTTTTTTAAATCAGAGCAAGCAATTTCCCCCATGAGAAACTTCTGTGTTCACAGATCAGAGACTCGTATTAATTAAACAAGGTGGGCTTATGTGGAAAGAGCATGGGGAAAGGAGGAGGTAGAGCCCCCATTCCGACTGCTTGCTTCAGGTGATTGGAGGAGAGAACAGCTGTCAGCAGAACAGATCCTCACCCTCATCCCACTGCCCATGTCCTTCCTGTTCATCCCATGGATCTGAGATGCCCAATGATACATGGCACTGGGAGCTGATGCATGAGCTTCTCCAGTGGCTGTGTGTGAGCCTGGCAAAGGTCGTATCTCAGGTGATTGCCTTTGGAGGATCCTTGCTGCTAAAGTCTTGCATCTGTCACAAGGAGTATTTCCCATCTGCTGCGATTTATTCCAGGTTCTCCTGGACCCAGCTGATTCCTGCCTACCCTCCCTGAATCAAGAGCAGTCACATCAATCTCTAACCTGGCTTCCAGTGATATCTGCAGGGCAGGACCTGTCAGTGGGAGCGCGTGGGCTTGCACACCATGAATTTCAGATGGGAACCTGGCCGATTACTTTGCAGAGCTACAGCAGTCTGGGTCTCTCTCATGTCACCCAGGTATACACACAGTGCTGGCCCCAGGGCTCACTCCTAAGGTGCACTCTTCCCGGGATGCTCTGGACTTGCAGGCTTCCCTCTGCGAAAGCTGCACGGGGAGACTGCAGGCATGCAGCAACATCTACAGAAAATCAGGGTGTACTGCAGGCCTGAAAGAGGAGCAGAGCCAGCAGGAGCTAGGAGCCAATCGGTGCTCTTCTAATATACATCAGCCTTCCACATCACCACCTTCCCATGGCAGCCAGAAATGTGAGAGACACATCTCAAGCGCCAAGCAGTAATTAGAAAAGGCGAAACCGAGCTTGTTTCCATATCTTGAGTATCACAGCTTTGAAGTGAGGGAGGCTGTGGTGCAATGAGTATGGAAATGTTCCCTGCAGTCTCCTGAGCCCCAGGAAGCAACAGCTTTGCCTGCTTCTACAACGGAGAAGGACACAGTGGGCTTGGTGTGACCTGTCTTTGGCACTGCCAAGTCCCAGACTCTTCCAAGGGAGACAGAAAGACAGCCAAAGGCATAACCTCCTCCTGGGGAAGCTTCCCCCATCCCAGAGCAGACAGTGTGCCAACCCAGAGCCACTTGAGGCTGCAAATAAGCAAGGGCATAGTCAATCACACTCCCAACTACCAGGCCCACTGAAAGGTGATGCCCCTGCATATGAGCAGCTTGGCCACCACCCCTGATATTGCTCTGCTGTGGAGTGCACTGCCCTTTCTGGCTCTGGGTGCTCCCGCCAGTACTGGTAGGCTGAGCCAAGGCCAACATCTCAGGCTGGCTGAGTGCCTATTAGAGCCAGGAAAGCCAATACATTCAGCATATTCATGGAAAGGAGAACAGCTTTGAGTAATAGCCACAAGTGCAATGGCATCATTACTCTAAGCTGCAGCCTCGGGGCTGCTGCTGCAGAGGCTCTTTGTTCGGCTGGGGAGATGCACTGTGACATTGCTGTTTATCTATGATGCAGAGAGCAGAGGAGCACAGATCCCCAGCATGCCAGGGATTCTAGTCTCTTAGCACAAACATCATTGTGTTGTTCTTTCACTGCTGCAACTATCAATAAAATACACACCTCTATACCAAAGAAAAAAAAAAAAGAAAGAAATGACACTTCTCATCGGACTGATACATCAGTGCTTTGTTGTTCCCTTTGGCTTGTGATTAACTGTATGCCACAGCTCCTCCATTAACTCAAAATGAGATGTAATAGTGACCAGCATGGGCACGCTGGGCTGAGCATCTTGCCTTGGATGAAGGCACTTGAACTTCCTCTGCCTCTGCCCTGTGTTCGTACGCTCCCAGCAGTGACAGCTGGGCAGCAGTGACTGATCCAGAGCTCACAGCAGAGGTTGGGGTGGGTATGTCCAGGCCTGACATGGACCACTTTCTTGGTCAGAAACCTCAGCTCTGCAGAGGCACAGCCAGGAGAAGGAGGAACAACACATCCTGCTCCTCAGGCTATAGACAGCTCCAGGAGAGCAGAGTAAGGCTGAGGCAGTGACCTACAAACAGTGTGAACCACCATGCCTAATCCAGAAAGCTCAGAGGGAACATGGATATTTCCTGGTCCAGTATGAAGAGTGGGGAGCTTTGGTCTGCTGTCCATGCCATCAGAGGGCTGTATTTCTCAGCTGTTTGCCCAGAGGTGTGTAACTGCCAAATGGAGAGTTTTTCCCAAAGAGCACAGTTAAAGATATTTGGTGTATTATGGGGAAAGATAACTCTCCAACAGCAGGAAATACTGCACAAATCCCCAGCAGTGAGAAGGGAGCATCAGAGAGGCAGCCCAGGCCAATTATAGTGACACATTTGATTTCCTGGAACCTAGATTTACAGCAACTTAGAAAAGTAGGGAAGATTGTATTATAAGTCCGCTATGACTGTGCTTCTACTCCAATTTGGGAAGCCAATAAGAAAAAGTGAACTTTCAGCAAGGGCTTAAAAATGATGATTTAGAAAAAGAAAGGGTATAAAACAGAAGAGTGACTTGCTAATACCAAGAGACCCTCTCTGAATCTTGGGGTTTGGAGAAATACTCTAAAAGCTGGATTTGTCCTTGGCAGTTTAACAATACAGGACTGCAACTGAAATACCTGAGCTCAATCCCCTGCTGCCTCTGGCAAGCAAATGACCATGTCCTATCACATGTTGACAAGCTCCTTCTTAAATCCCACTAGAGTTTCTTCTCTCTGTTACATCCGCTGGGAAACTACTGCAGAACCTCACAGCTTTCTGATGCTTACAAAGCCTTTTCCAGCCTACTGCTATTTGAAAGCCCTCCTTCCAATGGCAGTAGCAGTTCCCAGTCTTTGCTGGAAATACCTGATTTGAAAGGACTGGCATTTGACGTTCTCCTGGCTGACTCATTTTCACAGAGAAACACAGGAAGGTTGAGGCTGGCAGGGACCTCTGGACCATTGGGCCCAGCCCCTGCTGCAACAAGGACACCCAGAGCAGGGAGCCCAGAGCCATGCCCAGGTGGCCTCTGAAGATCTCCAAGGATAAATCTCCACAGCCTCTGGGCAGCTTGTGCCAGTGCTCCATCAGCCACACAGTGCAGAAGTGCTTCTTGGTGTTCTCTCGGAACACCTCCTGTGTGACAGTTTAGCCCACAGCCTCTTGTGCAGGCACTGGGTACCACTGAGAAGAGCCCAGCTCCAACCTCTTGGCATCTTCCCTTCAGGTTTCTGTACACACTGCTGAGAAATCAATCCTTATCTTTCCAGCCAATACGCAGAACCCCCAGGGTCTCCCTCTTCCTGATCATTTCAAAGACACCAACACTCAGATTATAGCTGAGCTTTTCATAAGCAGTTCCTAAGTGTCAGACTTTACTACCACTATACTATCCCACTCGTCAGAATGATCCAGTTCATTTTGTGTGATATTCTGATCCTCTTGTGTCCTTGTTGATGTCTCCTGTCTTTGTGTGAATAACAAACTCCATCAGAGGACAGCTACACTTTCATTAATGAAAATACTAGATCAGTCTTCAGATTCATCCCTAAGAAACACCATTAGACCTTTAAACCTTGTCAGTACACTCCTGTGAAACACACTCTGCTGTCATATCTCTCTCGAGACAGTTTTTTTTACTCCACTTGTCATCTCTGCTAATCTCAAAATCCTTCAGCTCCACTGATTTCTCAGTGGCACCCCATCAAAAACATATTTGAAGTGTACAAAGATCTTCCACATCCCTTTTGTCTAGAAAATCAGCTGCCTTCTCAAAGAAAGATATCAAGTTGCTCTCCTATCATCTGTCCAGGACAAAACCAATGCTTCATCTTATGACCTTTTCCATTTACCTCTGCTAATTTGTCCGTCCTTCACAAGTTTCTCAAAAGCTTTAAATATTGCTGAGGTCAGACACGGGCACGTACATGCCCAGAGCACATTTACTGCCTTTATTAACTAAAGATACTACCTGTGCTAATCTCTAATCACATATTATTCACAGTTTGAAAGATGTATCAAAGCTCCATGCCTGCTGCTTGCCATTTGCATGCAAGTCCTCCCAACATCTGGAAATGCTGATTACCTGTGCCTCCCAAACTGACTGTATCCAGCACTTGAAGTCACACACCACCTTGGGTGTGATCTGGTACCTGATGCTCTCAGTTGGCCATCAAAGGGAGAAAACGTGCTGATAATTTAATACAGCTGCTTCCAGCCAAAAAGCAAAATGAGAAAGTAGCAGCATTGGTAGCTTGTGACTGATGGGTGCAGGAGGCTCAAGGGTTCTCATGGGTGTCACTGTGACTGCTTCTCCACAGGCATCATCCCCAGGCATGGTCTAGGGCTGAGGGGAGCTGCAGAACAGAAGGAGATGTTTTATTTTATGCCCTGCTTTAAGAAAGGCTGTTCAGCCGGCAGATGGGTAACTGTTGAGCTGAAAGGTTGTGTTAGAAATTAAGTAGGTTAGGAGTAGCAGATCAGATTAAGAGAAAAGCATGCTAGTAACTTGGCTGAGGAACAAATGAGGACAGCATGTAGCATCAACAGTTAGAATTAAACATGCTGTCCTCATTTGTCCCTTAGCTAACCAGGCAGGGCTTTGTAAATGTTGATGTTGGATTATCATCTGTGCATGCATAGAAAGAAAGTCCAGAAAGTATCAGTGTGATGGTCCAAGTCTCCAGAAGCTGTGCCATCAGTCAGTTTCCTCAGGGTACTGGCTTTGTGTAGGCATTAGGTAGATGGGTATAAAAGAGTTGTCTGGCTCCATACTGGGGATATTAGAACATGCCTTTGTCTTTATGTTTTCCCCACTCTTCCTCTACTAGAAATCCTGTTGAGCAAAGAAGCAGTCTCTTGTGCATATTCGTGCAATTGCCATTTCTAACAATATCTGTGAGGACTCTCATTTTTAAGTTTGAGAGCTTTTACAATTGTTTTAAAATTTTCCTCTCTCTGCACTTAAACTAAATAGGTATCACACAGTAGAATGAAGGTGTTCAGACACCATAGCCTGAGATCATAGCAGTGTTTTCTACTTTCTGCTGGCTGCCTTGACTCCATCCCTTCTGCGTGTTGTAGGAAGACTAAAGCCTGGCTGAGCATTGGATGTTCAGTGCCTCTCATCCCAAACTATGGACAATCCAAGCTGGACAAGCTGGGAACTTCTTGTGGAGTACAGCACATATCATGAAACCATCTTAGCTCCATCTCCAGACAGGTTTGGACACAAAGGTATGTACCTATGATGCTGCTGATGAACATGGGGTTATTAGGTGTGATTAGCTATCATAGATTACCTAGTGCCAGCAAGACAGAGTATATTTTTAAGTGCAATACTCAGATCCATATATTAAAGTTCCTAGGTGTGACATTAACAGGAAAAAATAGGAGAGAATTCTGCTGGGGGTTATGGGAGCCGCTGTTGTGAAACCACCATTGGATTTCTGATATAGCAGCCTACAGGTATGGAGAAGGCTGCTGAAAGGCAGATACATACACATATAAAATCAGTATATTAAGAGGCAAAAGACTCATTTGGCAGATAGCAAGCTTGAGAAAATGAAAAGGAAATGGGATGCTAAAATGTTTTACGTTACATACTCATCACAGAGAAGGGGAGTTGTGTTTTTAATGAGCAAAGATGTATCATTTCACTTTTCGAGCCTTCCAGCTGATGATAAAGAGACTTGCTTTAGAGCAGCAGGATTAAACAAGGTACAGATATGGATTATAAATTGCTATGTACCAAATGTGAACAGATTGCCCTTAAATGTCATTCTTATCTACATAAATCAATCCTAGTAGAGAAGAACAATTCAGCATGGGAGGAGGTGAAGGAAAAGACAATGTACCTGGATCCTCTTATACCTCATGCAGGATCCAGTTTAACTCAGAAATCTGCTGCAGGCTTTATCCACCCATGAGGTCACTCTTAAGGCCCTGGCACGTGTGTTGCCATCTCCACAGTACAGAAGGAATCTGGACAATAAGAGGCTCTGGTGCTAGCCCCCTGCACAGACCACACTAAGCTTCATCAGCCTCCTGCACCTAAGCTTGAACCACGCACCGTGCACTAGACAAGATGGCAGCAGCCTGCATGCCCTGAAAGCTATTTCACACAGTTTACCCGGTTCACACAGAGCTCCTCATGTTAGAAATGTAGGTCTTGCCGAGGCAACCTGAGTGGCAGGGGAGCATGAGAAGGCAGCTGGCCCAGGGTCGCTCTTTTCAGGCAAAATGGTGGCATGATTTTAAAGGGCTGAGAGAACAAGTGCAGGAACAACCTCACAAGTTCACAGATCAGGAAGGAGAGCCTCAGTGGCTTATGCAGGTCTTCTAATTCTTACGATATTTCATTAATATAAGCAACTGTACTGAAGGAGGATTAGAGGGCAGTAAAAGCATATCTATCTTGAAAATTGGCATTAGTGGTGATCCTGGGAATTACAGACCAATGAGTTTTATTCTGAACTAGGCAAATTAGCTGAGAAGATAATTAAATTGCAAAGAATAAAACATCTAGATGACAGTGATGATATAACAGGAACAAACCAACACCACTTCAGCAAAAGTATTCACGCCTCACACGTGTAATAGGATGCTTTGTGCATGTCAGCAAAACAGCAGATAAAGGGAGACTGAGGTGGTGGATTATTTGCATGTTCAGAAAGCCTCCATCCACTCTCCTTCCTCTGACTCTCACTGTTTGAAAGCAAAGCAGTCAAAAGAAAGATGTAAGCAGCTATTGAAGATCAAAATCAGGTTGAAAGAAGTGCTAAAACACAATCAGTGGTCAATCTGGTGAGGATTTCAAATGCACCAGCACCTGTATGGGTAATAGAATTAACAAATGATCAAAGTGGTAAGACTTGAGCAATCTCTGCTTTCTGCAGCTTTAATATGAGAGTACCTCTGTCAGCTCTTTAGATCACATAAGTGATCTGTCTTGGAGAAATGTGTTATCCATGGACTTTACGTGTTTCTTCCACAGACTTTATGCTACTCAACAGATAGGAAAATGGGAGTCTCAAATCCTCACCTCCTGGAGGTGCATTTCTTCATCATGAGCATCTTGAGTTGTTTTGCCCCTAGCAGTTAGGAAAGGAAAAAAAAAAGTTAAAAGGAATCTCAATCCAAAAAAAAAAAAAAAAAAAGTCTTAACAGCGATGTGACTTCAGGGACAAGTTTACTTTGGAATTGCCTCCTAACTGATACATTAGAGGATTGTAATCCCATAAGAATGGGGCACAAAGAACAGGTCCTAATGGAGCAAGCAATGCTGATGGGCAGAGCACTGTCCCTTGCAAGATGTGGCATCTCAAAAGGTGTCCATAAGGCCAATGTCACCCAGGCTGTGTGCCACCAATATCAGCTCAGTCTCTGGATTCATAAAGGATGGGATTAAAAACAAACAAACAATCAAAAAAAAATTTAACTTATAATGGCCGTTCCTTTGTCATTTCAGTGCAACCCTGTCTGATCCTGCAGGACTGAAGCCTAGGACAGGATGAGTTTCTTCTTCTGGGTTTGACTATGATAGCTCAGTTGCCAGAATGCCACAGCAGAAATAAAGCAGGTAGAAAAACAATTAGGAGGAGCAAGTATGACCTCCTGAATGGGGGGACAGAGAGATTGAGGCAGGGTGACATAGAGAAGGATGGATAAAAGTGATGTGAAAACCAGGTACGAAATACCTGGAAGGGCAGAAGTAAATCATTCCCTCACATAGACTGTCCAATAATAGAAGAACAGAGCACACACAATTAGAGCGAAAGGCACTGCATTTCAAACTGATAAAAGGAGAGACTATTTTTACACAATGAATAATTAACCTGTGAAGTTCACTACCACAGGATTGTACCGAGGACAGAGGCTTAGCAGCATTCAGAACAGGAAAAGCCATTGATATGAATAATGAAAATATCCACCATTACACTTGACAGAGTAAAATCTCTCTGTAAGGGGTTTTAACTCATCCTGGCCCAGTGTAAGCCCTCCACTGCCTGACTGGCAGGAGAGAGAGTAGATATCTGCTGGGTGCTGATGGAGGCTGCCATGTCCACCTCTGCAGCTCTTGGTGCTGGCAGGAGAAAGGGGATGGAGACCAGGCAGGGGGAGAGCAGAACTGCTCTCATATGGTAATTCCAGTGCACTGGTAGAAGGGATTTCAGTTGCTTTTCATTTCTGTTTCTGCTTTGTTCAGCCATCTGTTTGTTCCTCCAGCCTGAGAAGCCTAAGGTCTCTGGAGGAAAAGAGACTGCAGCCTGCTACCTGCCAGATGAGGCTGTTGCTTTATCTCTTGCAAATTTGACCAAAGCATTCCCCTTTAACAGAAGAGTTGGCCAATTTTCAGCTAATCATCTTGACCTCATCTGTGCTCCTTAGAGTTTTCAAAGGAAAACCAAAGTTATAAAATACTTCAGTTATCTGAAGATAGAGAGCAAAATGGTGCAAACGACCATGTAATGGATTTACAGAGGAGACTGGACTTGTTTCTGTGCCATTTTCATTCAGCTTTTACCCTTTCTCATGAGAGCTTGGCTTTATACCACCATTCAGCAAAGATGGCTTCCAGTGAGATGGAGATGCATTTTCTCTCCTGTCCAAAACAAAGTGTGTCAGAGGGATGTGGCCCACCTGTCCCAAAGAGGAGAGCCACTATGGATCTTATAGGCCTTCATGCAAAGGCCACAACTCCCCTGTCGATAAAACCTCAGCTTTTGCCTCTGTAGATCATCTTCTACCCTAAGAACACAAAACATTTCATCAAGATTACCTAGGCAGCACAACATGCTGAGGAAGCAGGTGGGTGAATACCATCTCCATTTAGGACTGAAAAATTAACCCTGTGAATTAAGCAGCATGGGTGAGCACAAAATACACATCCTTAAAACATCCCTACAGAGCCTGCAGGCTGCAGTTTCTGCTTCATAAGCCGCTAAAAGCATTGCAATATATAAATCAGGCATCCCTCCACCTGCATCCTTCTCCCTGCAAGGCCTCTTCAGCACGTACTGCCAAAGCACAGCTGGGCAAATAGTGCTGCTACCCCACAGTGCCGTAGCTCGGCAGGTAACAGGCACAGCCCAGCTGTCGTTTCTGCCCCAGCAGAACTGGGGAATGGCCTACTGTCATCAGCTCTGGTGTTCTGCTCAGCGGCTCCAGTGAGATGTAGACTTGACTCCAGGGAGCTCAACTTGTTTCCCCCAGCTAAGGTGCATGAGCTGCATCCTGACACATTTGCTCCCAGGGATTGCTGAGGGATATACCATGTCATCTCACAGGGTCACCTGTAGCATCAAGCCTACATGGTGCTAGGGAGTAAAAACAGGCAGAACCTAAAAGCGTAACGCAAAGCAAATGAAAAGCAACTGTTTGCAACAGAGCGCTATTATATTATTGGAAGAGGTGCTGAACTTTGCCTTAAAGAACTGTGCAGTATGTACCAGGCACAGGGAATAGTCCAGAACCCATGGGGGTTGTGATAAACCCAGGAAATTATGAATTTGTTTAAAGAAGAGGGAAGAAAGAGATAAAAACATTCTTCCTACAGAGGCTAAAGTGGATTTCTATAACTCAAGTCACAAGGTATCGGTGCTGTTTTTGTGGATTACTGCAGGAGATTATGTACAAGGCTAAGTAGGATGAAGTCAGACAAGGGTTGATTGTCTTCTGGGAAGACATGAATTAAAGAGATTTTGGAAGATGAACAAAGAACTCCAGATAAGGCTCTAATGGATCAGAAAAGACTACAGCCATGCTGTTGCTACTTTAGGGTAAGAGCTACCTGGGGGAAGCTTTTCATTAGCAATAAACCCTCTTGTAAGTAAACCTCTCTAAAATGAGTTGCAAAGGCATGGTGCTATTGCACTGCCTACAGATTTCGCCTTGCAATGCCTCATCTCATGTTTTTTTGTGTTGTGCAGACAAAGGTAGCCAGCAGACACTTCAAGGAAGGCCATGATTTGTCCTCAAGAAAACTAGGGAAGAGCACTGCTGGTGTCCCACCCTCTGCCTTGCTTTGAATTGGATCTGGCCTCAGGTTTTAGTGTTCCAGCTCTCAAAGAATGCTGAATTCCTTGCTGGCCATAACCAGAAAAGAGAGAAAATCTTGGTTTTTGATACCTGTACCTACATCCTGGGATGTGAACTGAGGCCTTACCTAGGCTGACCACACAGGAGCTGCCATGCATTTGCTGTGCCTGGATAATATCTGCTGACAACAATTTGGCTACATAGAAAACAGTCTTTTTCAATAGAGGCTAGAAGACCTGAATCTCTTCTTATCTGAATAAAGCAGGGGACAGTTAACTTTCTTTTTTTTCCTGAAAAGTTTCCTTTACTGAACTTTATGAGGATGGGAAAAAGCTAAAGTAAATAACCTTCAGGCTTCCTGCTGTGACCAAAACCCCTGGCCTTTGTAGCAGGACTTGGCCAGGTCTCAGACTGGCTATCTGAGCAGGATCGCTGGGTAACAGATCCTAAGGAAGTTGTGCTTCTCAGAAATGCCCCTTCTTGTGGAGGGGAGGACACTGAGAACCAAAGGCAAGGAACATTTCTGCAGGAGAGACAAAGCCTCCTGCTCAGTGGCGGGGAACTGAGCTCAGAGAGGGGAAGGGAGAGAAGTCTGTGACAGCTGATGCATGTGACTGCCCCCTCAGCTGGGAACAGCATGAAGTCCTACAGCTTGTTTTATGCAGGCAGGATGAGCTAACACTTTGTCTGGCTCACAAATCACTGTCTGTGCCTGCGTGTCTCTGAAAGAGCCATCTTTGGAGTGGCTACAGAAAAGTAGCCTCCCATCCACACATCCCTGTCCTAGCCAGGCTGAAACATGACAGGGGTCACATCCAACCTGGGCACACTCCAGCTTCCTGTGATGACCAGTGCCTGGTCACCTGCAGAGCACAATCCTTCTGCCAGCACTCTGACAATCAGAAGCACCAATATCACCTAGAGGTGCACCACAGAGGTAGGAGGAAATGCACTGCACTTGTACCTCAGTCTCCCTAGGCACAAAAGACCAATTTTTTAGCCATTTTTCCCAAGTAGTTGCAACCAATTACTAATTAGTGTCTGCAAAATGCTATCAAGCTCCTCAAAGGGAAGGTGCAAAAGAAGGACTAACTATCATTAACAGCTTTATTTTACACGCAGCAGAAATTTAATGAGGTGTTTGCTCCTTGTGAACTGCAACTCCTGCACTGCTGAGAAAATTCTGCTTTCATAGCAGGTATGGACATATCTCTGTTCCTGGAGAGGTATTGTTTGAGATGTTATCCTGCAAACGGAACCACACTAGCTCCTGCTGCTTGCTCTCAAGCCAAGGCTGTGGAGCTGCCATTCACAGCTCTCCTGTTCATTTCTCTGGAGTTCCTGGGGTGCTAGTAACAGGACACAGAAACTGGAGGGGGAGAGCCAGGAGATATTTCAAAGGAGGTGCGGTGTCTGCTTCTCCAGGCTCCTAATAATAAACTGCAATGGGTGTCAGAAATCAGCTAGTATCAGTGTCTGAATTGAATGGCTCTGAAGACTTCTCCAAGCGGATCATCCAGACTGTTTCTGTTGCCAGTCCTCCCTTGCCAGAGCTTTCAAATGGCAGCTTTGTGTTCCTGCTGCTTGCAAGTGCTGGCAGCCATTCAGGTCTGCAGGAAAAGTCATTTAAAAAAAAAAATAGCTCTAGATAATTTAAAAATCAAGTCTCCTGTTGAACACCTTTGGAGCTGGAAAGAGACTTGCCTCAATGCACACAGTTCACAGAGTGGGTCTTACCTCTGCTGGCATACTTGCTGCCTTCACGTGCCAAACACGTGCCTGCTGGGGACAAGGACACAGTAGGTGCCAACCAGTCCCCAGGCCATTCCAGGGCTACGCATCCAGGGCTGGGTTTGGGGGTCTATTCCTGCAGCTGTGCTGCACCCTCTGCACCCCAAGTCTTCCCTATCCTCTCTTTTACCCCGAGGCTGCAGCTGCCACACAATGGACTCCCAATCACATCATCTTTCCTTGCCTAGACACGGGGCTTCATTGGAAACAGAGGGCTGAGACAAAGCAGCCAAAGATGCTTGAAGCCAGGACAGTCTAAGCAGGAAAGTGTTGCCTTTGCTGCACCCCAGTGGACATGCATATGGAAAATCCCAGCAGAATTAGGATGACTCTCTGAGTCCTTGTTTCTAATCCATTGTGAGTTCTGCTGCTGGCAGCGACCTCCAGAGGCTTCAGAGGCATGCTTTTTCAGGGAAGGAACTGAATGACAACCATCTGTAAATTTCCTTGCATCACATAAGCAGTGTGGCAGGGGGGTCTCTCTGTCTGGATGTGCTCCAAGAAAAAGATCCAGACTGGGTCCTCCTTTAAAAGGTGTTACAGCAACCCTAATGCATCAGAGGCTGGTGCTCTGTGCCAAGGTCTCAAGACATTCCAGTGACATACGAGTCATTTTATTTAGAAAGCCCTCAAGAGAGCATTTGTCAATGCAGATGAGGTCGGTAAGGTATGATGTTGGCCAGGCTGCATGTGAACTAAGAGAAAGCAATCCCCTTTGAGATAAACTGCAGAGACAAATGCATGGAAAACACTCAAGAGCTCTCCACCTGAGAGCAAAATATGGCTAAGTTGTGTTTGTCAGTCTTAGCAGCAGCTGGTACACAAAAGGGCTCTACCTAATTGCTTCCTTTTTCAGTGCATTCCCCAGTTTTGTGGCACTTCTCCAGCCTCTCCCAAGCCCCTGACAATGTTTCTGAAGCAGTATGCTTGATGTTATTTCAAGGACTGGGCATTGGAGGTTGCAGTTAAGTACTCTGGCTTATTTCCTTCTTCCTCCAGGTTGTGAAACCTGGGAACAGTTGAGTCCGTTTGTAAAGTCATCAAAATGCATTTAAATCCCACCAGCATGTGCCACACACGCTTCAAATCCCAAATTAGAAGAGAAAATGCATGCTTCATGATGCAGACACCCTCCTCTACTGCTTCCCTTCATGCCCTGGTCTCCCTCCTGCCTGCCAATGCTGCTCCCATGGCCAAGGGAGACACAGCCCAGGGCAGCACAGCACACACTGGTATCTGGCTTTGTCTTAAAGATGTGCATTCTGCCCCAGTTTTACTGCCATCAGAGGAGCACAGAACAGTCATATTATTCCTGGGAGAGAAATGAGACAGCCAGGGTAGCTGCTCTATCCCTAATTTGTGAGGCGGGAGAATTGCTTTTCCTGATGTTCTAGCTGTTCTAGCTGGAAAAGACAGATGAACTTTTGGGTGTTTAAACTCTTTCTCAGGTCTGAGATGCATGTAGAGAGAACATCAGGCAGAGGATGGAATGGAGAAAATGGTACTGATTTTTAACTTCTTTCATTAATCACCCAGATAATCTGAGAGGAAAAGGCAATGAGGCTATTAACTTGCCTCACACAGCCACTGCCTCTGCTGTCCACGGAAGGAAAACCTTGTTGAAAAGAGAACTCCCCTTTCACACCAGCATCCTGACAGCTGAGATTCCACCCTTGAAATAAGTCAGGGGTCCATCAAACTGTGCCTGAAGCACGTCCCAGTTGAGCTAAAAAGTGGCTCAGAATGTATTCACACTGCTCTATCAGAGCAGCCTCCAAAACCTGCAATAAAAGGGAAGGGTACTTCCTGCACCCAACCAGTGCAGCTTGTCCACAAGGCTGTCAGCACTCAAGTAATGCTGAGAGACTGGCTGCAGGGGTGAGTTGGAACGAGTTCTCAGCAAGGGCAGAGAACCTGCAAGCATTGCGTCTGAGCTGAGCTCAATTCCTGTTCCCTCAGCCAGAGCTGTTCTGGACCAAGGAATGGCACCATTGTCCCAGTGCAGCGCACAGCTCCTCCAAAGAGACAGGATTATTGTTGATGCTTTTTGTGTCAAGAAACACAGTCTTTGGGACTCACACACAGCTGGTACACCTGAGCAGAAGAGGAAAAACATTCGGTTCTTAGCACTGATTTTAAGAAGATGCATCTCTTGGGAGGCACATCCAGCAGTCTTGCTTAGAGGAGAGAACTAGAGGTGCTTGACCATGGGTTCCTCTGACATCTTCTGTTAGGGACCTGCAAAAGCTGAGGAGGTGCAAAGCATCTGTATGGCAACTGTTGATCGTGGCCTGAACTTCTGATTGACCACCTGAGGCAAGCAATGAGTCAGACACGGAGCACAGGTGAAGGCAATTCACCTGCACTGACGGAAGGGGTGGAACCTGGCTGCACCTCTCCTAGACCTATTTAAGTGCTGACTGCCTCTAAGGAGGGATCTCTTTCTGGAGATTGCTCCTTGTGGAGGTTTTTTTGTGAGCCCATGGCACTGGTGAGCGTTTCCATTTATTTTGATTCTCTTTCCATCGTGATAATCTTACAATGTCTAACCTTTGTACACCTATTGATTGTACAGCATCTCTGAAATGAGGGCAATGTCACATTGCCGGCAGGCGGAAGGAAGTGGAAACAGCCCTATCTTGCTAGCAATTTGACAAGAAGCGTGCTCACGCTGTGCCGGAAGAATCCCAGCAGCAATTGACAGGGAGGATTTCAATCAGAAATCCATCTCCTATAAGGACTACTCTTGGGGCCAAATGGAGAAAGCAACCTGCAATCTACTTTGTATTGCTAAACAATAATGGGGCTGGCTCAGATGGAAAGCACAGCTCAGAGAAAGTGAAGATGGCTCCCCAACACTGGGGAGAGTGGATACCATCAGAGCACTGAGTGCAGCAATATAGGCCAATGCCTCTTCAACTAACTCTGCAGTAATCAGAGCCTAGCTCTCACCCCCCTCTACGCTTGCCTTGTGACATTCAGCTAGCGAGAAAACATTTTCCTGACCACAGACTAGATTTAAAACTACTTTGGTTGCATTTTATCCCAACGAATGAAAGAAACAGAGTTGGTCTGAGTGTGTGACTCTGCTCTGCCAGCAGACAGCTCAGTGCAGAGCAGCTTCTGATCTTAGCAGAATTAGCACCCAGCAAACTCACAATGTGGTGATGAGGCACTGCCTGACCATTGCTCTGTGTGGTTCCTAAACCACAGGTGGGATACTGGCCAAACCAACAGAGACGCAGACCCATGTATGACTCTGCTATACATCACCTGGGAGGAAGAAGCACCCTGCTCTCCTCGCCCTTCCTTCTCCATCTCCATTAGGCATGGCGCTTGCCACAGCATCCCCTCGAAGCTAAGGCATGGTCAGAATGGACCCCCACTCTGCCTCAGGACCTCTGTTCTTCCTAAGGAGCCTTCGTAGCTCCAGTTACACCTCTGTATGGGTGGATAAAGTCTCTGAAAGTTTTATATAACAGTGGAACCGTTTCTCAGGAAGTGGTATTTGTGTCATCTTTTTATATTTCGAGCCTGTTCCAGCTCTCTTATCTTCTTCTTTTTTCTTTCTTTCTTTCTTCCCCCCCCCCCCCCCCAACACTAGCAGCAGCAGTGTACTTAGCCTGGTAAATAATGCATACTGCTCTGACTGCTATGCAGACAGACAAAGGCAGGTAGTGTATCAAAGAATAAAATTGTACAGCGAATTGCAGTGTAATAGCTGTAATTTAGTGCCCTGTGGGTGATCAGAGATTCAGAAAGTATCAGAGACCCATGCTCTGCGCTGACTGGCAAGGTGACTGGAGATACAGCACGGTATTTGACCCCTGGATTGTTTCCAGCCTAAGTGAAGCCATAAAAAATTCAGGAGACCACGCTGTCTCCCAGCAAAATGGTTTGTGGGGTGGATAAATAGATGGATTTTGTGTGTACGCACACACAGTATTTTTATATGGGCGCACAGAGATAATCAAAGAAACACTGATCAAGACCCAGATTTACTTATATAACAGAAATGCCTGGGGATGCTGGGGGTGAATCTGGGTTGGTTTATATTTTCTGCTTACAAGAACGAAGGGAAGTCTTCATTAGCGTGCCAGCTGGATCCCAACTCAGGAAATCTCAATTCATTTCACATACAGCTAGTGGCTAACGATGTATGTGTGTGTCTCTCTCTCATTTTGGCTCTTTGGCCATCTCAGTCTTGGGGGCATACAGATTTTTTTCCAGGTTCCAATTTTTCGAGCATTTGTCTCCACCAATCACCCAGGAAGTCATCTGAGGAAGCAGAAATGATGGCAAGAGACATAATGCTATTTTCAGACTCACTAGTAGCCCCTTGATCAGAGGCAATGAGCCGCACGTTCCTTTGGAGCCCAGCAGATACCTGGAAGGATGTAATCAAGCTCCTTCTACCTGAAGAAATGACAAGCATGCAGGGATGCAAAGTGCTGTCCCCCCCCTGTTTGCAGGCATCTCTGCATAGGAGCAAATTTCTTCCTTGTGTCTGTTTGGAGCACCTCCATCTTCACAAGTCTGTCCTGTTGCCCAGGGCAATCAAAAAGCAAGGGATCAGCACATCCTCCTAGAAGCACGGGGTCTGCCCACAAGCAGTGAGCACCAAGCTGAGCAACGGGGCTACAAAGCAGGACCATGGGCAGCAGTTAGCACAGTTACCATGCCCTTTCTTTTCAAACATCCATCCTGAAAATCACAGAATACATAACAGGACAAGTCCCCCATCAGTCCTGCAGGTGAGAACAGACTCAGCCTTATTTATGCTCAGCAGGTGGCTGAGCCAGGGAATACATCTTACATAGTTGTCCTCTCTCATAACAAGTGACAGCTCTGTTTGCATCAGCCGTGGCACTCAGCAGCCTTTTCAACACACGACAGGCTCTCAGAAGGAACCATGTAGTAAGAGGTACAGATTTGGCTTCTCCTGCCTCTGATAGCAATGCTACGAAATCCTCAAGCATTCTGCTACTCCAACAGGATCTGGAATCTCATAGGACACATTTCCCATCGGACCCAAACAGAATGGTGCTGTTGATGAACAGCTATATGGTTCAGCATCCTCATGGCTTTTCATCAACAAAGAGGTAGGGCAGGTGAAAATGTGGTGATGGGAGCCAGGAATGGAGGTTGTGTACACCAGATCACCATGCCAGAAACTAGCTGTCCAAGACCAGAGATGTTATTGCTGCCTCAGTTGCTGAAACGCATGTGAGCTCCACCTCACCAGGCCAGGCTCAGCAGCCAATGCCACTGCAGCCTATATGCCTAATAAATAATTTTTTATTTTCTTGAACCCTTTCAAGATTCATAAATCTCCAAGAAAAGCTCAGGCTTTTGTGCAGGATTCCCACTGAAAAACACAGCTATAAAGTCAGCCACCCAATTCTGAACTGGCATGGAAGCCATCAGGTGTTTCCTCAAATGACCCTCCAAGCTTCCACACACATCAGAAACGAACTCATCCTGAGGAGCTGTGACAGTCACGTTTTTCCTCATCTGATGCTTGCCAAATGTTAAAAGCAGGGCAGGCTGTTCCACTCAGCCATGCCCTAATTTAGAAATTCACAGCTCTCCGTGACTTCCCGGGCAATCAGTGAGGCCCTGTACTGTCTCTGCACCATGGCACGCATCTCTGTGATGGATGCACCTCCACTGGCTGCAGAATAAACTCAAGTCACAGGGTTGTGGCCCCAATAACACAGTACTTCATAAAGCTGCTTAGGTCTCTCTGTTCTCAGATATTTATAAGGAACCCATGCCCACAATATATCTAAGCACCTCACAGCCTATCAGATATTTCTTCCTGTAACTATGCACTTATCCGTGTTCAATAGATAGGAACTACGCCTGCGCGGCTTTTCAGACTCATGAGGTGCTGCAGCATGTTCACAGGAGGATAGCAATGCTTTCATAGAACAAGTAACACAAGTGGCTGGGGCAGGCTCAGAAAAATGCCTGCAAACTAGAACCTGGCATAAGAAAACTAGGGCTGGTACATCCTGAGTGAACAGAGACTAAAGCAATAGGGCATCTCCAATTTTCAGTAATACATTCAGGCAAATCAGAACCCCAGGTTTGCAGAATGGGACCCCCCAACTGGACCCCTGAATCCCCCTTGGATCACATCTCTAAAGGCCATTCCAGCTCTCCTGTATTCTCCAGACTAACACAGCATGACTTGGAGTTCAGCTTCATTCAGTATCAAACTGAGATCTATGACTTCATGCTGTCTCTGGCTCTGCAAAAAGCAGGACTCCATCTGTTCCCTGCTGCAATTACTGCACTGCATGGATAGTCAAGATCTTGCATGAGGCGCACAACTCCTCAGAGCTCCACATGTTTGACCGAGGCATGTAGGACACAGGATTTCATCCAAACAGAATCTATTGATGAGAGCAGACATCATCCCTGGCTACAGAATCCCTTCTTGGCTCAACTCTGTATTTCACCAATGCTAGTTCTGTCTCAGGGTAGGTTGTTTTGATTAATTTCATTTAATTATTTCCATAATCTCAAGCTGTTCCCAGAATCTGTGTGGAGCTCATCAAGGTGGAAGCAGAGAATATGATGCACACAAATGAAAGATACACTCCACTGGTTTCTCTATATATATCTTCCAAGAGGGAAAAAGCACTCCAGTACAGGAGCATCTTTCAGCCTGCGGAAGCCTAACAGTGCTATCTGTCACTCTTCTGTTACCCGGTGGCACTTAATTCTGCTGTTGTCCCCACGAGGGGCAGACATTTCTGCACTGGAATTCACTACCTGGTCATTATTAGAGAACTGGAATTTCATCCCTGCTTATAGAAAAGGAAGGGGAATATATGAGTTAGTCATATAGGAAGGAGATGGGAGAAAAGCAAAGCCCTTGTTGACAAGGCATCTCTAAACACAGGGTATTTGTCCAGTTTCAGCTCAGCATGTCTTAGCAGCCATTCATCAGCTATTCCCAAGCTCTTCATCATCCAGCTCAGATCCAGCTCACAGCATCTCTGTTTGCTTTCTCTCTCCTGATCACTCAGCCCTTCCTTCTTCCAGAAGGTCAACACACATCTCTATTTCAGCCCTGGTGACATTTTCTGCCAATTCCTTTGTCATGGGTATCCTGTCCCAGTGACCAGCTCCATTTAAACAGCAAGGCTGGGATGGGAGAGGAGTGAAGGCACCGGACAAGGCACCTGATATGTTAGAGAAATCTGTTCTCAGAAGTTTCATGGGGGTCCCTCCAGTTCCACAGTTCACAAGGCACTGCCTGACAAGATGGAAAAGGAGATGCCGGGGGAATGGAGGAATGGTCTCCATAGTACAGTCTAAGATAAGAGCCCAGGCCCCCAGACTCAGCATCAGCTCAGCTACTTATTTGCTGTAAAGAATGGGCCAGATATTGTCTCATTCTTCACATCTATAAAGTCAGGTGTCAGCCTCAGCTTCCTCTCAGACTTGTCAGAGGATTGATTCATTTGTGCCTAGAGAGCACAGTGAATCTTGCAGATGGAGAAGGCAAAAAGAGGTAGGAAGATTGTAAATCAGGAGTGCCCAGGAACATTCTCCTAGACGCATCCTGCAAACTAGCATTGAATGGCTCACATCCATATTATTAAACCCTTTCACCTCTGAAACAGTGACCTCATGCAAAAGCCTACTGGGAATGGTGCTTTGCCTGTGATAGCATCCAAATCATGCCTAACTGCTGTTTCGGACTGTCCTAGGGGGACCAAGCCAAATCACGCTGAGGGTGTGCTGACACTTAACACAGATGATTGAGTTTGTATTCTGGGAACATTGCTTGACATTATTTGATTTACTAGTAAAGTCTTAATTAGTAGTGAAGACTTAATGTCTGTTCTATTAAATTACCCTCAAAGTCAGCACTGCCCTGATAAAAATCAAGCATCCCTAAGCCTTCATGAAAATATTGCTTCTTCAGCTCTCAGCCATTACCTTTCCATCTTCTGAGTGAATGTGGAACAAATTATTAAATAACCTAGGGATTAAAAAAAAAGAAAGAAAAAAAGGCAGCTGAGTGAAAACCAAGAACAAGCCACGTCAAACTAGGTAACTTTCTTTGCTATAGTAACTGGAATAGTAGATATACCAGGAGCAGCACTGAAAGCTACTGTGATGCATAGTAAGGCTTTCTGAAACAATCCAGTATGATAGTTGTTATGGGTATGAACTCTGAAAGCAGTTACCAGTATTCTACAGTTAGAACAAGAGGACTTACTGAGATCAGTTCCAGGGATGCCACACCAGAACAACTGAGTATTTTCTTCAATAATTCAGATAATGAAATACAGAGGTATACCAGTCCCATGCCTGGAAGAGCTTGCAAGATTCAGCACTGCAAACCAAAAGATCTTGAAAAACTGGAGAAACATCTCACAGTCAGTCAGCTAAAATTCTGTTAAGAGTGGTATAAAATACTGCATTGAGATGTATGAAAATTAAATGCACCGGTAAAAAAAGGAGGGGGAGAAGAGGTGACTAGACCACAGCACTGAGAAAATGGATCAAGGAGTTACAGGGATCAAGAACTGAACACCATCATTGTGAAGACGTTGCATAAAAAGGCAAATTTCATTCTTGGGTATGTTAATAAGGCATACTTTATAGAAGACAAGGGAGTAATCTTTTCTTTTCTTTTTTTTTTTTTTTTACTTTTTCAATACCAGCAAGGTCTCAGTTAGAGAGGCTTAGTGCAGATCGGGAGAGGAAGAAGGTAACAAATGCTGATGAATTCTTCCTTGTTTCCTGAAAACAGGTCGAGATGCAACAAGCTCAATTATGTTGTAAACAGGAGGGAAGCCTTCCTGGGCAAAGAGCAGTAGAATGGGTGTCAAAACAGTGGTAGCATCCCTGGTGTGTAGGTAAAGCAAACATTCACTTGGGGGGCATCAGTACATCTGATCCTACCTTTTGGTGCGTAGATGGAATGGCCAGTGAACGTTCCTTTCAAAAGCTGACTGAAAACTACCTCATTCTTTTACTTCTCTTGCAACAAGCATGCTCCACAATCTGATTGCATTCACAGCCAGAAACTTCTGATTTCCAGTTTAAATATGCATGTGGCTTGTCAGCAGCCACTTGATATGGAATCATTCAAATTCATACTCATATGCGTATATATTTAAAAAAAAACACAACAACAAAAGATTATTGCATGTGAAAAGCTTCCAGAACTGTTCTTCAGGTTTCAAGAAGGAAAAGATTAAAAAATTGCAGAGGAAGTTTCTTTCTTTTTTGTGTTAATGTGTAGGTGACCTGAATGATATTAAAAAGGAAATGAAGATGTAATGCAGGAAAAGGCTGAAGAGGGGGCGCCTGCTCAGGGCAGAACAAGGAGATCTAAGACCATGAGAGTGGCATAATGAGATTATCAGCCTGATGGATTCAGAAGGGCCAGGAGGAACAAGACATGAATTAAAATCTATAGTTTGTTCATGAAGAAGGAACCACTTTTCCCCTTCTGTCTTCCCAAAAGATGTGACAACACATCTTTTGTGGTCACACTCATCTGCACGCAAAATAGGATGTGTGTATCTGTGACAAAGCGTGCATGTAAGAATTGACAGACCTCCTGTGAATCAATAGTCACCTTCGTAAAGGAGAAAATGCTTTCTGTTGAGTTGCAAACCATAACAGATGAGTTTTCTTCAAGCCTTTATGCATTTTAAGATTGTATTTACACTCACTAAGCAACTATTCTGTCTAAGAGGCGAAAAAATGACAGACTCCTGCTTCTTCATTTTCTCCCTGCCCCAGTGCTTTTCCTAGGGCTGCTCGCCTAGTCCTGCTCAGGTTCTTCACTTCCTTCTGACTTTCTTCTGTGTCCTGGAAGGTGGAAGTTCAGGCTCCTTTGGGTTCACACACAACACTGCCAAGCACCTGAGTGGGAAGCTGAAAAAAGCACAGATGCTCTTACATTAGTTTCTACAGAGAGAAAATTAGGCTGCTGCTGACACATGCCCAGCTAGAGTTGAATGTGTAACATGGGCGCTCAAAGGACCACTGATGGCTCCCATCAGAGGAAAACTGCCCTGTCAGTCCAGACTCGCCCTCCAACAAACCCAGAGGCATCTGGCTTGTCAGATGACAGGACATCGCTGACTACTGCCAAAGCCCAGCCGTGAGGAACCAGGGGTCACCTAGAGAGCGGAAAATCCAATTTACTCGGACACCACCACACGCCCCGCCACCGCCATTTCTGAACTAATGGGCCGTGAGGCGGCCAAGCAACGCCCTCACAAAGATGGCGGCCGCCTCACAGCGCGGCGCCTCACCAAGATGGCGCCGGCCGTGCGGACGTGGCCGCGCTCGGATGGGGAAGCGGGGCGCCGCTCTGCTCATGCGCGTGTGCGGACGGACCCGGGACCATGGGCAGGAAGCGTGAGGGGCTGAGCGTGGCCCAGGAGGTGAGGGGTCGGCGGCGCGGGGCGGCTGAGCCCGGGGAGTGCTGGGCTGTGCGTGCCTGCAGGGCTTGTCTCTGTTGTACCCACGGGGGGTAGGCAGGGGGTGGAAAATAAAATCCCTTCAAATCAGAGAAAGCGAAGCTTCTGTTTCATTACTGACATCATAATTTCAGCTTTCCGTCCAGTGTTACCTCCTGAGCTGCTGTGGTTGATAAAGCTTTCTGAATGAGTCTCCACGTGATGTGATCCCGTCTGACTGCTGCCCTGCAGAGCTGCTGGGCTGATTCGGGGCAGGCTCGCTAACTAGATAGACTCGAGGCTCAGTGAAGAAGGAGACCCAGGGCAGCTTTAAGTGGGATCCGGCCCTTTCTCCTTTCCCAGCACAGCAAGCTGATCTGCTGGATCTATTTTAGACCGTAGTATGGTGCCTGGTATGTATTTTCTAGCCTGCTGTGGGTACAGCGTTTGTAAAATGATTTGCCATGAAATGAATTATTCTAAAAGTGTGGTGAGAATGGGTGTACGTCCGTGAACCACGAGTTAGCATTTAAATGTAAACAGTTCAAAAAAGTAATCTCTGCTGGACCTACTTTAACAACGTAACCTAATTTGTAGATGTAAGAACCACTAATTCCTCCGTGAAAGGAGCTGCTCGAGTGTGCTGGCGGGTGACGAGGCTGCTCGGGGAACGTCTTTCTTCTTCACCCCCACCTCTTCGTTTGGCTTTGATCTGTTTTATGAGGGTCAGAAGACAAAAACCTCATTACCTGACACTGCTGGATGTCAGCGTATGCGTGATACGGCGCTTTGCCAGTGTCTTAATTAGGGAATTCATAAAAGCGGAGGGTGGATGCCAGTTTCTGAAAAGTGCTTTTAGCCTTTCTGCTGGAAAGAAAGCTTTTATTAATTCATTACAAAATGTATTAAAAGGGATCTAGCTCAACTCTGTAAGCAAAGCAGCTTCCCTCTCTCTTTTCGTCTGCCTTTATGCAAGCTGTTTCAGGCTCCCTGTCCAATGTGGTCCTGACAAATGAGATTTAATAAGGGTGTAAGTCAGTTTGGACTGAAGTGCACTCTGGGTTCCTCTGTTTTAAGAAGGTCTCCAGATTACAAGTAAGCATTGCCAGAATTCAGTGAATTCAGAGGCTCTGAGCCTCATCATATCTTTTGTAGTGAGGGAGGCAGCAGGCCTGAGATGTTTGTATACAAATGAAGCTGCTGGGACTTGACTTTCCATGGGGAGAGGAAGGACAGCTCTGTGTCTCACCTTATTTTGCAAGCAGGGAAACTGAGGCACTGTGAATACATGACTTCTTAGGATCCTCACTCACAACCTTCCTTCCAGTCCCTAATGCCCCAGACCAGCCTGAAGAAAAGAAACAGCAGGATTTCAGAGGAAAAAAGAATATTTTTGTTCATTCAGCAGTCTATTCCTCCTCCTTTGTCTTTCTTTCATTGTTATTACTTTCTGTCCCTTGTGCCCCTAGCTCAGCAAAGCTGATGGTGCAGTTCAATGGCAAGTGGTTTATTAGCAAATTATTGTTCTCCAGCAGGGGAGCCAAACTTTGGGTTTGATTTAAGAGCAGTAAAAACAGCTGCATCTTTTAAAGCATTGTGTGGAATCTGGAGATTTTTAGTCAGCAGAAAGTAAGAGCACTGACAGAATTGGGCAGAATATCTTTTGTTATTCTCATGAAATGATGAACCAATGGACAGAGAGTGTTCCATTGAGAACGACTGCAGACTGAGCAGGAAGAATAGTTCTGGTGGAGAGGATGGAGAAGGCAGTGGCATGGATAATTTAGCAGTGGGGCTAGCAGCTTCCTAACCAAAGCTGCTCTTAAATTGTATTAACATGGTTTTTAAGCACTGGTTTCAGAGAAGGCATGGTGTATTGTAATATGTTTACTGTCTAAGCTGCATCCAGGTGACATAATGCAGAACCTCTTGCTGGGTGTTTATGAGTGTTTCCAGCAGAAGTGCCTTTTCCTTCTGAATAGAGATAGAACCATTTTAGCTGGGAGAGGAAATGACAGTGACTGATGTGTTTTCCAGATTGATGAACTGGAGGAAAAGCTGTCACTTTGCAGACAGAGCATGGAAGAAGTAGATCTCAAACTGCGCAGGGAGAAGCTCAGCCATGAAGGAAGGTATGAATGACCACTTCCATTCACAGCTGTGGCTGCACACTTCAGTTAGCTTTCATCCTGCTGTGGCGCTGAGCAAGAATGGGAATGCATGCTTCCTCTTTACAAGACTGTCTCCTCCCATCTTGGAGAACTTGCCAATGTGAGAAGTTCAGTGATACATGGAGAGAGCTTTATCTTACAGCCTCCCTCTGAAACCTGCGTCGCACTTAGCCAAGCAAAGCTTAACTGTTCATTAGCAAAGCAGGGTCCTGTCCTGCTGGGAAACATCTGTGTATGAAAGGCAGAGCTCACTGCCACACTGCTACTCAAGCCTAACTGAAGCTGCCTGAGTTCAGCTGGGGGAGATGTGCAGCAACTACTGATGGCCCCAACCAGGTTGTGCTGCAACTGAAAAAGGGGCTGAGGGAAATTACTCTGGTTGTGGCAGTGTTGCAAATATGTCTGGATATAGGGATGCAGTGACACACTGACTTTTCTTGGGAAAGGGTAGAAGGAAAAGTGCTGTGAAATCTGTTACAGATGTAAAAGGGGCAGCTGTAAAATAGGAACTGAGGACAGGACTTTCACCCTACTATTTTATAGTAGGCACAGGCAGATCTTTCTTTCGAATGTTAAGCAAGAGATGGTAGATCTCCTACATGATTCTCAAATTTATGTGTCTGTGGATGTTCTTCCAGCATCCTATTGCTCTGCTTCTGTCAAAAAGGCTGGCAAATTCAATTGCAGGCCAAGGAAAGGAGATTTCCTGTTGCCTGTTTAGTTGTACAGAGCACAGTTACAAATCATCCTTGCAGTGACAGTGTTTTCACACCCTTATGTTCACCACCCTCAGCTTATATTCTTTGTTATTCTCTTCTACTCAGTTGCCTTGCTCTGCACTTTCATTAAGCCACGCTGTTTTTTTTCTCCTCCTTTATTGGTGTCATATCCCTCATTTGTATTTTGACAGGGTCCTGTGTCACCCTGTCACTCATCTCTAGCTCCCCATTTCACCAGTCTGTTATCTAGGCCTAATTTTTTTTTTTAATGCTTGTTGTCTGCAATCATCTGCTACTGAAGTGGCCAACAAACCAACCTATGGTTGCGGTAAATTGACAAGATGGGATATATCTGTATGAGTTCTCCTTGAAAATAAGAGCAAAGAATTCAGATACGGGAATTCTGGGACCTTTTCTAAACTGTACAACTTCTATGGAGTTGGAAGTGGAAATTCTGTTGCCTAATTCAGTACATTCACAAACCATGTCAGAAGGTACCACGATCAAAATTCCTGGCGCAGCATATAGTTCGTGAAGGAGAGCTCTGCTTTCCCACTTTGAAGTTCAGTTACCCATATTTTCTTCCTGTCTCATCTTCCAATCAGCTTTCTTGACTCTGTTTACAAAGAAAGTTTCTAAGCAGCAGCTCAGCCTTGTTGGCAAATGTCTTCTCACTTCCTCCTGGGTGCGCTCTGCATTTCCTTTCCTGACTGCATGTAAAAGCGCTTTACTCTCCAGATGCTGATGAAGCCTGCTTTCTTGCTGTCTCTCACTTAAGAAGATGTACACATAGGTTAAGAAGATGTACACAGGTATGGAATCTGTTTCTACAACAGCTCCTTGCTCTGCCCCATAGGGAACAACAAACTATTATGCTTGCCGCCTTTTCTGTCTGCTCTGAACGAGGAGATGATTTGCTGGTACACATTTGTTTATATGCACACAATCTGAAAGGAGTGGCCATGTCCTCACTGCTGTAATGGGAATGCTGCTGCTCCTAGGCAATTTGTTTTGCTTTTATATTTTAAACTGTGTATTAATTAATCATATTGTGCAAGAGCTGGTAGGCCTGAATTGCTTTTTATTAGTAGTACCTTGGGACTTCAGTCTACAGCAGGTTGTTTAGCTGGTTGTTACGGGCTTGGATTCAGCTCGTTTCTGGGTTGACCAAGTTGTATAAATTGGATACCACTGACAAAGGGATCCCAGCTTCAATCAGTGAAAAGAATTAGCATTCCAGCACTGGGACAGATGTACCAGAGGGGCAGGATTCCATAGAGAGCATGTGTGGATCCTGCCCCATCTTGAAGCCACGGCAGAACTTATCCTACCTAGAGGAACAGAGAGAATTCACTGTTGGACAGACACTCCTGTCCTGCTGACCTGTAATGACATTATCCTGAAAGAGAGACAAAAATATCTTGAAAAAAGTAAAAAGTCATCTAAAACTGCCTTGTCTCTTCTCTTGCTCAGTTGGGAGATTCTAAATTGTCACCTATACACAGTGAAAGTGGTGATAAGCTCATTCTGTTAGCAAATATTCCTGCTAGTGGGACAGTCTCTCTTCCATCGTATAAGTAAAGAAGTAGGCTGTTTTGTGCCTCACGGGTAATGAACTTTTCTTCTCATTACAGAAAGTCACTGGAGAGAGAGAGAAACCTACTAATGACCAAAGCTGACAACTATGGTAAGAGCTTCATTAAAAATGGTCCCTCTGGGCTGAATGGCATCCGTGCTGCAGCTGAGCTTCATCTTCAAGCTCCTGCCATCTCTAACTTCTGCCTTTGAATTTAGGCTCAACCAAAGGGAGCAAGACTGGGGGAAATCTTTTTAGCCCATTTTGCATCTACTTGAGCCACGATATTATAAGGGAGAAAAAAATTAGGTATCAGCTGATGAAGGAGGTAAAAAAATCCCTTTCACATACCCCAAGCTACCACTATTTATAAAGTCTTAGCTGACAGATTGGCTTGAGAGACTTTTAACAATTTCTACCCTTTCTTTAAAAAAAAAAAAAAAAAAAAAAATAGAAAATTGCTGAGCAATCTTTTAAATGCTGACTGGAGTACAGCCAGGTGTACTTTCCTTGGGGAAGCTTCTCCCTGCATTGGTCTCTGGGGGCTATGCTACGCATCAGCATAAGTTCACATTGAATTGCTGCCTACAATATCAGAGCACCAGGGTCATTCCCTACTGCAGACAGTTAAAACAAGAGTCCTCTTGAGCTCCTGCATGTTTGACAGTATTTTCGTGCTGCTGGGGATGCTGCCTTGCATGTTGTCATGCTCTGGTTGTTCACAGCCCAGATTTCCTAGGTGAGCATCAGAGCAAAACTGCAGTTGCCCGGAGCCCTACTGTGCGCACTACAGGAAAGCACTTGGAGTGAGGGGCATCATTGGACCCCACTCCCTGGGTACTCAGCCCATGGCATGTATATTTATAAGGGAAGATGAGGGTTCTGCCTCGTTCACAGGAGAGGAGCTGGAAAACTTAGGCTCCACCTAGGCTGCTCGAGGGCAGAAGGTGGGTGAAGGGGATCTGGTCAATATCAGCATCTGTGGGGGAGCCCAAAATAGACCAGATACAGCAGAATGTGTACTTCCACAGTGGCCATAACCCATCTATGTTGAGGCTGCTCTGACAGAGATAGATTCATGTAGTAAGCTAGAGGAAATTTAATTGCCTCCCAGCTCTGAACAGATCCACTCTGCAGCAGTGCAAGCACCAAAGCTCACCCAAGGGACAGAAGCACAAGTGTTCTTTAAGGCTCAGAGAGTTGAAAGTCAAGGTACGGCCACTAAATTTGAATTTAAAATTTTAATTGATGTTAAAGGATTGCTTCCAGAAGAAGAACAATTATTTTAAATACATTCAAACCAGTTCCCTAAGGGCCTAACACTAGAGGAGAGGCAGGCTGTGGCTGCCACCTCTGTACCAGCAGTCAACCATCACTGCAGCCATCAACAGAGCAGTCTAACAGGTTGCTCAGACAGCAGCAACAGCCTCATCTAATGATGGCTGCTCCTTCTGGAGCAGAATAGACAGTGCCTCTGCACACAGTCTTTTTAGGTCATCACTCTGGCCTCTAATTAAATCCATGCTTGTTCCAGCTGACATACTTGAGGCTATGATTACAGTGGTTGGGTGGATGTACGAACATGTACCAGGCAAAGAACAGGGGCAGAAAGAACAGCTAAAAGCCTCTTTTGATAGCAGTGCTAGTTTGTTGTATTTTAAGTTAGTTAAAGCACTGAGAAAAGATTGGATTGAGAGTCCTGAAATTACATCTAGAAAAGGGTAAAAATAACTCTCTGCCCTCTCTGTCCTCTTCTTCCTTCCCTAAAGGAGCAAACAGTTGTTCTAAAGAACAAGCCTATCCTTAGTATGGTCCTAGAACAAGGTCATTTGCAGATAGGAACTGGACTGGGACTGAAGCAATCCTAAAGACAGCTACTGAGAGTGACAGGATGTATTAGCAAATGAAAAGTTCCTGCTAGCCTCCTTCCTGCCCAGGATATTTTATAATTAGCAGACTCAAGAGGAGGCCTTGATGAGGTAGAATTGTGCTTGTAAAACAATTTTTAAAGGAGATTTTAAAGGAGATCTTCAGCAGCAAAACACAAAACAGCATTCACAGACTAGGGTTTTGATTTGGGTTTGGGTTTTGTTTTTTTTTTTTCAGAGAAAGAACTGAGCGTGCTTCGTAAGGAAAATCGCAAGAATGCTGCCCTTGCTGTGGCCATGGTGTTGTTGATTGCTCTTATTTACACCTGCTGGACAATGTGATTGCACTCAAGAATTCTCCCTGCTGACCAAATGATTCTACTGCAAGGAGCTCTTCCTTCTCACCACTGCACCTTTCCTGAGAGTGAGGATCAGCATTTCAGACTGCTGTTCTTGCTTATTTTCTCAAAGCCTCACCTTAGGGAAGCTAAAATATTCTCTGAGAACTGAGGAAGCAAACTAGAAATCACATCGCACTCACATTGGGAAAACAAGTTGAGCAGAACTCCAGCTGGAACTCTTACCCAACTTGTAGTCAAGACACTCAGGCCTGATGTAGGACTGTAGTATGTTCTCCCTTTTGAAGAGGATCTCTCTGGTTGCAGACAAGTGCTCTCTGCCCAAGCTAGTCAGAACACATGCCACCTCCTTGGTTGTTGTGTCTCAACCCTAAATTGGAGGGGCACCAGGCTCTTTGAATCAGAGTAACCTTTTGCACTGTGACATGGACACCACGTGTCTCCAAAGCTGAGATAAACACAGATAGTTCTTCTTCCATTTCAACATAAGAGGACTGAAACCACCCTACCCCTATAAAAACAGATGGGAGGTAGGCATCTTTTATGCAGGCACATAGCAGCCAACTTGAGATCTTCAGACTTGGACTTTGAAAATACCTACATACCTCTCTTGTGTGTCAGCTTGGTAACTATTTTGTGCCTCAGTCAACATATGCAGAAAAGATTTTATTGTCAACTCCCAGGGATGGAAGTGCCTTTGTAGGGCTTTAAATAAAGTAATTTGACATTGCAGCTTTCAGCTTTTCATTCCCCTTTTTGTTGCACCTCCAGTTTTGCAGCAGGCCTCGTCTCAGGCCCCTGGTTAGGATCCTGTCATCCTGCAGCCTCCTCTGTTTCTGGTCCAGTGACATACCTCAGGTAGCCCTGAGGGAGCACTTGCCAGGAAAGCCTTTAGAAGGGCACCATCTTCAAAATTTTAAACTCTGCAAGGTGTTTCCTATTGCCACACTAACACAGGCTGCTAGCCCAAATTTTGTGGGAAACAAAGTAAACAAGCAGTGAGGTGAATTAAAGGGGCTGTATTGGTAATAGAGACAACAAAAGCAGAGAAATCAACACAAAATGATACACAACCTAATGACAATACATTGTACCATCCACATACATAAACATTCCCTTAAGCAAAGTAGCATGGTGCCTTACATTTACCTTCTTGAATTGGGATTCAGAATCAAGGTTCAGTGCATCAAAAATAAAAATAAAAGCAAATTAAAACGGGGAGGAACTGGAGGCAACAGGGCAAATAGAAAATACCTGCAAAAGCCAGACTGCTCATCAGGTTTCTTTTGCGTCCTCAGAAGCCTACAAGCTCTACAGTACACTTCCTAGTCACCCTTTTTTCTGCTGGCCCAGAGGAGAGTCAGAAACCCCAAGTGGAGGACATAATACTTACCAACGCAGCCTGGCAAAGGGAGCAGCATGCTTTGCTGGCATTACAGCAGCCTCAAGGCAAATGCCAGAACTCAAGTTACTCACTTACAAAGCCAGCTGCTCACAGGCCTGGAAACCACACACCTGGAGGTGCATTTTTGCCCACTAGAGAGTCATAGAGAGTCCTCTTCATCCCCTGTGGAAGTGCTTTTGCCAGCAAAAATTACCAGTTACAGAGCTCTTGTTCTTTGGGTGGGGGGAAGGAAGCCTGCTATTTCTCTCATAGATGTATTAGCTATACTTGAAAAGAGGACAGACTGTCATCCACAGGACACAGTAACAACATGCAGTCCATCAACTGTTCCAGTAGACCTGTATCTAGGCATTAATGACCACCAACATGGGAAAAGATCCTTTTATCCACTTCCATCACTTTAGGTCGGAGCTTGAGAGAAAAGAATAGCTCCCTTGCACTGTATTCAGGGCAATCTATTACCAACCCAGCCTCCTATTCACTCCCCAAGTTTTGCTTCCACTTTTCATTCACCAACAGACATGCCAGCTTCTGCGCTGCTTCCCTAGCCAGGAGCTGTGGTTCTGCAGTGAGTGAGCCCGCATCTAAACTTGCCTGGTGCAAGGACTTGTATCTGTTACTTATACCAAACTGATGAAAAGAAAAAAACAAAACAAAAACAAAACAGAAACTGTGGTTTTATGGAGATGATGCGCTTCTAAAGACGTGGAAATGCTCTAAGCTCAGAGAGCACAGCCACCTAGCAGGATGACATTCACTACATGCTGATGCTGAAGACAAAACTCATGCAGTATGCTGGACCTTAGAGGGTGGCTGAAAACAGGACTTCTACAATGTGCACCTTGTTATGGCCTCTTTGGGAGTGGGGCAGGGCACTCATCCTATCTATAGAACCATGAGTGAAAATTTCCATGTCTTACTACATAAAGCTCGTTAAAATATTACATACAGATTTGGAGGGAAAAATAAGAATCTAAGGAACTGCTATAGTTCCAAGGAGACCTATAGCTTTCTTTAAGGCACAGTTCAGACTATCCCAAAATCAGTTTCCTCCCTATTGTCAATCTATGTTTAAAAAGAAACAAACAAAAAAGGCAACTTTGCTGCTTGGCTGAAAGCAGTCAACTTGTGTTAGCTTCTGATTTAAGTGGAAGACCTGGCCAAAAGCCCCATGGAAGCCAGAACTGAAGGTACGTCATGCAACGGAAGAATATTTTTCAGCTCAGCGCAAAATAACACTGAGAAGTCTGTTGAAATAAGTTTCATGCTGAGTGTCACAGCACTGTCTTCACCCTCTTCACCCCAGGTGTAGCTCCAGGGCCAGATGAGACATGGAGAGTGTCAAAGCTCACTCTGACATTTAAAAAGGAAAGTCTGATAACCTTTCCAGTGGGCACAGTCAGGGGAGAGGATTTCTTCTAATTAACCAACGTGGTCAAAGTCAAGATCTCTCTTCACTGAAGCCCTGGGTCTTTTAACAAAAAAAATCAAATGTACCCATGATTTCCTCTGAACACTTCTAGCATCCCCATCTTCCTATGTCTTCCCTCCCACATCCACTTTCCTTCCTGAAGATTTGGGTAACAGCATGAAGTACTAAGAACCAAAGCACCTTGGTCTCAGAATTACCATGAGGCATAAAGACTTGCATGAATTAACTGCAGGCTGCTGGTTCAGGATCAGTCACTGACCTGCAAAGGAAGAATCCTTGAAACAGCAGCTTGTGGACATCTGTGAAAATCCTGGCACTGAAACATCAAATTCGTGCCAGGAAGTCTACTCATCACCTGTGCTGGCTTCTGTCCAACAGGATACCATCACATCGGAATTGCCATTGGCAAGCCAAGTGCCTGGAAAGCTGATGTGTTGGAAACACCAAAAGAAGTTCATGTTTGCACCCCAATGCTAGCATTCCCCAGTGAATTAATAGCCTCCACTAGGCAGTGAAGGCCTTTAACAAGCCAAGGGGACATACAGCTGCCAGGTACAACGCAGGGTTGCATCGACGTGCTGTTGCCCAGCACTGCCACTTTCGTCTGCTCCTTCCCACTGCCAGGGAAGCACAAGCCTGGAGAGTCCTGACTCACAGAGCTCCACAAACCTTGCTGAATATTTTAACAGGAGCAAAGAAAGCTGCTAGCCTCTTGGCCTCATGCATGCAGTAGGTCAGGACAAAAGGGCATTAGGCCTTCACTCCAGGAGCCACCAGAAGTACTCCAGCAGCAGGCACTACCTGGGTCATACTCTTATATACACTGCCAAGTTCAGAGTCTTGTCCTATGTCTTCTGCACGTCATTTCCAGGTTAGACCACATCCAGGGAATCAGCTCTGGAAAAGGCTAGGACAGTTGTGGAGTCTCCCAGTCTTGTCAGTCCCTGAAGAATCCGAGCTGGGCTCAGCCTCTTCCCAGCACCCTTCAAGAGAGCTGGGGCTAGGGGTAGTGTGCTTGGATGAAAGACAGGACATTCTCCTTTGATAGCTTCTCTGGATCTTGCCTTTTCTGAGAGTCATGCACTTTGACGCCATCTCCCCACTCCCAGAAGAGACGGCTGTAATGACATACACTGTGAACAGAGAGGAAAGTGAGATTAATATGGCAAGAGAGTGGAAGAACACTCATCACAGCCAGAAAGTGGAATACAGAGAGCTTCTCTTGCATTGGGAGTCACACAAAGGTACTGTAGATCTAAAGAGTGCCTTAGAAAAAGACAATGCTTTCATTCATTCACCTTGCAAACTCCATGGCCCATAAGGTACAGAAATTTCCAAGCCTAAGAGATTTCCATGGAAACAAACTTATTAATTTCTAGCTTCGCTCAAAATTCGGTTCAGTATTTGCTGGAAGGAGACAGATCATTAGGAAAAACATGCCTTCCCCCCACAAGTTTTTTCAGAAAATGTCAATGCAGGCAATAGAAAGGCCTTAATGAAGAATTTAGAAAGTCTGCCAGCAGCAGCAATCTAATCACTCACCATAAACCTACTAGAATCAGTAATAGCTGTCCTATGGATCTTTGCAAATGAACAGCTCTTTGTCCTGTACAAAAACAGCTAGGATCATTCCTCCTCCTGTGTGAAATAACCAAGCTCCATCAGCAGCAGAGAGTTCTGATCCTACAACACCATCTCTCACTTCACCCATCAAGCACAGCCCTCCCTCACTGCTCTGACACAGTCCCAGCCATAATGAAAACAGAGCTGCTAATTACTGCTGACACAGCAGCCTTGAGTTCTGTACAATTACTGACAAAATATTCATAGCTTATTTAGTGCTACTGTTCTAACAAAGCGATACTAGCACAGTGACAAGAGCACATGTCAGTGGCTAATTACAGACACATTAGTATTCACTAACCACAATACAGCACAACTCTTCCTACACAGGCAATGCAAGTCCTCAGCCATTCCTACAGGTTAATACTAGCCTATTTCTGAGTGCACAGGCCAAACTAACTCCACCTCGAGGCATGAAAGGAAAAAGCACCACCTGCCTCTGCTTTTACAGTTTTAAGCCCCTTCTTCTATTTAGCTGGTTAAGGGAAACTTAAGAACCCTATTTTCAGAGGCAAAGTCCTTGGTAGTGGCAGGCATCTCCTGAGACCAACTGAAGGCAAAGAATCATGGAAACATCTCCACCCAGGAGCCCTGACATGCTAGACAGACTCAAAATTTTCTGTACTCAAGAGATTGCCTTGGCATGGTACTCAATCAGATACCAGTGGCATTCAGCAGCCACAGTGCTGACTGCCCAGTGCCCAAGGAGACACTGCTTTTCTCCCTCACTCCCTCATTAAACAACTCCCAGTTACCTACAAATTATACCAGAGTTTGGGCTAAATCAACTGAGGCTGACTTTTCAATTAACAACTTCCAACCAATTATCATCACATACAGAGATGTAACAGATTACAGTTACTGGACTCAGCCTCCATTTCCTAGGGTGCCAAGAGATTCAATCACTTGCGTTCTGCTGCAGACAGAGGGAGGAAGTTGTGAGATGTGTTACTCATAGCAAAATTCCACAGATCCAGATCAGCAGCTTTGTGCAACTGAGGTTGGTCTATGCAGCATGCTATGCTTGTGACCAAGCTGTGCTTACAGTGCAAACCCAGCTCTCGTTCCTTAGTCTCAGCTCTGGCAATTGCCAGAGCTTGTACTCACTGAAAAGGTGCGATGGATTCAGATGGGAGGTCAAATGTTGATTCGTTGGTCATCTTGTTGAAGAAGAATTTCCTCTTGAAGTTTTTGCTGTATGCCATAGTCCAGGGATCTGGCAGAAAAGTGTCACGGATCAGACAGAAGATGGAATGGGGAAAAGGGTACAGTTATAAATGCACATATAGTGCAAGCAGGAACAAGGAATCTATAATGATGGTGATTCTCCTCTTACTTCTTTTCCCTTTCCTCCCTCAAAATCACCCACTTCCCAAACTATTTGCATTTACCGAGAAAACTGTTTTCTCTGCATTTAAAAACTGACATTCCAAATAGGACATTTTCATATATTCTTAGGGAAGAACTATGATATTAAAAAAAAAAAGTGAGTCATGTAAATAAATTGAACTACCCACACAATAGCTAATCCAACTGACACAGAAAAAGCTATCACAAAAATACCCTGAACCATGTCCCAGTCCAAGCTATGTTCACTACAAACGATTAATCTCTAGCCACTGGAATACCACCATTAAATTTTTAAGAAGTTATAGAAGGAGTAAGCTTCTTCAATTATTTTTTTTAGTGGAAGATACAGAAAAAAGCAAGATAAGAGCAAGAGACTCTCTCTTCCTACCATTCACAGTCCGTACAATGTAGAGTCCCGTGGGTACGAAGTGCCGGTCATCTCTGCCTGTGTAGGATAGCCGGGGTATTCCCCCTGAGCCCTTGATGACTTTCATCTCTAACCTGAACGTTGAGAGAAGACAATAACAGAGTGATGCCAAATGCAGCATCTCCTGTTTCTTCCTTTACAATCATCTTGCACACAACATGCCATCTGCACACTCTTTCCACAGTGAAAATACACCAGGATCAATCATCACATCCCTGGAGCATCCAGTCTCTTGCCTCCCCTATGCGTCTAGGGAAAACAGCCTGAGCTGTATGGATATGGCAGGTAGCAAATCTAGCACTGCTATGTGGGATCTGTGATAATCTACCACACTTAATCCAAATGGGATTCCCATTTCAGGTTTGAACTCAAACTTTCAAGCCACTTCTGCACAAGTACTGAAGTGCAGTTGCTACTTCTACTACTGCAAAACACTTTGGCTACGTCTATGGTATTACAACTGAGCAGGAAGATTCTCTGAACCAAAAACAGTAGGTATTAGCTACAAGAGCTGTACAAGCTCTTTCTCCAGGACTCCTCAAGCACATCTCTCACCTATGATGTCCATAGGCCCTGAAGTGCTTCATTTTTGCTGGTCACTTACCTCACAAAAATCTTCTCCATCTCCTCCAGTCTGTACACTTCCTTCACTCTGGGGGGAAAGCAGAAGCAAGACAGAAATGTGTTGTAAAAATATACATTTTATTTTTTCTTTTTTTTTCTTTTTTTTTTTTTTAAAAGAATCATCTTTTCCTATCTTAGCCACAGGGAGCAGCTGAGCAGTTCATTTTGTACAGCACAAGGTGGTCAAGTATGACTAAGGTCAACCTTTCTCCTCAGCCTAATGCCTTATATTTACTGGCTTGAGAAAATGTGACATCTGTACACTCACAGCCTCTCTTACACTATGAGCAGACAAGGATGTAGAAGACTTTGCAAGGATAACACTAACTGAGCACTAGATCTACTACAACACACACCTGAGATCTGCACCAACCAGCCCATCTATGATGAAAGCACAAACACCTGCTGAGTGAAAGGAAGGTACAACTTCTCCACTACCAACTTTGTTTCAGATATTTAAAGATCTTCCAGCCTTTTTCCAGTGGATGTAACAGAACTATGCATTTCAGTTTGAAATTTAATTCCTTCAGCTCCTGATCTTCACCCTCCACCACAGTGAAACCAAAATGTGCAAGGCTGAAAAAGAGAAGCACTCACCGGATCGGATTCATATCTGGTCGGCTAGGTTTGGAAACCGCTTTGACAAACTTCTCTGCCAGCTGAATCCTGACCAAAAACAGAAAGAGAATCCTACAGTCTAGCTAGATCTTTGGCACACACAGAAGATAACAGTTTGATTAGACACTTCAATACTTGCACACCATCCCCACCCCTAAGCCAAATAGGTACTGAGCAACAGGGGTTTGTTTTTTTTTTCACCTCACTCTCTCAGTTCAGTGCCCAGTGATACTGGCTGCTATCCATTAGGAATGGGTCTTCATTGCCTCCTCTACAAGCCCGTGTGCTGTTGAACTCATTGACACACAAGCAGGAAAATAAGATAACTGGAGACATCATAATGCTAATGAAGGAAACAGGGGAGTTCTTTCCTTCTCTCTAAGCCACCTATCAGCTGTGTTATACATGCTCCCAAGATGTTCTGTTTATCCATATTGTGCATCACCCCAGACTAAGAAAGGAACTAGACCTGATCTCAATACATAGGGACAGTATACACACACACAAAAAAAAGCTCTACCTACTTCACTTCTGAGATGGTTCGTTCACAGTGCATCTTTACAGAAGTGGTTCAACCAAATGCTCTCACCTACCTGTGCTCAGTTCTCTTCCATTAGTATGAACAATGTTTCTCAGTCACTCCTACTCATGTAGGAGAAAGAAGCTTCTCCAGAGATTACATACCTCTGGTTGAAGTGCTGGTTTCGGACATCATTGCCATTGAGTACCAAGACATCAAGTATGTGGATAGCACTGATTTTTCGTTGAGCTTTCCCCTGCAGAAAGGAATAGACTTACCACTCAGATTGTAGTCCATTGCTATTTCAGTTTTGGTTTATAGCCCATTTGTTGTTTTTTGGGTTTGTTTGTTTTTTTTTGCCAGTATATCATTATTTTCTAGCAAGAGAGTAACTTCCCAGATACTAGAAGCAACCAAATTCCCTGCAGCCCACTGTACATTAACTTGCCATCCTCCAAGAACCAGTGTGTGTCAACTACACAATTGTCTCAATGGAGGGAAAGACAGAGAGAGCAGGACCATAGCTATCATCCTTAGCTCTCTGGCATTCTCTCTGAGAATACTGCCTCATCAGGGAGCACAGCATAAAGCCCAGTGTACCAGCATCTTCATTTGAAATGCCAGAAGAGAAATAAACTCCCAGGTAGCAACAGTTTGCATTATGAATATACCTTAAGGATGTTCTTCCAAGGCCTGCTCTCTCTACTGTGCAGTTATGTACCCAAACAAAGATCACTTTAAGACTTAGTGGCAACATTGTCATCTGCTGCATGTAGGCCAACAGCATGTCAGGTACAAAGGAATTTCAAAACAGTGTTAAAAGCTCATCTCTCTGACACTGGTCAGAAGGAACTTAATCCAAAATCATTTCTCTAAATAACAAATGCAAAAGACTCTCACCTGTCGCACATGGAACATTTATTTTGCAGTATCTTGAAAAGAATAAGTGAGATTGCACATTATATTTGTAGTCACTCTGTAACAGAGAATAGCTTCCTACCTCTCCTTTCAGCTCATGGACAATCTCCACAGACAGAAGGGTATCTCGTGGCAGCTCAGTTTTCAAATCCAGTTTCGTCCAGCGGTCTGACTGGCGACCATCCCAGGTGTAGATCTGTGATTTCTGTGTACAGAAGGCAGTCAGATTTACCCAAGGCTTCATGAAGGGATGTGTGGAAGAGAGACCTCTGACTAACTCCAGAGCACCCCTCAGAGAATCTTTTCATCCTAGGCTGTCACAAGCAATTTCTTTGTGGAAAATTTTAAGGAAGAACCAATCTCTACAGCAAATGAACAAAAACATTGATTCTAATCTGTCAGTGTCTTTTCATATCTACACAATGAACGAAAAATAGAACATCTTTAAAAGGACAGCGAAGATAATTAGAGACACTAGCAAGAGTACAGGTCTCTGTGTAGGCTGGAATTACAAAAACGGGGTTAATTACTGCGAACAGCACTGAAGTCAGGAGGAAAAAAAACCCATACAATAACTAGCACTGTTCAGCGCTGTCAGTGAGGATTCTTCCTGACCTTTGAGGTCAGGAAAGAATGGGATGAATCTGCAAGGCAAAACAGTACCATTAAAATGAACCAGCAGAACTCCTACACGTAAAGTCTGACTGTTCTCAGGCCTTACCCCCAGCCCCAGGAGGAACTTCTGCTCACTTCCAGACACCATACACCGGTAATCAAACACTTGGCGGATTTTCTCCAGCGTACTGGAATTCAGAGGAGTGGGTTTGTAACTGAAGGTATCAATGTCTGTGCCCTAAAGAGCAACATATAATTAGACAAAATACATTAACAAGTAGGTGAGTGCAATTTTTGCACAAAACAATAATCCAGATAATCCAGGACTAAGTTCTTCATCATTTAATTACTGCTGGAAAAGGATCTATTTGCATGACAGAATTCAAAAGAAACTTCCATGTAAGGTCCCACCTGAATCAGTTCAAAAAACTTGGACTTGGGATCTGAAGATGAGGGAGCAACACGAGCCTGATCAGGAATCTGGAAAAAAAAGTTCAAACAATTGATAATAAAGGTTATTCATTTGCACGTTCACACAAACCGTTCTGGTTTCAATGTGTGACAGACCATCCTGCCCCCTAAAACTACTGGTCTTGGGACTCCAGTTACTGGAGAAGTTACCTAGCAAACCAAAGTCTCACATTTTTCTCAAATTTAATGCAGGCATGCCACATTTCATAAGAAACAACGGACAGCTTCCAAAAGTTTCAGGCTAAATCTTTGATTCCATCCACATTTCAGTGAAACACTACCGTATGTATGATATGACTGCAGTCAAAGGCTCAGGAAAGAGACTCTTCAGATAGCTCTACCACCTGGAAACCACTAAGTGCTAAGTTCATTCAGTATTATATAAAATCTTCTCAATTGCAGCAAAGCAAAGCAATTAGAAGCCCACTCAGTTAAGTCATACACTGAATTCACAAGCACCATCCTCTTTGTTTACGTGAATAGCTTCAAATAATCTTTGACTTTCCTGAAGGACAATGTATTAAACCTCTGGCTAGAAAGTTTCATCTGCACAGCAGCTCCATTCTTATTTCATCACAGCAAGGAAGCCTTCATTATCTCTCTGCTTTACAGCTTACTTACCCCCCATAGTTGGAGACACTCCTTTCGGATTTCAGCCTGTCGAGGCTCCATCAGTGTCCTCAAGAGAAAAGCAGCAGACTATTAAAACAGCAAAGTCTCTTTCCTTGTTCTTGCAGCATTAGCATATCCCAACCCTATCAAACTTGCATTTTTCAGTGTCTGGTTTGGGAATGACAAACAAGCAGTGCTCCTCACAAGGTTATTCTCAAATTGAGGATCCTGCTTCCCTCTCCACACATTCCCAACACCCTTGTTTAGTTTTGCTTCAGTATATATCACTGATACTCAGCCTCTATCTGAAAGCATCATTAGGCATCAACACTTTGAAGAAGTGAAGTGTTCGTATGAATTTATGATTATCTCCAAGAACTGGAACCTACTAGCCCTACTTACGAAGAGCAATGAAGACAAAAAACAGTGCTAATGTTAGGATTAACTCTTATGACAATATCTGGCTTTCAGGCTTTCTATTATGTATTCTCTCTGAACGACACCCAAACTTAAAAGCCACGACAGGGAAACAGCTATACATTGCAATAGCTTTAGTTTTATATGAAAGACATTTTTGTCACGTGCTGTAGGTAGTTCTAGGTATGCCACTTAAGTATACTGAATCATCCTTGAAAAATTAAGAGCTATGGACCACAACGACATTAGGTGCAGAACTGAACATACCAGCCAGGATGGTGTTGCTCACATTTTAAGCTCACAGTCCTTCTAAGAAGCAGGCCCATTTAAGGTACTCAGAAAACATGCAACACATGGAAGCCATCTCAGCAAGGGTGATAACAAATCAACTTTCAGGACTCCAGCTACCCACACTTTTTCTCAAGGAGCTCAGGCAGAGACACAAACAGAGCTACCTAAAAGCATTATTAATTTTCCTGGCTCTAAAGGCCAAGCAGTGTACCAGCTCAAATTAAAAACACATTGAAGAAGGGCAAAACAATTTGTTTACGGTAGGTTAATTCAATATCCACCAAAAGCCAGAGGAATATACTCACGTATCTTGAACAAAAGCACGAATTTTAGCTAGTGCCTTTATCTGAATTTTGCAGTGGCTGAAAGAGAGGAAAGTTTCAGTAAGACAACAAGCTGATTACTGCCATCAACATTATTCTACGTGGAAGATCGATGGAACAACTGAAGGAAACCAGCCTGACCCTCAAAGGAGTGACTGATCATCATCAACATAAATCCAAATGATATGGTGGCCACTGGAAAAAAAAGCAGGCGGTAGCCCCCTTTCTGCTCTATATAGGAGGACAGCATTCAGAGACCAAACATTCACTGACAGCATAAAGTATTTTTCTGTGCAGCATCTCTTTGCTCTGCTAAGCCCCTCGGGCAGCAAAAGCAGAGCAGCGTCAGCAGCATCAACAAGCACCTCCATGAGTGCAAGCAGCTGCAACTGAAAGCCAGCCATTTTGGCTGATCTGCCTACAGCAAGCAGCCCTCGCTGCTCACAGGCACTCACTTTTCATTGGACTGGACAATATAATCGTAGAAATCCTGGTCATCTTTGATCACATTCAATGGCACGACTAGATTCACATCCACATCGGAGTTGCGCAACTGGTTGAGTCTGATGTTCACCATAAAGAGATATTCTCGCACGTCATCAGTCCCCAGCTTTAATCCTTTGCATACCACGTACCTGCACAGAATGCCAGAGACAATTTAGGTTCAGGTTTTTTTGACACAGTCAGTTTTCCTGCCATGCTGTAACTGTGAAGACAGTATTCCAAATCCCAGGAATTCTGCCCACCCAAGTATCCCCAAGAAGGTGAAGTCTAACCAATCACATCATTACATATCACTTTCTACTCTCTGAAAAGATAGAGAAATTCAACCCTACTAAGAAAACATCACAGAACTCCCTAAAATAGTAAACTAATTGCGCTAAACTTGACAGGTATAAAAATACACATAATAATTTCTGGCTTCGATGGAAGCCTAATTGCTTCATGCAGAACAGACTTTATTACATACTTAGTTCTGCTGTTTTCTTTACAGATGAATCTCAGTACAGGCAGGGAAAAGCAAGCAGACTTTGGCAAATACTTTCTTTACCTTGTCAGAAATCAGAATTTGCTAGCCATCTAAAATATTTCCTCCTACAAGACAGTTGACAACTGCGTGAAGTCACAGAGTTTCCATTTAACCAAAACCATCTGTCATTGTAATTAGAGATCAAACCTTGTTTAGCAGGCCCTCATGCTCAAGAATCTCACCTCTCTGAGTTAGCAGGGCGGCTTGTCACAGGTTTAAAGATGCACACACGCTCAAAGCAGCAATAGAGCAGATAAACAAGCCCCACGCTGAATGGAGTAAACAGATCAAAGGTTTTGCAGACAAAATGTCCTCCTGGAGCAGAGAGAAGAAACAAACCAACATCAGCAGACTATAAAGATACAACGACATATCAGGCATCTCCATAACCTTATCCTCCACAGGAAAAAAAGATAGGTGGTTTTGTACAATAAAACAGCAACTAAAACACTTTCATGAAGCAGGTTAGAGGGGCTCCATGAACCATCCGTCCCGTATCTCTTCAACAAAGGGACAAGCAGTTCTCTGACCATGCTCAAATCAACATGCATTCTGCCTCAAGAACAAACTTTCCACCCATTCTACACCACCCTTTCCCAGGCCCAAACTGTACCCTATGGTATTGCAGCATGCTATATAAAAGCCTTTGCAGACAAAGAGCTCTGACATGCGGACCAAGAAGCTTCACACTGGAGGAAGAAACTAACAGATACCACCAAAATAGAATAGAAAGAAAAACGTTTGTGCCACCCTTTGTCCTCAAACAAGTTTCCCCATTACCCTAAGCAAAAAGCAGTCAATCTTACAAAGTTGTACCTACACAGAGAATAAAGACTTCCAAAAAGGTTGCTCCTTTCACCATATTATGCTCAAGCAGATACTGCTAAGCAGATCCTTGGCTCAGATGTTGTTCATCTGAACACAAGGCACAGGACAAATGATAATATGATAATTATTTTTTATCTTCTGCTCCTGCATATGTCAGTGCCAAATGCTAACTAAACTCTGCAGAAAAGAGGAATCATCATACAACCATAAAATCCATCACCTGGCAACGATGGAGTATACCTTAAGACAACATGAGGCATCAGCTGGTGTTGATCACAGAGATGGCAGATTTAAAGGAGAAAAGCCACAAACTAAAGGGAAAATGAACTGAATTGCTACTGCTCAGCTCCAAACCAGCCTGCCAGAATATTCATAAAGCAGCTGGCCCAGCTGATAGCATAAAACTCAAATATACTGTCCAACAATTACACTAGTGACCTTAGCCCAAGACAGCTACATAAACTATTGTTAAAATGCATTAGTTCAGAGCTTTTACCTTCTGCTTGTAAAGAAAAAGCAAAATGGACAGCCTTATTTTTCTGCCCTAGTTCATTTAGCTTTGTGACAACTACCTCAGAATGAATGCATATACATTCAATCCTGTGCAACCTAGCCTGACAGCACAGCAGATGTTATGGTATGTTAATAAAAGTCTACAGCACCCTTCTGCAATACCACCCACACCTTAAAGAAGGAGGAATAAGATTGATGGATAAAACATACCTGTCCGGACAATGGACAGTGCCATAAGAAACTGACAAAGCATTAGCTGTTTGCTTAGGATTTCTTGCAAGTTCTCCTGACCCTCCACAGAGAAGCCCTACAAAGAATACAGCATATAATTAGCATTTCTTTCGCTCAAGCAAACAATTCTGTACAGCTGACTCGTGAAATCACAATGATTTCTTTACAACACAGAACACTGCCACCAGGAATTTTAATGGCAAGCCTTAATACCACATTGATACTACAAACACATGTCAAGTATCTTAACGCACACAATCTGAAGTACTAGTTTTGGTCATGAGTGCAGAAAGAAAAGGGAAGGGACCAACCCCATCAGCCATTAAGAAATGCACTCCTTTGTGATCTGTATTGTCCAAAACAAAGTTCCGGAAAGCAGTAATGTTCTCAGGGCGAGTGATATCTCCATCCCCATCAATCCCTCCTTCTCCTGTGGGGAAAGAGCAGACAATTACTAACATGTTTGCAAAGCCGACTAGAAGAGGTGATCTGTTGTATTCAATCAGTACTTAGTCAGAAGCTACGAAGACCTTGATAGGTGAGTAAGCATAAATACATACATTCCCTGGTTCACCACTAAAGATGCTCGTTAGACTAGGAAAATTATTCAAATGTTGTGGTCAAGGCTAAACAAAGCCTAATAACCAAGCTCAAAAGACAACTTGTATGTTAGCTGCAGCAAATGACAAATCCCTCACTGCCCTCCTCTGGGTAAAGAACTGCATTACAACATAAAATCCTCAACCAAGGAGAAATGGCAAATAGCTGAATCTACTAAAAACATAGGAGACAATTTCACTGAACAGCTCACCTGGTACTAACATGCTGTTTTGTTTTTGTTTTTTTTACAAGCAAGGCAAAATTATTCACATGGTGCACTGGTAACCTTCAACTAAGAATTAGCATCAATCCAAAGAAACCTAATTATCTACATCCAAACACAATCTAACCTAGAATTTTAAAAAGCAGCCTCAAAAAAAAAAACATTCATATATAAACAAGTTTGTAAAGGAAGTAGGAAAATAGAAATATAGCTTATATATATTATATTTATATGAATGCAAAGTTTTTCCATATGTTTCCATAAAAGGATACACTGTCCCCTAGCCTGGCATTGTAGAAAGCTAAGCTAAGGTATATTCTAGAGGCTACCAATTTTCACTTTGAAGAAGCCTGAACTTCTAGTTGGTATTAGTTTCTAAAAATCTTCTACAGCTATAGTTTCTATTAACTATAAGAAGAACTGCAAGAACAGAAAGAAAGATCAGGATGCACGATTGTGCTTTGATGACTAAATTCCTCATCAATCATGCTGTCACTAAGCAAAGTGACACTAGAATTTGTTACCATTCTTTACAACACAAATATCACGGCAGCCTACTTTCTTCCCATCACTCGGAAGAGAGTTTGTACACATCTCACTAGACTTTGCAGCATAGCAGACAGAAAAGGAATCAAGAAAATGCATCAAAGTCATGGGGCTACTCATTTCTCCATGTATCTTCCCTCCCTCATAAAAGCACCAGTCTGCAGTGAGTTATGAAGATCCAAACAGTGCAACCACTAGAACAATGCATTTTGCTGCCTTGCTACCCTTACCATGAACCTTTCCTTTAACTGATCTAATCTTGAAGCACTAATTATACTCCAAGAGTTCATGCTTAGAAGCCACGAGTGGCAAATTGGCTTTTACCCTTTTCTCTGTAGAACAAACACATTTGAGTTTCCTTCACATAGCCTGAAATAAGCAGCAAGACTATCAAATCCTTGTATTTCCCTTCCTACTCCAAGAGGCTATGCAGAAAGGGGGCACACACGTATCATACAGTGTAACAGGCTACCACACACAAGGTAAGATGCAGTAATTGTCTGTGTATGCACAGTCTATCTCAAAGACACAGTAACATCTTAAACCACTTTAGATTACACAGGTCATCTAGTCACAGTGATTCAGATACAGCTTCTAGCTTTAATTTGCTTTATTTAACATTACTGAGTGTCCACAATAAATTATCAAAGTAGATTTACAGAGGTTTGATACAGAAGCATACTGCCAGTCAGGCAAGTAAGGCTTCTACCTCTGGCTTTGCTAATAGTCTTTGGGCAAGTCATCTCATTCTTCACATTTCAGAACTGCATAAGTGAGAAAAATTATTGTCAAACAAGCATGTCCTCTGCAGCTTTCAGATGTGCTCAAGTACGAACTACTACATCAGGACACGTTTTCTTAGCAGAATGGAAAGAAGCACAGAAACATGACTTGATGGGCAAGTTCACCAACCTCAACTCCCTTCCCCTGTCAAAGGACAGCCCTTTCCTACCTTGCAAAATGATTCTCCAGAAACAAGCTTCTCTCAAATCCCCAGGCTGGTATCAGTACTCCTGATACAGAAGCCAGAGCACAAGCAAAAACATCAGACAACACTTATGCACGCATTACGTACCATAGTAAGGTTCAAAGAGCTCACTGGAAGCAGAATAGAAGTCCTCAAGTTTAAAATCGTTTGGTCCTTTCAAGGTCATGCCAAATCCTTTTGCATGCCACTTCCTCCTCCACAAGACGTACTCAGAGAAGCCCCCAGGCCCAGCACACACATCAGCAAAGTAGAGCAGCTCTGCATCTCGCTCCTTTATCAAGGGCCTCTACAAAAGGAAACTGAAGAAATTCTACTCGCCCAGTAACAGCTTCCATCAGTCAAACCTATCAGCTGCACTGCTCAGCCAGAAAATGTCTTTCAAAAACTTGTTTTTCCAGCTAGTGCTCTAAGGATTCTCCTTTCTCCCCAGTTTCTCCACTCTAAGAAAGCACTGCTTTGAAAATTAAAAAGAGGTCCTCACCCCCTGGAAGTCCTTAGGATTTGTAAACATGTAGTCAAAGACATGGTCCATATTTGCCATCTTCATCGCAGCTCTGTGAACACATAAATAGAGACCTGTGAGTTTCAACTTTGGCTCCCACAACTGAAAGTGGACATAATGGGAAGAAGACCTACGTAACCACAAGTGCTACAGACCTGTTCAGAAAAAAGACTCCACGGATCATCTCATAGGGGTTAGATCTTGTTCGGGCTCTGCGCATTTCTTCTCCATCCAGCTCATCAAATACACTCTGTGCAAACAGAAACCAAATTAACCTGAATTTGGCAAAGGCTTAGAGGACAGATATTAAACTTAAGGAGAGAGAAGCATGAGGGTAATAAGATGCTTAGCGTTCTATGCTACTGATTCACCAATATAGAATGTTTTCCTGCCACATACTGATACAGAATCATCGAATCCTTGGAGTTGTAAGGGACCTCTGAGGGACATCCAGTCCAACTCCCCTTACAATGAACAGGGACACCTTACCCAATTCTTACTCAAATTTAATGACACTGAAGAGCTCTGTACAGACAGCTCCCGAGACTGGCAATGCGGTAGCCATCTTAAAAGTAGTCACAGGTGAAGGTATTTCTCTCACACATACATACATACACTCTGAAATTCATAAGGGCATGATCAAATCTAAAAGGAAAAATGGAACACGCGAGAAAAGAAAGGAAGTTCAGTTTCTTAGCTCATTCAAGCCTACAGTCTTTCAGTTGAACTGACTAAGAAATGGACACCAGTGTTTTCATTCATCTCTTTGAAGGCTGAGGTGTAAAAACAGGCATCTGAATAGACAGTGGCAGCCAAAACTCCAGGTCACACCAGTGGCACAGATGTGAGAGAGGATGTATAGAGCTCTTGCTGATCACCTAAGTAAATTCAACTATTTATTTCACAAAACTTCAATTCCTCTCCAAGAAAGGGGACTCACCTTGCACCGCAGGACATTAAGTAAAAGCTCTTCATTGCAGAACTCTGTTTCATCTTCAATCACCATCTTCCTCTGGAGCAGGATGAGAATACGTAACAATTAACAAATATGCTACGAGTCATTTCAGAATGCAACATGAACATGTGATGGATGGAGCCTGCCAACCACATACTAAGTGTTATTAGCAAGAGCATAACCAGCAGGCTGAGGCACTATTCTCTCCTATTTGGCATCTCACAACCACACTTGAAATATTGCATCCAGTCTAGCACTCCTCAGTACAAGACAGACACTGACATATTGTAGTAAGCCCAACAAACGGCCATCAAGATGACAAGGGTGCACTAGTATCTTGGGTTATCAGACCCAACTGTGTAGTAGATGCCCAAACAGGCTGTAAGACTTCCATTCTTGGAGATATTCAGAACTCAATCAAACAGGCTCTAAGCAACCTGATCTACCAGGATCTGCTTCACGTAGGAAGTTACAGTAGCAGCTTCCAGTTTCCCTCCACCCCAGATTATCTGAGGACTCTCTGACAAGGCATTGGCTCAGGCAGAGTATTCATTCCTGCGCCTTCTTAAGCCGAGAACTAGAATCTAAAAAAACTACCTTGCCCACAGTCATCCACTCCTTCAGCTCCTGGGCATCAGGGATTTCTGTGGTACACTCAAGGCACCAATCCACCTCCTCATAGGCACTAGGCTGAAAACACAAGACATAGGAAGAGTCAAGGAAATTTTCTGCTAGCAAAATGTAACAACCAATTGCTCCCCAATCCTATCATAAGGGGTGAAGCCATGACTTGCGGATCAATCTCTAATATTATTACTAATTACTGAAAAACAACTCAAAGAAAGAGAGGAAAGTACAATCAAGTGCAGCATAAATAACTTGACAGCACTGCTGCCCTTGACTCACAACAGCTGGGGCCTTTTGGCTTGCCCTCCAGCTGACCAAAGCCCTAGGATTCTGTGCTGTGCTCTTATTTTTTTGGCTTGTTTGTTCTTCAAATACAAACATATAGCAACTATGTCACATTGAATAGCAGCAGAACGAAGCTCTGCTTTCCAGACAGCACCTATTTCAATTTTCTTCCCTGTTGAGGAGCTCGCCAAGATACAGGAACAGGACATCTCAGCATTTTTTTTTGGAGGATTATCATACAGAAACAGAATAAGATACTAAAAAACATCACCTATTTGAGTATGAAAAATGATGACATACAAAATAAAACAAAACAGCTTGGTGAGTTTTCCATCATGTTCACTGCTACAAACCAGGAACAAATCATACAGATCACAGCAACAATCCATCTGAAACTGACTTGGTGCCATAAAATACACTATACCTGAACAAAATAGAGTGTGGTTCTATTCAGCTGAGCCACTTGACAGAAGTAGTAAGTCAGCACTAGAAAAACATTCCCAGCGGGCAAATCCTGAACACAGCAATGGAAAGGTACTCAAAACAGTAAATACTTACCTCTGGCTCGTCCTGCCAATCAATATTCAGCTCCCCATCAAACCCTTTGAGGGTAAGCCCAAAGCCTCTCCTTCCCTTCTGATTGGAGGCTTCAACAATATCCTTCCTACCTTGGCCATATTTTCCCAAACCTTCTCCTTCCCGGAAGCCCATCTTGGCCTACAAAGATAGAAAAGGGAGCACAATGAGGCGAGTAGATTTAAGACTACATATTGCATGTGGGATGAAAGACTAGCCCAAAAAAAGAGCCACATACTGGAGTGGCTTGGAGCCACGGCCACCAAAAACAAACAACAGAAAAAGCAAGATGTAAAGAACGACGTTTGGAAATAAAATGAAGGAAGGAACAGCGTGCTCCAACAGACAGAGACATTCACCACTGTGTTCAGTGGGTTTATAAACCAAGACGCTGGCACAAGAACAAATTCATATTGTGGTATTACTTGTTGTGAACATGTTGCCACATAAATTACAAGAATCGGTTAAAATGCACCTAATAGTCAGAGAAGGAATGCAATTCTGAAGACAGAATTTTGACCAGAGTAAAGAACGATTTTCCTTTTACCTACCAACTCATCTAACCAGACATTCAATCTTTGTATTCAAATTTAGGAAACCTTAAAAAGGAAAGCCTTCTGAATTCAGAGAAAGACAGTCTATGTTAGAATCGGCAAACTGCAGCCCAGCTACAAAAACACAAATGGACAGATTCTGAACGATCAATGACCAGCAACAGGATTTATTCACAGAGGAGCACATCAGCAGCCCTCGGCCTCTGGATCCCACTGAGTTTTGAATTCAGCAAGATTTGAAATTTCCTGCTTCATACAGATATATGACACAGCTGCTAGCAGCAATTTGTTTCCTGGAAAGGCAGTACCTCCCTGTTCCCACTTCTATTAAGAACTAACACTTCCCAGTTTCTAGCAGCAAACTGATCTTCTCACTTGGCAAAGGGCAGTACGTGCTGGCATACCACTGTGGAGCTGACTGCCGCTCCTGACAAAGCAGCACAAAACAGAGACCCCAATTCAGTCCTCCTTTGTGTCCTGGACTTCCTCTCACATTTTGAGTAATACACAACTGTGTCTCACCATCCCGTTGCCCCAGGAATATAATTTTTATTTCTCTTATCAGGAAAAGAAATTCTTTCAGGGTAACGGGGTATTCCCAATGGCAGTGTTGGAGTTTGCATAAGGAAACACGTAACAGCAAAGACACAGAGAAGCTTCACTTCTCTAGGGCTTACCATTGCCTCTGTAGTCAAAAAAAAGTTGTCAAATGCGAGACTGACATGAGCAACAGTCCGTGATTTCCTTAGAACTTTCTAAAAAATTCTCTCTCCTGCACCATCACTCTGTAATTAGGGAGCTGGTGATCATCCCTGAAGTTTGGCTGTTACAGTTACTATTGTGCACAACTCCATGCATTTCCAAGAAACTTCTGGCCCTATATAAACTGGGGCAGCTCTACTGGAAATAAACACCTTAACAGTTAAGGTAATAATTCTACAAGGGTATGCCTGTCAGCTTCCAAGACCAAAATGAATTAATATCAACACGAGAATTTCTTAAGGTCTTTGTGACAGATGTTTGTTAACTTAAAAATAATTGCAGAATAACACAAGATAGGACTCTTTTCCAGCTCAGCAAACTGCCTTATTCAAAGATCTCTTTCTTCACACTCATCGCCCTGTTCGAGTACCTGGAACACGAATCAACTTTTGTTTTTGTTTTTGTTTTTAAACAAATTCCCCTAACAAAGCTGTCTCTACCTCCCTGAACTGCTTACTAGATGGATTAAAGAAGCAGAGAACCCTGCTACAAGGAGGACCAGAATCAGAATCTCAGAAAAGATTAGTCTTTTCAGTTTGCACTCATGAGGTATTAATACTTTGGTTCAAAACTGTTTTGACCTACCATGAGCTTTTGGGAGACACTGTTATACATTGAGTAGCGGGACGAAGTACCCTCCACCAGAGAGTCTTGTTTGAACTCATTGTTGAAGACAAGTCTTTTTTCATCACTCTCACTCTCAGACCCACTGCTGCTACTGGAAGACTCTGAAAACAAGAAAAATGAAAGAAGTGAATGCACACTACAACAAAACAAAAAAACCACCACCAAGGCTTCTCAGTAATGCCATCAAGAACTACACGATAGGACGCACCAGGTGAGTAGGGAGGGAGGCCCTGCAACCCACTGAGTACTTTCCCTTTTCCTGTGCTGTGATCGCAATGAGGATGAAGCAATGGCACAAATTTCCTTCCAGAAATTTATCTAGCACCACAGCAGTCCTACTAAAGTCTGTACTGTGGGGCAGGCCATAAAGATTACTGAAGCAGCAATCCACAACGAGCATAGCCACACTCTTCATTAGACCTCTGCCTCTTGAGCATCCCTTGTTCAATGACTACTAGAATTCATTCCATGCTTCTTTGCACAACTAGGTGTTGAACCATAAAAGCTACCTCAAGATAATTGTTGTCAGCAGAGATTATCTTTCCTTGTTTATCACTTCAGAAGGAATTAGATAGCTGCACACAGGTATTAAAAAAAAAAAAAAATGACAACCTAGAAGAGATTGAACTTTTCTTAATTTTTTTCTAATTTAAAAAAAAAAACCAACTCTATTTCCCTGTTATGGATAACTGAACCCCAGTGAAATAGCAAGAAACAACTGCAGAATTAGTAAAGAATTGCCATTACCAAGGTAAATTACTAAAGGTCATTAGTCAAGAAAGTGAAAGACTCAACAGTGAAATATGTGGCTGTAGTTGTAATTGTTTCAATGTGTACAATCTCTGCCGTTTAATTATCAGCCTTTAAGACAGCTATCACGCTGGAGCTTATAGCATTAATATTTGAGACTTTCAGCTCAAAACAAAGAAGGCTGCGACGTAGCATGTTTGCAATGGTATATTCCCATCTTACTTTTCAAGCACCTGTCACACAATTTACATTTCTCCTTCACAAAGGTCTCAGAGATTAACAGAATCAAAACCATTTCACTTAGGGCCAGTTACTGCTTTCTGCTTCTCCAGTCCTCAGCTTCAACAATCTTTGCTACGTGCTTTTGAGCTGCGTTTCATTTTCCAGGGTTCACAATGGGTTCTCAAAGACAATTCGGACTACATAATCTTAAAAAAGTTTCTTTGCAACTCTTCCTGCTTTTAACATTTGCAAGGACATGTACACACACCATACCCAATCACTGCCACTACTCTCAAACCAATCATTCACCTTTCATGCATTCTTCGCCCTCTACTTTCACTTCTTTCTATGTTGACACCCTTTCCTTACTAACACTTGACTACCATAGGAAATACCAAGACTGAGAAGTACAAAGAGTGTGAAGTAACATGAAGTATCATCCTGGAAGAGATTAAAGCACCTCATAATAGGGACAGCAATTGCATAGGGCAATTGCTCTCCTCATCTCTGGTATACTAGAAGTAAGAAAGCACTCTCCAGCTTGGGGAAGAGGGAAAGAAGGAAACAAAACACTAGGCAATTTGTTTAGGTAACTCTGAAACAGTTATTCTTTCTGAAGCGAAATAAACGTGAACTTTCACAACTTACAAAACAAGAAAAAAAACAACTTTCACACGGATCCAATAAAAGAGATAGCACTGTAATGCAGGAGAACATGATAACATCTAATGCCTAGTGTTTGTTTAAAAAAAAAAGCAACACAAGGTATTAGACATTACCATTATTATTATTGTTACTGCACAACACACAACTCCTCACTACTGAAAGCTTCCACAACAAATATATCTCCTGAGACTGAAGAGACTAATGCTGTCTACATATGAACAGAATTTTACAGCTTTTGGCCATGGACTTGTCTATTTCCTATGTCTGCAATCATGAAATACCCAGACCAAAGTGTTTGTGAGAGTCTTACTTTTAAAAGCTTAAAAAAAAAAAAAGAATTGCCACCAAACAGATTTGTGAATTAAAAAAAAAAGACACAGCTTTTCTACTAAAGACAAAGTGCAGTCTTGAAGTTCCATCCATCAACCAGAGATGCCAACCACGGTTTGGGTTGGAAGTGACCTTAAAGGCCATCCAGTTCCAAACCCCTGCTGTGGACAGGGTTGCCAACCACCAGGATCAGACTGCTCTGAGGCCTTGAATGCCTGAAGACATAGGGCATCCAAAGCTTCTCTGGGCAGCCTGTGCCAGCGCCTCACCATCCTCTGAGTGAAAAATATCAACAATCTTTTCAAAGTTTAAAGTCATTCTTTCTTGTCCTACCACTACCAGTCCACGTAAGAAGTCTCCCTCCTTTATAAGCTCCCTGTAAGCACAGGGAAGCTGCAATGAGGTCTTTCCAGAGCCCTCTTTCCTCTAAGCTAAACAAGCCCACCTCCCTCAGCCTTTCTTCACAGGAGAGGTGCTCACGGCCCTGCAATTCCTACTTGTTAGTTAGATTCCCCACAGCAACACTTACAACCTCCAACTGTACCTTGAGTAGTATGGTTACTAAGCTGAGCTTCATCATCTGAAGTAGAACTGAGAGTTAAACCCAAGTCTTCTGCCTTCTTCTTCTGCTTCTTTTGGGGACTGCTAAATTCAGGCTCAGTTCTTCTCTTCATTTTTTTCTGAAAGAAGAAGATTACACTTAGTTAACACCACACAAATTAACATTCTTCTTGATGCTGAAGGGTAAGGCACACAACTCATGCTGGTAGCACGGCAGCACAGACTGCTTCATGCATTATTCTGTGTTATACTTCACAACCTGACCTGCCTTCAGGTAAAACACCAGGTTTTGTGAACCTACCTAACAGCTAGTTTAAGTAAACAAACAAAATCTATACAGAAGCTCATTTATTACTAACAACCATAGCTTGACATCCTTTCTATGAGCTACTTAAACGCTAGTCAATGAGGACAACCCAGACGCCAGCACATAAATAAATTAAATATACGACAATTAGCATTACTACCGTATCAAAGACCCGTTTAATCCAAACACACGAGAAACGAGCAACCATTACCTACAGAGGAACGCCGCAGCAGCAGAGATGCCCCAGGGCGCTGCTTCTAACCACCCCCTCTATCAGGCTGATTCCCACAGCCGCACACAGCAACCCAACACCCGCGCTTTTCCTCACCCCCACCAACAGCACCTGCTGCACTACGGCACAGCCCAGAGGGTTTCCTTTCCCTCCCCTCCCGGCTCTCCTCGTACCCGACCCTGCCGCCCCGCGCCCCTCTCTCCGCACGCACCCAGAGGCCCGGCCGCGGCTCCGCAGCGCCCTCGTCGGCGCCGCCCCCGCCGGTTTCGTTTCCCCGCTGCCCCCGCCCCGGCCCCTCCCGCCGGTCCTTTCCCTCCCGGCGGCGCGCGCCAATGACGCAGCTCCCGGCCGTGCCGGCACCGAGGGGCGGCGCTCCCGCAGGCGCGCAGCGGGCAGCTGCGGGGTCGAAAGTGGAGCGGCTCTCCCTTCCCGCCTCAGCGAGGCCCCCGCCGCGTCGCTGAGCAACGACTGCGCGGGCTGGGCGTGACCGCCTCGCTGCTTTTCCTAAGGGGAAGGGCGCAGTTACAGTGTTTTCTGTGTATATAAAATACATATGTTATACGTAAAGATGTATACGGAGCGTTGGCAGTGTCGTTAAAGCACCCCGTTATTCAGCCTGGTGGCACTTAACGAGGGAAAGAGCCCCCCGTGCTTATGGCAGAGCTCCGCCCAGCGGTACCGCAGCCTCGGCCAGGGCTGAGGCACGGACTTCTCGGAGCCCCGCCGGGCATCTCCCCGTAAAACAGCCGCAGCTCATTGCCGGAACTGGTTTTGTGAGGACAGCAGCGCTGCAGCTTCTCGCTGCACATAAAGCTAGTGCGCGCCTGTGGCAGCCTTGTCATGAGGACCTGAGGCACTGTTGTCTTTGCTTCTCACCAAGCTTGAAACCTATGGGCACACCTCACCCTAGAATCAGCAGCAGCGGACAGGCGTACTGCTCGCTATGAGGGAAGTGTGGTTTAACCAGCTGATATGTGCCTAAGTGCATGAAGTTACAAAAGGAAGAGGGAGCAGAAAGGAAAACACTGACTAGCTTGAGCACATCTTTAGGAAAGACAAAACAAACAAACAAACAAACAAACACTCAAGCTGGGGTGAGGGTATGTGAAATGCAGGACTATTGAATTGGTTATTACCTGTTCTCCAGGTCCAGTGTTCTTAAACTGTTGGAATAAACAAAACATTGATATCTCCCTAATAAGGCAATTTATAGCAATTCATTTTATTCTTCTCCAAATCTATGTAAAAGATAAAGGTTTGATTTTGTAAGGAAAGAAATTGCACTAGGCTTGCACCATCTACTAGAAATTCATGCCAAATCCCATGAACATACAGAGGAGTACAATTATACCCTTCAGTAGTAATTTCCAACCAATTATTTCAACATTTAATAAAGATTGAAGAACTCATCCTATAAGCAAGACCCATCTTCACAATACCCAAAGAAGCAGGATCAATTTTGCAGTGACAGCACCACTAAAAAAAGAATAAAATACTGATATTCCTCCTGTGTAATCCCTCACCCTTGTCTGGATGGCCATGCAGCAAATAGCAGGCAAGGTCCCACACAGCCACCACAGCACCACTCATGCAGGAGGAAGCCAACCAAGTGACTTCAGTCTAGGCAGCGAACTTAGGTACTGGGACAGGGGAGAATGGCTTGCTCCAAATAATCACAGAAAAAGGGACTTTGGGTAGTCACCTAATATTCCAGAACATAGGTGAGCTATATACAAATGCAGCATTTTTTCAGTTTGTGAATCCCAGAAGTTTCCAGTGGGAGTAAAGACACTACCTTCAGAAACTGTCTAACTGGATTTTCTGAAAGTAAAAAAGTAGTAGTATTTAAACTATTACCGATTTTGTTGGAGGTGGAAGGGGAACAGATGGAAAAAGATGTAACAGAAGTGTGCTTGACCTGCCCATAAAGGCTTTTTGTGTTGCAGAATCCTGTTTCCTCACAGTACTACAGTATTTCATTATCTTTACTTGAAACACTGGGAGAAAACAAGTGCTACCAGAAATCTTCTTATAGCAATTTAAAATAATCTCATTACTTTTTATGCTAGTCACTCTGAACCTGGAAAAGAAAACTACTCATCTTTGAAACAGCTTTTGATGCATTTGAAGACTTACAGTTGCCTCCGCTTTTTTATTTTTTTCAGACAGAAAGAGAACTGGAGTTTCTTAAACCGTTTGCACGAGGTCACATTTCTTAGTCTTCATAATCTTTCTGTTTTTCCTGCTGCTCCAAATCCATCTAGTAGTGTAGTCCCTAAGATCAAGCACAGCACTACTATGCTGGGGTCTTGTTAGTGCTGAATAGATTAGGAAACACCTACTGGTGCATATGACTTTTCCTAACTTAAATGCTCAGATACATATCTTTGCAGCAGCATATTGTCTGGGTAATACCCCCCTTATTCCATTCTCTATAACTGCTATCTGACAGATATCTTCTGTGCAAAAGTTTAAAATTTTAAGCTTGATCATAGCCAACTAGATTGCCAAAAAGAGAAACGTGTGCACTTTAGATCTTTCTATCACTGAAAACTCGTTTATGAAAGGCACTAAGCTGTGAACAAAACTTGAAACAGTCTCACTTAGTTTACCTTTCCACAGCTTCTTTATAAGCAGTATCAGAAAGCACACACAAATTTAAGATACCTACAGCTTAACTTGTCCTCTAAAAAAAACCAAACAAACACACACAGTTTTGGTATGTTTTCTTCCTGACAAATAGGACGGTGGAGTACCTTCATCACAACTCAGCAGTTGGAACTCACTTCCATACATACAGTCAACAGCTCTGGATCAGACAAGTTTTCCCAAAGAACTTACAGAACTGGGAGGAAGGGTCTGTTTTTGTCAATTATATGCTTTTGCCAGTGAACAGCATTATTGCTTAGCCTCTCTCCTTGAACCTTTACAATTTAGGTACCTATTGATAAACAGAAAAAGTTTATTACTCCATGTGTATCTTGTTGCAACTATTGGTAACAGTTTAAAAGGGTAAATATTCCACTTTTACTCAGTGTGTCCCCTCTCACTAGAATATGAAGAATATCTCTATATTCTAGTGAAAATAGCACACTCTCAAAGCATACCAAAGAACTCTGTTACCAGAAGAATCATCCTTTTCTAGTATGTGCATAAACACCAACATAAGAAAATAAATGTGTTTAGCAAAATGAAACAGGGAAAATTAAAATAAAATAAAAAAGCAAAGCAACATGGAAGAGCTACACAGTGCAAGAATTCACAGTCCTTAGTCCTTAGTTCCCTTGTTTAAGTCTTACCACTCAAATCTGCCAGAATGCACTATTTTCTTAGGAAAGCATTACCATTTAAGCACCTTTTTAATGGCATCTTTTTTTAGTAGGAGAAAATAAGAGATACAATTGTATATTCTAAATTACTGGTAAGATAGGCACTGCTAACACAGGCTTGAAGAGTTAGGACATCTTTTATCAATTCCTGCATACAGTGTTTCAAATAATTTTAAAACAGTCAAACTACTTACAGCAATGAAAACGTGAAGCAAAGTCATTAAAAAGAAACAATCTGGGTTTTCTCAATAAATTCAATGATAACTAAGAGAAAGACATTTATCTCATTGCTTGCATCAAGGAAGACTAATGCACAAATGGATTTATATTTTCCTTCTTCAGCAAAATAAACACAGAAACAAGAAAAGTACGTACAAACAGCCAAATAAATATTACAAATGAGGGCTTCCCTCATCCTCCTCTAACAGTGACGTAACAGCCCCATCTAAAAGCTAAGTCAGAAATATATGCTGCTGAAAATGGAATTTCATAGACAATTTCATACTATTTCATAGATGTGATTGGACGAGGCAAGACTTGCTTTGTCTTGGAGATGAACTCTGAGGGTAGCAAAGCCACAGCTCAATAGCAATGTTTTGTAAACGACAGAACTAAGTAGTTACTTGTGGTTGCCTACAGATGCTGCTTAACTACCCTGTCAACAGCACATTTCATTCATTCAGGTAGTAGCTTAACAAAGAGGCCAAGATTCCTCTCTGCTGCTGACAAGAACTGAAAGTATCTCTGAAGTCACTGTTAATAACTTCTGGATGTGCTGTTTCACAGTTCTAAAACTCTTTATGCAGGGAACAAACCAAAGATGCTGTATGAAAAGAGCACAAACTAAGGAATTCAGGAAGATTTAATCTTCTCTATCCCCATTCAACAGAAAATGAATAACATCAACTGAACAAACAAGCCAGCAGCTCACCTTATTTTATATTTAAGCACTTAAGGCTGACATGGTCCACAACCCACCCTTTAACTTAATGGCCAGAAAGCCCTGGGATTACTCCAGCTGAGATGAAATCAAGAGGAAAACCCGATGTTGGGATGCTTTTCTAATATATATCTCCTGTTAGCTGGTGCAAATGACCGAGTTCTCAAATATCTTTAGTTATGCTCCCTGCTGGATGAAGTAGGGGAAATTGGTACGCGCATTTAAACGTGTCATTCACTCAGAAAACAGCAGTGACGCATTCAGATATTTACACCACGCTGAGTATGTCGGAAGTGATCCTGGAAACCTAGGCCTTATATGTCAACCATCTAGCATAATAGCAGTTTGTTCTCCCACGGTCCCAGTCTTGTTTGAGAGATCAAGCTTCTGTACATTCTCTTAAAAAATAAGGTCGTTCTTCCAAATGTTGCTAATGCTCAGCTCCAGTTCCAGCTTCTTCACTGAATCTCTCCTTCCAGATGCCCAGTCCACTCAACCAGCAGTAGTAAACCAAACTCCATTAGACTGTTTCCGGTCAGCACGCAGGCAAGCCAGCCTGCAGTTACATTGTTTAGATAATGCAGTAGCTTCCATTATAATAAGAATCCTCCTCAGAGTCCTCACTGTCACAACTGCTGATTGACAAGATGGAATAGATGGAAGGAATGATGCTGCTGTCATTGTCTGTGGCTGGGTTCACCAACACATTTCGTTTCTCTGCATTCAAAACAGATATAAAAATTAGCATTAGTCCCTGTACCCTCAAATGCTCCCCCCCAAAACTATTTTTCTTTGATTCTTCTAGCCTCCCACTAACAGTCAGTATGAAGTCCTTCAAGCTGCAGGGCACAGGAATTTTTTTGCTTCAATTTTCAGCATTAAAAGAACATTGTTTGTTGTTTTAATTTTCCTGTAAGTCTCCTCATGTTAAGATAGCACAGATGAGGAAGAGACATTCTGGATCCCTTCAGTAGCACATAGCTGACAAAAGGCAGTGGTTAGTTATTACAACACCCTGCCAGGTAAAATAGGAGTATGCAACAGAATGTGGTAAGGAACAAGTAATGGCTGCTCAGGACTCAAGGCCCCATCAAAACCTCCACACATTTAAGAGCACACATTGTTATACTGGTGTCCATTGTACTAAAGTTTATCATCTGACTGGGCTTTTCAAGTGCTACTTCCTTCATTATTTCAATTTCAACTGATTTCTTCTTAGGAGTTCACAGTGAGTTAGACACATGGCTGTCTCCCTCCAAACCACAAGTTTCCGTCACTGAATGAGCAGATCACACAGAAACAATTCTTTCTACCTCCTGAAGTGCACCATGGTGAAGCTATATGATTTCCTACTACTAACCATTTTATCTAATTACAGCCTACATTCACGTGATAAACACTATTAGCCTATTTCCTTTTTGTCTGAACAAGCATGTAGACCATATTTTCCAACACGTGAAACCCAAAGTTTCATTGGAGTGCTGCTCCAATAAAGGCAGCACTTCATCTAATCTCCATCAGATATCTGATGAGACATTTCAATAGTGCTACAGCATATTCTGAAGCAGTGCGTATTATGCAAGAGCAGTATTAGTTCTGCAAAGGTGAAAGCAAATCAAGAAGCCATGCTGGACAACTTCCAGGCAGCAAAGCATTTCCCGAGGGAATCAGAGTGGCTCGGTTAAATGGGCGATGATTTCAGATAAGAAATAACACTGTTTAGCCATGTCATTCTATGTCACCATGCAGAATCTGAAATATTTCAAAAGCACCTTCATTAGGAAGGATTTCAAAAAGGCTTGACACACTGCAAAACAAAGGATCATGCATTCACATCTATGAGGGGGTAGCAGGAAAATTATTTAAGGGAACACAATAGAAACTTGTTAAGAGGTAGCAAGAAGTTGTACATTTCAGCACCTAGATACCAGAGTCAATTGCTCTAGAAACAACACTGGAAGATGTAAGCAGAAGAGGAATACCTCCATATTGGAATTTTACTCACAGCCCAGATGGTCACGCACAGTCTTTTAGCTACAACAATTTTTTGTGTTAAAATCACATAGATAAATTCCTTAAGAATTAGTATGGAAGAGTAACTGTCATTTCAGCCATGCATTCACTTACATGACATACTCCCCAAATTCCCTTCAGAGATTTCTACACAAATCTAGCATGTAAAAAATAATTCAGAGTTTATCATTAGGCATTGCTCTGTTGTGTTTTTGCAATGATGTGGTTGACAGTTCAATCAAAAAGGTCAATTTTTTAAGTCTCAAGTTTTGCTCTTCTTTAGTGATCTCTTTAAAATCTCTTGGTAGGACCACTAGCATGTTTAAGTCTTCCAGATGGACTGTGAAATTCATACTGAAGTCTTTCTCCAATGTTTTTTTTTATTTTACCATGCAGTAAAGCTGGTAATACAGCATATCTTAAAATCATTTTCCCATCTCAATTTGCTGATTCTACCAATAATGAATATTGTCCAGTACATCTGCTGCATTTCCTGAGCATCTCCTTAGTATATAGGTGCCAAAGTTGGACGAAATAGATGAAATGAGAGATTGTGCTCATCATGCCACATCCACCCACCTCTCACCTTTCCGCTCTCTGATCAGGGTCAGGCGATGCTCTTTCATTTCCACATCCAGATTTTCTACCATCCTGTCAATGCAGTTATCCAGCACCAGAGAGCGTGTCTTCGACTTAATCTCCTGCCTGCAGATGGGGCATTCCACTTTGCGCTTTGTCCACTCGTCTATACAGTAGGAGCAGAAGCTGTGTGCACAGTTCAGAGTGACTGCCTGTGCAATTTGAGGGAGAGATACTTATGAGAGCGTGCTCACACAAGCATTGTAAAGAAAAAAACCTCAAAGTCAGAACACGTTGACTGAATGCTTCCTATGAGAAAAGGCTGGGGAAGAAGCACAAAGGCCCTTTTTTTCAGTCTCTGGAGGGGCTGCACTTAAAACAACTCTCACAAGCCAGAGTACAGGCAAGTTTACACATTAGTGGATTCACCATAATCACAGCAACCCTACAGCTAAGTCAGAAAAACTGACAGAACAAATGAATTGCATTATAACATCCCCCAGTTTGAAAAGGTCAGATTATAGAATAACTCAGGTAATTTAAGATAATATTCTGCATCTGAAAAAAGAAACTCAAATTCTAACCGACTCCTAGGTCATTTTAAGAAAGCTAACAGGTTTCCTACAGTAGAAATGAATTGAATGAAACTGAAATTCCAGTAAAACATGAACAGACAGAACAGTCTATCTACATTTCAGGCATCATCTGCCTATTCCTTCTCAAATCAGTTTCTCAACTTTACGTGAACTACATAAATAGTTTAGAACTCGATGAACACTGCACTTCCCTTATAGCCTGCTCTTACATCTAACACTGAAGCTGCCCAACCCCAGTCAACTTGAAGCAAGGTCTACCATAGAATGACTGAGCAGGCTGCCAGCAGCACCTCAAGAGCACCAGTTCGAACACTAATAGCTCCTGCAAGCCTGAATGCATCTTGGGATTAAGCATTCATACCTCTGCAAGGAGAGACATTAAAGCCAAATTTGTTGCCCAGAAGAATTTTTAGAGCAGACAGAATGGGTTTCTGGATCAACCCTTACCATAAGTCATCTGTTGGGTCTGCTAAGTTACTGAAGTAAAGAAAAGAAAGCTTGACTATTGCTTTAGCAGAACTAGAGAAAGCTTTTCAAGTCTCTTCTTTACTGGCAAAGCCATACTGGCTTAAACATACCTCAATGAAGTGCTCAGAACAGATCGTGCACTGCAGCTCATTCTCTAGCACATCATTCATCTGATTCAACACTTCTTCTTTTTGGGCTTTCACCTTTTCCTTCTCCACCTATCAGAAAAACAAACAGTTCAGTTATGAACAACAAAGCTTAATGCAATAATGGTGGAACTGCATGTGTTGAGGAAGGTAATACAAGTAAAAAAATCACGCAGCTTTAAGTTTTTCCATGTTAAGTCTGTGTTATGTATCCAGATTTGTAACCTCCCTCCTTTTTGTAGTTGCAGCAGTACTGAGAACGTTCCTGTCCATTATAGAGTATAGCTTCCAAGAAAGAATAACAATTACTAAAGTCCCCTTCAGCCTAAAGAAACTACAAACCAGATCAGTCTTCTCAAAATCTCTTATAAGCTCTTTTTGGCCTGAGTTTGGATTAAGTTAACATAATGGTTTGATGTCTAATGTAAAGAGCAAAACAAAGTAACACAAATATTAGAAAAGTAAATATAATAAATTAAAACATTTACTTGTGTTTAACTGACCAACATATTTTGCTGTTAAATTAGGCTTCTAGGCATCTGCTACATCATCTAAGAACTATCCTTAAAGCAACAGTTGCAAAGATGACAGAAGAAAACAAAGCAAATAGCCAAAGGTATGAAACATCATAATTTCCAAGTGTAGAACATAACACAAGATCCCTTGAATTATCTTCCATTCATCAAGTTGACAGAGGCTGGAAGAAACATTCACTACTAAAATTTCATGTTGTTTCAATTCTGTACTCCCTTGTTTGACTGCAGGAACACACTGCAGTTCCTCTCGAGTCCATGCAAACTCAAAATGAAACACCCACTTTTCCCATACAGTTTTTTATTTTTAAAGAATGGTGCACAAGATGTTGTTCAGATGTCCTGTGCTTTCTGTTTCATGGAGAAAGATCTGGTAATAACTCTCTAATACTACTTCACAAACAGAGCAGAGAGTACGTCTACTGATGATCCCCACCCTCACCCCCCACTCTTTCATATTTCCATGCAAATTCTGGAAATCTGAATCAGCTGCCAGACCAAAATACAAGAGCTTTTCACCACAGAAGGCAACACACAGTCAAAGCAAATGTTAAACCATTTATTCTGCCACAGCATATTGTATTTCAGTCATGGAGAACTTGGTTTCATTCCTTACCTTGGTTTCCTCCAGTTCTTTATTCTTGGCTCGAATTATCTCCTCAAAATCTTTTTTACTACGGCTCAGTTCTTCCATCAGAGCATGATGCTGTAATGACACCATCCCAAAAATAAGAGTGTTATTATAAGCTACCCTATTAAATATACATGGCTGTAACCATGAGGTTCAGCATACTCCTTTCTCCTGTCTTCTCCTAAAAGAGCAACACCTGTCTATATGAGCCAGGGTGTTAAGGCAGTTCACCCTGAACTTACAATTGCAATGTAGTGTCAGTTATTTATGATCTTCCCAGCAGCACGATACTTTTAATTTCCTCTCCCAAGTTACTCATTCTCGTCTATCATTAGACATCTCCCTTCTTGCAGTGACACAAATGGCATGTAAAATCCTGTAGTTTTACAAGATAAAAGCAAGCAGCATTAAACAAGAAATACATGCCATACAATAATGAATGAGGAGAAAAAAAGTCACAAAGTCCACAGCAAAACTCACTGTAGGACACGGTAGTAAAAATTAAAATGTGATAATAAATGACTCGTTGCCCAAAGAGGCTGTGGATGCCCCATCCCTGGAGGCATTCAAGGCCAGGCTGGATGTGGCTCTGGGCAACCTGGTCTGGTGGCTGGCGACCCTGCACATAGCAGGGGGGTTGAAACCACATGATCATTGTGGTCCTTTTCAACCCAGGCCATTCTATGATTCTACGCACTGCAGAATGAACCTGCACATCAGACAGTACAAAAGCAACTTTTCTGAGCAGAGCTTACTCAAACTACAGAAGTTCCCTATGGATAACCAAAGCAGCTGTATCCTGTACTCTGACTCTAATTGGAGTTGGAGCTTACACAATATTGGACTCTACCAGAAATGATAGGCAGGACTGTCACAGGACATGGATCAGACAAGAAGAAAGGTTGTTCACATAATTATTTCTAAGCATATCTAAAACTTATTCATAAGCTCCATATGACTTGGCGGAAAGCTGCAGAGAGGAAAATGCCCAAAAGTACGACCTCAAAGTTTTCAATAATTAGCTGGATTTCTCCTGACTTTTCCCAGTTATGGCACTGGGGAAAATCTGCAAAGTAGTAGCAAACAACTGCTTCATAACCAAGAGAAACACCTGCAAGAGCGGACAACACTCAGAAGGCTGTGGGCTATTAATACAGCTTATGAATGTTCTACCAGACACAGCACATTCCAGGCACCACTCCATGATCATAAAATGAATGACTCCAGCTGCTATTGCAGCATACTGGATGCATAGTGTGTTCTTACATCTTTGCTCATCTACTTTGATTGTAAACATTTCAAAACAAAGATTGAGCCTCTGATATGGTGTGCAATAGCACTGAAGTTCATAAAGAAAACTCAACATACTACTCCAGTCACCTTCCAGTATCGCTGAATAACTGACTGCATGATTTCATTCCACTTTCAAAGCCTGTCTTAACAGGCCACACTATTTTGAAAGGCACATTAAAATTCAGCCTAACGACTCCAATGGTTTGGCAACATCTGCAATTTACTTTACATTTCAGCTTGGTTTTCTGTTTGCAGTCTTGAGTGCATCCATCACATCTGAGTGTCATGGAGCATCTGACACACAAGTGTCATGAAAGCCTGTCAACACATGCAGCAGGGCTGGCTCAATCTCTTTTTGGATTAGCCTTCCGAAAGGAAAGACCTTTCAGACAGAAAGCCTAGGAAAACTAAGCATGTGACAATCTCTTTCAAAAACACTCCTAACCAAAACTAATTCTTCTTCCTGTGGTTTAAATCTTCCAAGGCAACTTTCCCAAAACAGATAACCAGAGGACAGACCTCATAAAAATGTCCACCAGCACGTTGACCAGATTCAAGTAGAATCACTACAGCTACTTAATACTTTCTAAAAGTACAGATTCTCGTGTTATCTGCTGGCAAACAGCAACTCCCAGAAAAGGAGGCCTGTCACTTTCTAACCATAATTTGGTCTGTAGAAGATGAAGACCACTCCAAATGCACTTCACGCACAGTCCTAGTCTTCCACCAAGAGTGGAAGCAGTAAGATTTAAGTATATGAGTTCAACAGTTAGACCAAGTAGACTTAATTACTTGCCTCTTGCAGAACCTGGGCCAGCTGCTCCTTCAGATTCTCTTCCCCATCTTGCCATTTCTCTCCCTGAAAAAGAATCAAACACCAAAACTAGATGTTTTTGTTACTGGAAGAAGAAAAAAAAAATACTTGAAGATAACACAGGAATGAAAAGAACTGTTTTGCACATTTAGAGGATATACTTTAAGCAACAATACTGATTTTCAGCAAAACCAAAACCTGAAAAGCCCCACTCTAGCAATTCATGTGCACTACTGAAATTACAGCTCTCCTTTACTGTGAAGAGCTAAAATGAACGTATCATTTACAGTTCCATACTTGGAACAATTCCATGTTACTGTAGCTCTGAAGACACTGCAATGTTGACAGAAGCCAGGAAGCTGGCAATAGCTTACACGTGAGAAAAAGCTGCAGCTCTATCTCGGAACACATTTAAATAGGTCAGACGGAGTTACAGCTTCAGCTGAACTTCCTTTTGTCCTAAGCACACAACTCCAAACCTCCTGCACTTCTGATACAGTATCCTGCTTTTAGCAGCAGACTTTAAAGGAAGTAACTGATAAGTCTGTAGGTAACTCCCAGAAGAATTCTTACTTCCTTTAAACCAGATTTCAAATAAAGCCAAACAGAAAGACTTGTAGCTTCCTATCTAAAAAAAGTTATCAACATACACATACTGCTTGAAGGCATTTGCAGGTAGCAAGAACAGACTATTTTTCTTACGTTAAAACAAACAAAAAACAAAAACATCAACACAAAACCCTCCTTCCTCAAGCTCTGAATTAAGAGAGAAAGGCAAACAATGATGCACTTGCTTGAAAAGGAAATGGATTCCCCATATGAATTTAGCATTAATTCAGAAAAAGCTATATACTAGAAAAAATTCCCACTTAAGGTGAACACTTTTTAACTTGTCCTCTTTGTAACCACACAGGGTCAGAGTTTTAATTTCAAAATTGAAGGAAAAAAAATCTCAAAACACACAGACCAAAATGATTACCACCATTATACCTCTAGCTTCTGCTTCTCTTTGGAGAATGTCCTTTCCAGCTCTTCCACCTGCTGCTGATGCTGTACTTGTTCTGTGCACAGCTTGTCCTGCAATTCTTGCAGCTCTTTTTCCATCGTTAGGATTGTCTTCTGAGCAGCCTTCCTGCGCTTCTGTTTCGCATTCAGAACTGCTGTCTGTTTCTCCTGCACTTTGACTTTTAACTTCTTTATGTCTATGAGAGTTTTCCTCAGCTTTTCCAGGCCAGTCCATGACTGAGAAAGAACAGAGTGTTTCTGGCCCTCATGAGCAACAGCCACAGCTTTCTCAGAGCAATCAGGGCTACCACGCACTGGACCCCCATCATCCTCACTTGACCCAGCAGAGGGCAGCTTGACCTCCATCTTGTCTGTCAACTGCTTTGTCTCTCCTACTCTTGCCAACAGATTACTCAAAGGTTCACCATCACATGACACTCTGTCCCTTTTGGATCTGGAATTTGAAGGGCCTTCTGAGCCAGACGTCTCCGATTCTTCCAAAGTAAATTTACGTTTAGACCTTGAGCTCTTGGTTTTACCCAGGTCACTCCTTTGGGCTAAAAAGGGTCTGATTTTCTCCCACTCCTCTCTAATTACTTCATACTCATATTCAGCAGTCTCTCTGTTTTCCAAAGGCACTCCCAACTGGATGCGGTCTCCTTCTGCTAAAGGATAGGTTTTTGAAGGATCCAGACGTTGTTTATTAAGCCAAACTCCATTTAGACTCTGAATATAAACAAAGAATCAGCAAGATTTAATATATGGGCACAAAGTCATCTGCAAGTTATTTCTGGCAACTGTAAACGTATCCAGTCTCTGCAGTATTGCAGTCAGAACAAGCCACCTCTTTAAATAAACCTTGCAATATCCAACTTAATGGCCCAATGCCCCATTTATTACAGTCAATGCATTATACTATTTACCTTGTATTATTACCACCACATTGCAGATTTTTGTGTACAAGAACAAAATTAATATATGCACTTCTGCAGATGGAAAAGAAGTAAGTCTAAGGGAAAGAAACTACCCAAAAGCTTCAGGGGAAATAAGAACTATCCAGCTGAAAAATTCTGCAATACATCATTGACAAGAGCAAAGAACATTGCAGTAATTATTCTTGACAAAGTCACCTGAAATCCAAGAAGAAACTAGAAAAGAAAAATGACCATAGCTTACACTGCCTAATGAAAGAAAAGAAATGAGACAGTTCTCATAAATACAAAGGAAATACAAACAAGGGAAAGATTCTTCAAGAGATGATGCTCTAATCAGAAAACGATGTGGGTTTTTTTGTTTGTTTGTTTGTATTTTTAATTAAGCACTAGCTCAAGAAATTGTTTTTAGAAACAGAGCTGTGCTCAGGATGAACTGCAGAATCACAAGCAACTGACATACCTCAAAGATATTCAACAAAACAACTTCACAAAAATGGTAGCAGTGATTACATTGAGGCATTAATAGCTACTCTACCATAGATATTTCCAATCACACACAGTAAAATCTCAAAATTGTACAATCACTCCACTACAGCCTTGTTTAAGAGTAATTTTAACAGCAGCCAATCCCTTCCTTTTTGGCTAATCTGTTGTTGACCTAAACATCCTTCAAGACTGTATGATGAACTGAACGTTTTTTGCTGTGCTAGTGCTATTTTAAGGCAAGTTACTGATTCCACAGCTTTCAGCACGACTGTGAAAGTGCAGAGTTCATGATTAAAAAAAGGAATCGCCACTGGAAAAGACAGACCAAGCTGAAGACTCTGGTCTCAACAGTTTTTCTACATTCTAATCAGCTGAGGAGGACTTTAACTAGAATACATTTGAAGTCAATGCAAAGCATGCTTTTTTTTTTTTTTTTTCTAACAACAGATTCTCATTGTAGTTGGTTATAATCAAAGCAATTTTGTCACTGCAGCATCAGTGTATCCTTTTCATAGCAGTACAATCACATTTATCTTTTTGAATGCTGCTAAATTATTTATTTTAAATTAGAGGAACACAAAGCAATTTCACAAACTGCAGAGTGCTCTGTGTAGGACTGTAATTGCCTGAAAATGCTAGACCAAGGGATAAGTCCACATATAGAAAGCAATAAGGCCTGTATCCCAACTGCAGCAGAGCAAAGCTTCCTGCTACAAGTGCACAACAGACACAACGTGCTTCCACAAACTTTCCATCACATTCACACCGTATTATAATCAAAGATCATACATTATTTGATGCCAAACAGGCATCAAATAGTGATACAGTGAATAGTGAATACAGTGAAACTAAAAGGTCTTTAGTCGGTCTCTGTACCTTATTATCCTTAACAGTCCACTGCCCTTCTGCATTTTGCTGGAAAACACAGTGCTTACGAGAAATCATCAAGGGACAGGTTTTTGACACCAGCTGGTACGTGAGATCTAATCCCCGGCCTACAGTTACCTAAAAAGTAAAGACGTTGAAACAAGAATCAGCAAGATAATAAATAGAAGTCGCATGAGATGAATATAAACACAGCAGAAATCTACCTTGATTAGCATCTTATAGCTATTTCCCAACAGTTCAGGATAGTATGTTGCTACGTTCGTTTGTTTTTCTTTAAATTCATGAGTAACTAAAAAATGAAGTTTGAAGGACTCTCTCTCCCACTGATAAAAACTTGATTGTTGCAAGACAGGTTACAGCCTTGGTCTCACAGAAAATTCTCTCAGCAGCAAAGCTGCTAAAAGTAGCTCTCACTTCATCCATGCCTTACCTCATTCATATCCTAACTAACGAGTATTTCTTCAAACCAGTGCAATAGTGTGGGTCCCAAACTTATGTCTTACCCTCTTCTTTAGCTAACAGCATCTGTTCAACTCTCTGTAAACAGGAAAGATACGGGACAAAAATAGCGCAGAAAACTGTCATGATACCCAAACTATATGCTGCTTATAACCAGTCTGAAAGTAAGCTAAATAATCTGATCAGAATCCAACAGCATCTTCTGCAAGAAGAAGGCATAAGGGCATGGTACAGTTTCATAGTAGCTTGTTAAATCTGATCTAATTGCAGGCTGCCGTTTAAAGCACAGCTCCATTCTCCCTCTCTCCTGTGAAAGATCACCAACAGCAGAGTGCTGCAGCAAAGAGAGCTTCACCTCAGCGAGATTCTCCATGCAATTCACACAGCCTGTGATGCAAGTCTGGCACATTCCATACTCAGCAACGTGCACCTGTTGCTGAGAATGTGTGCACACCTCCCGGTTCCAAAACCACCCTTGAACGCTTTTCCCTATGTGCTCCTGAGATACGATGGAAGCAAATACAAAGTATCACCTAAGTAACTGAGGCACAAAAATCTTATAGGCCGTACAGCGCTAACCCCGGAAAGTGAGGCCTTTTTCCCTTACACTACAGTCGCATAAACAACTTCTATCAGACGTGAGCTGACGTTAAGGACCGTAACAGCGAGGTACGCAGGAATTTGAGCTTCAGATCCCGATCTCCCCCCTTGCCCCCGCCCCCCCGCACTGAAAGCCCAGCCTCGGCTTTTCCCCTCGTTCCACCACCGGGCTCCACCACGCCCGCTCTAGGAGGCCTCCCCCCAACCTTCCCACTGAAGGGCCGCCTCCCGCGCCCCGCTGACCTGCGTGCCGGCCTCCAGCAGCAGCCAGCCGCCGCCCACCCCGACCCTCCGCAGGCACCAGGCCGGCCGCGACGCCCCGCACGCCGCCATGCCGCCCTCGGCCCGCAGCGGGTTGGGCTCCCGGCGCTCCTCCGCCGTCCCGTCGGCCCTCGCCTCTGCCGGAAGTCGCCGCACTGACTTCCGCCCTCGGCCAACATGGCGGCGGCCAGTCCTCTGCGCCTCCCGCTGCTTGCGGTGCGGCGGTCCTGGCCCCGCTGCCCCCGCCGCGGTGCCGCCTGCCCGTCTGCGGGGCGGATTCGCGCCGCCTTCCTCCGCTTCTTTGAGGAGAAGCACGGCCACCGCTGCCTGCCCTCCGCCCCCGTACGGCCCCGCGGCGACCCGACCCTCCTTTTCGTCAACTCGGGCATGAACCAGGTGCGGGCCCAGCCCTTCCCGGATTCTCTCCCCGCATGAGCGTGGGTAGCAGCCGGCGATAGCTGCTAGTGTCTCTTTCCCGTGCTCTCTAGTTCAAGCCCGTTTTCCTGGGCGCGGCACATCCCCGCAGCGAGCTGGCGCAGCAGCGGCGAGTGGTGAACAGCCAGAAATGTGTGCGTGCTGGGGGGAAGCACAACGACCTGGAGGACGTGGGCCGTGACACCTACCACCACACCTTCTTCGAGATGCTGGGGAACTGGTCCTTCGGGGATTACTTCAAGGTGAGGTGGCAAGAATAAGTCCTCATCTGGGGGACGTGCAGGCCTTTTCTTCAAGCATCGTAGCTGTACTGTGATACCAGTGCTGCACTCTGTCATGGGCGCTACAGCTCCAAACTCTGTGGTGCAAAGCTGAGGGGTCAGGTGCTGTGCTGAATCACTGCAACTGCTTACAGAGAGCTAGAGCTAAACATGCTTCTCTGGTGCCTGTCATTTTGAAGAACCCCCTTTTCTCACTCCACTCTGTATTCCTGTGCTTCCTTTGTGTCCCTGTCTGCTCAGGAGGAGGCGTGTAGCATGGCCTGGGAGCTCCTGACAGAGGTCTACAAGATCCCAAAGGATCGTCTCTATGTCACGTATTTTGGTGGAGACTCTTCACTGGGGCTGAGCGCAGATGAGGAGTGCAGGGATGTATGGCTCAGCTTGGGGTAAGCATGCTGGAGAAGGGGCTCTGAGCATTAGATACTGACATCCAAGTCTCCATAGTCTCTCATTTTTTCTTTAATTGATGGAAGATAGATGTGGCAGTGAGTCTTCAACTCATTTAGTTTTTTCTTCCTTTGGGTTACTGAAAGTTGGACTCTTCATCCTCTGGATCATTTTACCTTTAAGCTACTGCTCAGGTGCAGTTGGTCTGTGGCTGTATGCCTCAGGCTTTCTAACCTGGATGCAGTGTGCTAAAGATGTCTGTGATCCTTTACTTCTTCTCCACAAGGAGTTGTGCCGTCTGCATTCTGCTAGCAATTGCTGCTTCTAGGCTGTACGTGAGCTTTGGGCCCAAGGCAGCCAGCTCAGTGCTATTTGTAATGGTCAGTCTTGTTCCTCATGTCATGGCTCTGGTGCAATTCTTTCCAAGGAGAAAAGTGGCTCTACAAACCCAGTGACACATCTGTCTCCATCAGCAGGAGCCATGCTGGTTTTGCTGGCCATTCTCAGCAGTGACGAGGGTCCTGTCTGGTTTGATACAGCTTTTTGCTGCTAAGGAGGCTAATTCTACGTGAACAGAAGCAAACAGGTCCTAATGCGTTTGGATTCTGAGTTTGTAGTAGTCAGGGAGGATCTATCCTTTTAATTTTCCTTGTGATATAGTGTAACGTGTGCTTTGCATGTGCACACCAACATTGCCACCTCTGTTGTTTGCCTTTCCAGAGTGCCTGCCAGCCACGTGCTGCCTTTCCCAATGAAGGACAACTTCTGGGAGATGGGTGACACAGGTCCCTGCGGTCCTTGCACGGAGATCCACTATGACCATGTGGGTGGTGGAAGAAATGCTTCAGCACTGGTGAACCAGGGCAGCCCTGATGTAGTGGAGATCTGGAACCTGGTCTTCATGCAGTATAGCAGGTACCAGGAACCTCCTCTGAACTCCAGTGCCTTTCTCTGTTACATGCCATCTAAATCATGCATGTATACTTTTAGGCACCTCACTGCTTTCCAGGAGGTGGCAGTAGAGGAGCAAAGGAGAAGCTGGGAGGATGTGTCCACTGAGAGTCGTGGTTCTCCTTAGCTTTTATCCATTCATCCTTTAAATTATTACACCAGAGATCAGGTCTGCAGCAGTACAGAGAAACTTGGAGGGTGAGAAGACTGCTGTTTAGAAAAATCCTTTTTCCATCTATTGCAATATATCCTGATGATCTGATGACCAGAGCCTGGCTACCAGTCAGTGCCAAGGCAGGCTGCTGTTAGTCTTGTCCCTGAGTTATCATGTGTTGGATTACCTGCTGCTTCTATCCCATCACTCCCTTATTGCACTCCCATCCTCTGCATCTCAAGTACATCTCTTCTTTGCCCAGAACTGACTGGTACTTTTCTTCTGCCTTTTATTTTTCCTAACTTGCTGACAGAGAGGTGGAGGGGAACTTGCTTCCCTTGCCTCAGCACCATGTGGATACAGGAATGGGCTTAGAAAGGCTGGTGACGGTTCTGCAGAACAAACGATCCAACTACGACACAGATCTCTTCACTCCCATCTTGGATGCCATTCACAAGGTGATCCTGTTTACAGTCACAGCTAAGTGAAAGCTCTTCTGGAGCAAGCTATTTGCCTCATGCCATACTACAGCCTTGCCTTCTTTACACAGTATTTTGAGACAGGAGGTATGTCTGGCCAGGCCCCACACGGGGAAACTCGGGGTCAATTCCACACTGGAAATCCACTAGTACAGCAGCATTGATGATCCATTTTTAATTCAAAGTGTCTTAGATTTCTTAGGGCTAGGACACTGGCTGACCTGTCTTAGGTACAAAACTTTTGGTCTCTAATGTTCTGGAAGGATTTAATCAATTTGTCTTACATTCACAGAGTAGTTGAGAAGCATGATGTCAAGTGTAGCTGGCTGCCTGTTGCATTGGAACTTTTCCTTCTGCATCCTTCTGCTGATCTGTGGTCTCCTCACTTTCTCTTTCAGGGCTGTGGGGGGCCCAGATACCAAGGTCTGGTTGGGAATGCTGATGTTGGGCATGTGGATATGGCCTACCGTGTGGTGGCAGATCACGTGCGGACCTTGTGTGTGTGCATCACTGATGGCATCTACCCAGGCCTCACTGGAGCAGAGTAAGGATATATGGAAACCGCGTAGTTTCCAGTAGGGAAATTAGGTCCAGAAGGGAATGGGAGCCGGGGGAAAGGTGCTAATGTGGACCAAAGATATGGAGAGATTCATGTGAGAGCCTGAAAGAGGTTCAGACCTGCATCTCATCCTTGGATTAGGTATAGAGTATGTGGAGCAACCAACCTTTGGCAGTTAGGCCAGGCCAAATAGGGGTTGCATGTGGGGGTGCACTGGACTGTGGGTGCTGGGCAGAGATGCTCACATGCTGCTTGGGGAATTCTGCCCTGCTTTCAGACTGGTGCTGCGTCGGATTCTACGCAGGGCTGTTCGCTTTTGTTCTGAAGTCCTTCATGCTCCACATGGGCTCTTGGCCTCCCTTGTGCCTACTGTAGTGGAAGTGCTGGTAAGTAAGAGCTACTGCTTTAGAGAAGACAAGTGTCAGACATTCTCTTCAGCTCCATGTTTGTATCCTGTGCAATGTCAGGAGACAACCTTGGACAGAATGGAGTACCAGGAGGGTGTATCTGGTGCACTGCAACAGTAAACATCTCTTGTCTGTGGATCGCTTGTGATGGGGAGCTGTGCTATTGTAACTAATGATACAGTCAGCCCAAATAAGCATAAATACATGCAACTACGCACTTGTTTCCTGAGGGCAGCAGTTTCTGAGCTGTCATATCTGGTTAAAGCTTTCTGAGATTGGTCTCTGTGATTACTAACAACATCTTAAATGACAGTGCTTTCTGCGCGTTGTGAACCAATGTGTTTGCCACAGAGGTGCTGTGCAAGGGTTAGCTGAGTAGGGTTATGGGGAGATAGCCAGGAGACAGCAGCTGTAAGTATGGGTGTGACTCTCCCATGTGATACTGTCTGAGGTTGGTGTTATCTCTAACTGATACTCACTCTACAGGGAGATGCCTATCCAGAGCTGAGGAAGAGTGCAGACCAGGTAAGCAATGCAGAAACCCTGGAAAGAGACCTCCCTCTCTCATAGACTTTGTAAGGCACTATTCTCAGAGGCAGAACCCTTTCACAGATCTTAGCTGGAGGATTTTGCATAGCCTACTCCATAGCGGGGTTCTCATGTATAGGCTGGGACGTGTTGGGACCATGTCTGCATCGTGGGCACTGCCTGGGCTTGAGAAGTATATTTAGTGGACTTTGTTGTGGGAGCTCTATTAGATCATTAGCAGGGACTCCTTGTTCTGATAAAAGGCAGCTGTTGCTCTGGAAAAGCTAGGGCAGCTATTTTGTTGAATGCAAGTACAGTCTGTTCTAGCCTGAGTACCCTTTGTCCAAAGTGGCTTGGGGATTTAAGGCTAGTCCCTGCTTGCTTCTGCTGACAGCAGCTGTGAAAGGCAATTTCTCTGTCTGTTTCAGCCATGCAATTTTAATTGGGTCATAGATAACAAAAGTGTAACAGGGAACATTTGTTTCAGCATCCATCTCTTCCCAGGTGGACGGTAAGTATTATCAGGGATGATGATAGGAGACACAATGACTTTGGCACTGTTTAATAGTGCAGCAGAGACACAAAATAATGGATGCTGGTTCAGGCAGACAGAGCACCCATTAGACATCCACTTGATTTGTTTGAGCTGTCTCTAGCAGCGAGCCCAGAGGTGGCAGGGCTGAGCTGAGCTGGAGAGCTTCCTGTGATGTTATGGGTAACCCTTCTTCTGTTCTTTGGGCAGGTTATGGATATCATCAATGAAAATGAAGTTGCTTTTCTGTCCTCCCTTGAGCGTGGGAGGCGCATCATTGAGCGGACAGTGCAGCAGATGAAACCTTCTGAAAATTTCCCAGGTAAGCCTCCTACCTCAGCCAAGTTGCACTTAAAGATGGTTTGGTCCAGGTCATCGTGAGCATTGCGGTCAAAACTGTAGCTGCCCTTCTCCTTGTGCTTTTGATGACATTCCAGCCCTGGGCATTCCAAAGCCAAATTTAAAAGCAGATATTTCTCCCTTCTCTAGACTGCAATTGTTTCCTGGTACATCATTCCCACAACGAACCAGGCACTGGGGAAGTTAGAAACTCCCTTTGCTGCTTTATTGATTAAATGGATTCTTACAAGACACAACTGAAAGGAGGTGCTCAGGGCGCAACCATAGGAGCTGCCTGCTTAGATGTGCTGCACTGAATATTGGCGGAGATGTGGCTATGTGGCTCTGTTTGTACTCAGTCCCATATTAAAAACTGTGTGGCTTCTTTGCCCTTTCTCATTATCAGTGCATTTGCACACAGCCCACATGAACCTAGTTGCAAAGGCACACGTCGGATTGATCCCACTCAAGCAACTCTGGAGATGCCTTTACCTCCCAATGCTCATGCATAGTTCATATCATTCTTTTTTGCCCTGCAGCTGAAGTAGCCTGGTCTCTCTATGGGAATTTGGGGTTCCCTCTGGATCTAATTGACTTGATGCTTGAAGAAAAGGGAATCCATTTGGATTCAGCTGCTTTTAATGAGCTTGTTCTAGAGGATGCTAAGGTAAGAGATGCGCTCTTCATGAGGATAACTCAGAGCCTACCCTCTCCTGTGTGCCCAGAGTCAAAATTCCTGTCACTACTGAGACTTCTTAGATGCACCACAGGGCTATGCCCCTTTTCCCTGGAGGGGAAGTGAATCTGAAGCAGCAGTTCAGTCCCACTGCTCTTTCCTGTAGTTGTTTAACTGGGAAGTATTTGCTGGTGATTCTTTTCAGATGAGTATTGGTGTTGTACAGTATTGGCTGGAATGGAGGTCATCACAGAATTACATACGTTAGGGGCAACCTCTCGTAGTCATGCAGTTCAACACCTCCAAAGCAGAGCCAGCTTGGACAGCCCAAACAGCAAGTGAATTATGAAGAGTTTGTATAACCCCCTCAAGCTCTGTAGTGCTGGAAGATTTGTACTGCCTGCCCTGTACAGTAATCAGATCAAGACCTCACTGTTCTGAGCTTTAATGGCCTTGAAGTTTCACAGCTACACAGCAAGCTGTGCAGGTAGTTTTATGTTAGCTGTTGCTTATGGCTTGCCTAAAAGCTAGCACAGAGTTGTATTGAGTGCTTGTAGGGCTGGAAGGGACAAGTTGGTTTAGCAGTAGCCTGCATCAGCATGGACCTAAGTTAGTCTTTCCCAGGAAGATGGCAGAAGCTGCTTCTAGCCTTAAAGCTCCAGTTACTGGTTTGTATTTCCCCAGCTACCTCGCATCTAACTTTGCCTTTACTCTGCTGCAGCGAAAGGCTCGTGGCCCACAGGAAGGACGACAGCTGGAAGGCACCGTTGTGCACCTCGATGTGCACTCTCTGGCTCAGCTACAGAGAGACAACATACCTGCTACTGATGACTCTCCAAAATACTCCTACAAGCTTGGGCAGCATGGTCAGTATGGTAAGTGTCAAGATCCCATGTGTTGGGCAAACTCTGCCTAAGGGAGCAGGAATCCTTCATGACCCTGCTGTTACTACCTGGTGCGTGCAGGAGAACACGTACTTCATAGTTCAAACCTGTCCACCTTTCTGCTGCATCTTTTCTTGGCCCTTATAACTTTTCTCAAAGTAGCTGCTGTTATTATTGCTGGGCTGGTAGTAAGGCTGTGAGAAATGGGTTGGTCTTACCATGCAATGCTGAGGCAGTGACTGTTGATTTCTGCCAGAGATGAGTCCGTCCCCAGCAATCAGGCTTCTGGGTTGAGTGCTATGGAGAATGAAGATTATGCAAGGTGTTCTGGTAGCTTAAAGCTGTGCTCTTGCTGTTTCTTTGGCAGGCCACTAGATGCCAGTGCAGGCTTTTTATCCTTTGGGATAACTGGGGCTGCTGATGCTCTAGGGAAAGCATAAAGCTGAACCATAGAGAGTGAGAGGTGGTGTGACTGTCGCAAGCAATTAGAGATAGCTGTGTACAGCCTGTTATCCAGTGTACTGATGACAACCCCCAGCAAGCAAAATGTGAGGTAGTTCAAACTGTACATCAAGTACATAGCTCAAACTAGACGAACTACAGAGAGAGCACAGTGGAGGAAAAATGAAGACACTGGCTGAATTTATTAAGCTAGTACTATATTGCTTCATCAGTCACTGAATCATGGAGTAGTTCAGACTGGAGGGAATCTCTGAATGTCCAGTCTCTTGGTCTAAGGAGGATCAGCTTCACGCTCAGAACAGGTTGCTTGGGGTCTTCTTTGATTAGGCTTTCAGTATCTTTAAGGATGAAGATCCCACTGCTTCTCTGGTCTTTGTTCCATTATTTTTTTTTTATCACTCTTAGCGTGAAAGGTTTTTTCCTTATGTACAGTCAGAATTCCTTGCACTCCAGCTGTTGTCTCATAAATGCCACATACAGAAGTGAATAATCATTTTCCTTGACCTGCTAACTGTATGTTCGTACAGCCCAGCAGGTAGCAGTCTTCTTTTCTGCAAGGGCACCCTGCTGACTTGTGTTCAGCTTGCCCTTGAAAAGCCCAAGGTTGTTCTCAGTCCATTTCTTTGGCCTACCAAGATCTCTCTGAAAAGCATCCTTGGTCTTCAGTGTATCAGCCAGTCTCACCAATTATTGCCAGACACAAGCAGGAGAAGCATGCATCCCATCCTATCATAGACAATCGTTAATGAAGATGTTAAAATGTGTTGGCTATAATTTCAGACTCCAGGTAGCTCTGCTAATATCAGTTGGACTTCAGAATATTGAGCAATTTTTTCTGGGGCCCAACTGTCCAGCCAGTTATACGCTTGCCTTATGGTCCACCTGCCCAGTCCATATCTCCTGAGTTTGATTTCAAGGATGCTACAAGAGAGTAGCTTGTTTAATCAGGGAAGATAATCTCCCTTGTCCATCAAGCCAGTTTTCTCCTTGTAGAAGGCTGTCATGCAAGTATGCAATATAACACGATGCAGGCATGTCCACCATGTCTTTCTTGAGCTCGTGTGAACCTAGATTGGGTGTCCCTGAGCAGTTACCTACTCTACAGTGGTAAGTAAAGTTTGGGATGACTTGATTCTGAATAGCAGATCCCTCGTCCTTTTGGCCAGTAGCTGTTCCTCTCTGATCAAGTCAAAGGGAAGTGCTAGCTTTCATTATAGGCTGTGTGTTGGTAGGGATGGCCAGAGAAATGGTGCTTCCTTTCATGGTGTGATCTGACAGGGTGCTCGCATTGATTGCTGCCGTCTTCTTCCCCTTGGCAGAGTTCAGCCCGTGCCAGGCCACCATCCTGATGCTGTACAGAGATCAATCTCTTCAGAAGGAGGTCGGGGCAGGGCAGCACTGTGGCGTCATCTTGGACAGGACTAACTTTTATGCAGAGCAGGGTGGGCAAGACTCTGACCAAGGTTACCTGATACGCTTAGGACAGCAGGTGAGACACTTTGCTGGTGGAACCCAAGGTTTCCTAGATAATGAGGCCAGACAGAGTTCTCCAAGTGATGGGCCATTTTACTGTCTTAATTTGCAAGCTGCTAACTCTTAACAGTTTCCCTGTCCTTGCCTTGGGGTTGGTGGGCTAGGGGAGAAACAGCAGTAATCTCACAGAAGTGGGTCTGCTGCTCTGGTTGTCTCTCTCTCTCTCTCTCTCAGTTCTTCACAATTTCTTCTTGCTGTGAAAGTGTTGGAAGTATTCCTAGGATTTCCTTTGGTGTGTTGCACTCTTAACAGCTATGGCAGCAATGCAAAGAGAATGCAATTAATAATCAGAGAGTCCATAAGAAGAGTAACTCGTCTCTGGCCAGTCCTAGACAACTACAGTGCCCAACCGAAGACATACTAGAAAATCTGTTATTTCTCTGAAAAGTATTAGGGAGGATTCTACTTCTGAAGCAAGTTTTTTTTTTTAGCCTGCCAGAGGAAGGGCTTTGGCCCTAGTTATGTGGAATGCTGTATTTCTTCCCTCCTGCATTCCAGCTTTTAAGAATCACCTTTGGGCACTGATGCTGCCTTTTCAGCCTTACAGAATGCAATAAGTGCATCTTCCTAAGCTGAAGGGGAGATTGAGTTCCTCTTGCCAGCCTCATGAGGCAGAAGTGACACCTTGGATGCCTGGAACATGTGCCTTGGCATTTTCTCGGGCAAATATCCCTGTTAGGAAAATTCATTAGCACAGTTGGTGTGGCTGCCTCTACACTGCAGACTGGCAGTCTCAACATGTGCAGTGATTGGCTGGATGCAGGGAAGGGATGAGGCACTCTGGTTATGTTATTTTGTCCCTGCTTTTCCCATCCCATTCCTGTCTCTTTGGAGCTAATAAGAGTTACGTTTCCCAGTAGGGTCGAACAGGTATCTAGCACAGGTTGTTGGATGTTTTCTGTGACCTAACTCACTTTTCTGTTTCTCTTTGCTCAGGACGTACTCTTCCCTGTAGAGTCAGTTCGTCTCTGTGGTGGTTACGTGATCCATGAAGTCACTGCTGTAGAAACCCTGCATGCTGGAGACCAAGTGCAGCTCTTTGTGGATGAGGTAATCTTAACCCTTTCCCAGCCTTGCTTTGAGAATCTTGTAAAGTCCTGAGTAAGGTATTCATATCAGAGCCTTGTCTCTTGTCTTGACTGTTCTTCATTACAACGTGCAGCAGGAGGGGCAAACTTGCAAATGACTTTGTCTGTAGTGTGCTATGAACTGCAGCTCTGTCTGGAAGTATCCAGCCTAGCTTTTGCTGTTTTACAGAGGTCATCCCATGGGAAAAGATGTTATATCTGCCTGGTAGCATAAGTTCATTTGACAGCTATGCTACTTGTTTTTTTTTGTTTTGTTTTTTTGTTTTTTTTTCCACCATCATCTTCCATCCCCTCAAATACAACCTTTTCTTACCTCTTTGTGCCATCATCTGCTCCCCCAGGGTGTGGAGTACCAGCACTCCATGCTAAATCATCTGGTGCTTTCAGGTCCAGCGGCTGGCCTGCATGACAAACCACACTGCTACCCACTTGCTAAACTTCGCTCTTCGCCACGTTCTGGGTGACAGCACAGAGCAACGAGGTTCCCATGTGACAGCAGAACAACTGCGCTTCGACTTTAATGTCAAGGTGACTGGACTTGTGTTTCTTTGGTTCTCAGCAGTGCCAGTACCGCAGTGCTAGCCTTCTCTTCAGGGATTGTTTCTCCTCTCACTGTAGTCACTTGATGCTCACTATTCCCTTTTACAAGCAGAGAAGATGAGACATGGGAAAGTGACGTTGTCCAAGCTCCTTTGTTCTCAGGAGGCTTCTCCTGAAAGCAGACTTACTTCTTCAGGGCCCTGTGACTGTGGAGCAGCTGCAGCGAGTGGAGCAGGTGGTCCAGGATGTGATCAAGCGAAATGAGGCTGTGTATATGGCTGAGGTCCCACTTGCACTGGCAAGAAGAGTTCAGGGACTCCGTGCTCTAGACGAGGTATGACAGGAGGGCAGGACGCCTCTTTCTGAGCCTTCTCTTTTAGCTGAAATCATCAGGGTCATAAAAGATATTGAAGCAGGAGGTTTCCATAGGGAACTGATTCCTAAAACTCAGGGGTGTAAATGGGATGGAGGTGAGCTACATTATGTGTGGAGCACTACATTATAATGTGTGGAGACTGGTGATGCACGGGCTTTCTACTTACTTCTTCAGACTTAACAGCTGTTGGCATCACCCAGTTGTATTTATCCCCATACAGGCTACTTATGGTGCCTGACTTTGAAACCACTCTTGAATAAGAATAGAGTAAGGCAGGGTTCTGAAGCCGTATGGTTAGTCTGTAAGTGTCCCTGAAGGCTGTATGGTAACTGCTGATCCCTCTCTCCTTTGTCAGGGGTATCCAGACCCAGTGAGGATAGTGTCCTTGGGAATTCCTGTGGAGACTGTGCTAACCAGCAACTCTCAGGCTGCAATGCAAACCTCTGTGGAGCTCTGCTGTGGGACGTAAGTGTCTTTTTACTAATAATCCAAAAAGGTGTGTTTGTGGGCAGACTGTGTCCTTGTAATTCTCAAGTTGTTTCCCACCCTGATGCCAGGTCCAGGCCTATGTGAGGAGCTCTGTGAGGATCTTACAAGACCTCATATAGGAGCACTGGTGGCTTAGGTAGAGAGAGATGTTTCCAAGTTCCACACTCTGTTCCTGTGCAACTGAGTTTCTTTACCTGAAACAGGGACAGAGTAGGCTTGTTGTGGAGCTTTCAGAATGCCAGGGTGAGAAAACAGTAATGAAACACAGAGCATTTTTCCTTGTTTCATAGTCTGAAATCCACTTGAAAGCTGCAAGGCTGCAGCAGAGTGTGAAGCAGGATTTGTGTCCTGTCACACTTGGTTTGGTTTGGGGCTTGCAGGAGGTCTCCAGACCCTGCAGAAATCTCTGGGACAGTTGTAAGAACTATTGTCCAGCCTGATTATTTTAATTATTTTAGCCCTGTTCTAGCACTAGAGTAGAAGAAGAGTTAATCAATCTTAGTATGATGCTGACATGGAAAAAATGGAAACAAATTGGCATTTGAGTAGATAAAGCTGGAAATGAGCAAGTTTCTAGTCACGTGGGAGAAACAGGACAAGAAACTGCGTGGGAGTGGAGATGATCACTTCTAATTAAGCTATCTGAAATAATTGCTTGTGGTAACAGAGTCATTGAGACACTGTAGTATTCATATCCATTTTTGTATAGCCAAGGAAGAGAGGGAAGGTGATCAGTTCCCTATGTCTGCACAGCAGCAGTATGACTGCAGGCCAGTGGCTTCTATGTGATGATCTATCAAGGGAGTGGAAGAGCTGGAGATGAAAAATGGCTTTCCACAAGGTTCAGCAGTAGCTGAATAGAAGGAAAAGATCCCCATCCAATCTACTCATAAATAATATATATATTTGTCAGTAGCCTGCTGGGAAGGTAGCACAAAGATTCTTCTGCAGTAGCCTCAGCTCTGCTGTCTCTTGCTCGACCAGGAGTTTAGGCATGAAAAAGGTTTGAAGCTGTTGGGACTGAGTAGAGACTGTCCTCCTGGAGATGTGGCTAAAATGAAAGCAGTCTTCCTGATGATTTCTGTTCCCAGTGAGCAGCTTGTGTCTTCTCTGTTCTCTGTCAACTCTGCAGACACCTTCTACAGACAGGAGCAATGGAGGATCTGGCCATTGTCAGTGAACGTCAGCTTGTTAAAGGGATTAGTCGTGTCATTGCAGTGACAGGGAGACAAGCCAAACAGGTAAGAAAGGAGAAACAGATTTCAGCTAAATCCAGCTTAGTAGGCTCCTGTTTGGGCAATTAAATTCCCTCTGCTTGGGCTGGAGCCTCGCTGCTATGTCTGATCTCACTTTCTCTTTTACCCCTGAACACAGTTCTGCTGCTTTCCCTCACTGTGCATATCCACTCCCCAGCTGCCCTAGATTTCAGTCTCTTTTGACCTTTGTTCCTTCCCTCAGACCCCCTTTTCCAAGATAGACATTCAATGCAGAGTGCCAGGAGACTTCTGGACTATAGAAATTTCAATCACTGGGGAGGTATTTAAAGGTGTAATCCTTTGTGCTTTGGTTTTACCTCCTGTCACAGCTGGACATTTGTTTTTTGTAACTACAGGGTTCTGCTCTCATTCTTACAGACTTTTTTCTTCTTTCTGTAGTCTCTTTCTTGCCAAACTGTAGTTCTGATCTGATAGGGTCTGTATAAAAATTAAGCAACCTATTATTGTTCCTGTGAGATCCTTGTTGTGTATGCAGAAGTGTCAGGGTCCCTGTGCCTTGACCATTTCCTTACAGGCTGCAGTCAGAGGGACTCACTGCCAGTGGAACTGGGAGGACTAGATGCAAAGGCCACCCCTGCAAATCTATTGCTTTTTGCCTGGCTGTCCCCTGCACTGCTGTGTTTTTACTGTGTTTTTTCTTAATGCAGAGAAAGGAAAAGCTGCAGGGCACATCTGCATACTTTGCTGGAAGTGTTAAACTGAAGAGACTCTGAAAGGAGCTAAGTGTTAATTAGACAAGGAAGGCTGCAGGTGTGGAGGAGTAACCTGGAATACGGGATGTGTATCCAGCTAGGCAGAGCAGTTCTCTGTTCACAGCTTTTCCTGTATGCTCTCTGCAGTCCTGGTCTCCCAGGACCACTGTGGGCACAAAGACCTGCCAGGGAGTGCAAAAAGCTTGCATTAGCTTTTGTTGGTGAAAGCAATAAGAAATGGGCCAAGACCAGCTGAACTCATCTTCAGGAAATGTCAGGTGTGAGGTTTCTTTAGTCTTAATGTTACTCAGTTTCTTCAGTTATTAATTTCAATAATGCATTTGTTAATGCACTAAAAAGTAAAAGGGCCTCCCAGTTTTTTTTGTCATTGAAATCCTGAGGAGGACTTTTTGCTGAACAAACATAGCTACATGACAGTGTTGTCCCACAAGTGTGACCATCTAGCAATGGCTGCAGATCTAGAGGGGAGCTCTCTATTCCAGAATCTCTTGGGGACAGTCGTTCTTAAAGCTTGACTGTAGATGTCTTCCCATTGGATACTTAACAGCACTTCAGTGCCACCTCCCTCTTTTTTCCATCCCCGATTGTTCTTTGTCTTGCTGCATCTGAAACATTTTCTTTTCCTCTCTCCAGGCCCGAGAAGTAGGTCAGTGCTTGGCTATGGAAGTGGACTCTGTCTCAATACGGATGAAGCAGAGGAGGAGCACCTCTGTTCTTGAGATGCAGAACCTCTCCAAAGAAGTGGGACAGTTAACCAAAGTAAGGATTACATTCCATACAGAAAGATCCCAGCACTGGCTGGCTCTTGAGACAACATGACTTCCCTAGGAGATTCACTATGGTCAATAGAAAGAAGCTGCAACTTGCTGGTGCCTCTTTGTTCATAAAGATTTCATCTCGTGTCTTGGTGCCTCTGCTCCCAGAGGGAATATCAGAGGAGAGTTAAGCAGTAAAAAAGGGTTTCCGGGCTTTTCCCCAGGTTTTAGATGCCCAGCTGAAAAAACTGTTGCAGTGAGTGACTGGCATGATCAGGTATGTGTATAGGAAAGTCTGGAAAGAGGACAGGCTCCAGTCTGAACTTCCGGAGAACAAGCAATTTATTTCTAGTTACAGTTCAGTATCTTTACAAAGCAGACTGTCTTCCAGGTGGTGGCCAGCACTACAATGCCCCAGTGGCAGAGAAAAGAACTACAGAGCATCCTCAAATCGCTGCAGCGAACCGCCAACACAGCCATCAAGAAACTGGAGATGCAGCAGGTACTGTGACAGCAGCACACTCACTGTAGCTTGCTAATAGCACTGTGATGTCCACCACTGAACTTCATGTATTTGTCACAGTTCACTGCAATTCAGTGTCTGGAGCCTCATCAAATGTGGGTGCAATCACACGGTGCTGTGTAAGCCCTGTCTTGAGTTGATTTCACTGACAAGGCTGTTATTCATAAAATGCAGTGACTTGACTGCTTTTCTGGTATATGCAAAATCCTGATGTCTGTCCTATCTGTGAGGATAGGACTTCTTGCAAATACCAGCAAGTAGATAGGCATTGCCTACTTGTTAATGCATGGAGAAGATGACGTTGCCCTGAAAATGGTCTTTACAAGATCATGCAGTAGAGTGGCAGAAGAGCCTTTCTCCCATTCATATGGATATTGCTGTGATTTTTCCACTGTACTTGTTACTAATTTACATGATTATATTAAAAATCCTTATGAAATTCATAATGCAGACTTAATGTTCTCATTTACTTACAGTAGCAGTATCTTCTCAAAGGAACTTGCCTTGATACATGTGGCAGTGCAAAGGCCAAGGAGAGAGTCTGAGAACTGAACTTGTCACTGTCCCTTTTGAAATCTCTGCTTGCTTTTGAGGCAGAAGGGTTGTACAGGTCTCCAGACCTCTGCTAACATAAATCTCCCCTCTGTCGTACAGAACAGCACTTCCACTCCCTATATACACATGTTGCATACTTATATACTCCTCCCCGTCACCCTTTGCCACCTGTAACCCTCAAGTGCTGTGTGTTTCTTCCTCCAGGCTGAAGAGAAGGCACAAAGGCTGCTAGCAAAACACTGCAACCATCCTGTCATTATTGATACTGTCCCAGCTGATTCCCTGTCTGTGAGTAAAGCACATGGCTTGTTTGCCCAGCAATACTTCAGATGCTGACTGCAGTCAAAGGTAGCTGCACAGCATTCTCCTTTGCTGTAGCCTGACCCTGCCTTTTCCTTCCTCTCCTAGATCCTAATGAAGGTAGTGAACCAGCTTTGTGACAAGTCACCTGGCACATCAGTCCTGCTGCTCAGCCCTCAGGATTCTGGGGAGGTGCTCTGTGCCTGTCAGGTGTCCAAGGTAAGCACAACCCTGGCAGAATCACAGGAGCCTGCCTGCAGAGAAGGATTGGGTACGCTGCTCAATAGGTCCCAGCTGATTTTTTTTTTTTTTTTTTTCCTGGGTTTCTACCCAGTGGCACTGATTAATTAAGTTGAGGAATGACCAGAGATGATTGTGCTGGGACCAGATAATCTTTCAGCTTTTGCTGGGCACAGATATCCCTGGATCCTCCAGGACGTGTTTGCCCAGCAGCAGGACGTAGCGCTAACACGTAAACTCAGCCTCCTTTCAGTCACGTCTCCCCCAGGTAGCGAGGGTCCAGGCTGAATGAGAGGAGAAAGGTGTTCCTTCTTCCAGACTGCAGAGTGCTCCACAGACCAAAGTGTGTGTCTCTTCCCCAGAATTGTCTCCCCGTGTTCTCTGCTGCTGACTGGGCCGTGGCTGTCTGTACACAGATGGAAGGCAAGGCAGGAGGTTCTCCTATCGTTGCTAAGGGCAGCGGAAATGCCAAGGGCATGCAGGGAGCCCTGACTACTGCACTGGAATTCGCTCGGAGTAAACTCTGAAATGACTGTGATGCTTTGGTAGCAGGACAGCTGTAAGCTATATGGATACTCGATGCAGAGTTGATATGAAAGGTGTGGCAACTCTCACAGTGAACATTGCTGCAACCACTGCATTGGAGCACTTGGCACCTGGCCATCAGGGCTGAGCAGAGAGTCTGTTCCTGATGCCACTAACAGAATGATGCTGCCTGTCCTCAGCATGGGCATATGGGGATTGAGCCTCAGAAGGCACCAGCTTCTTCTGGAATAGTGCAGTTCTTGCCATGAGACCAGCACTGGGAGGTTCTAAGAGCATGACTGTCTTATCCCAAAGTTATTAAAGGATGGAGAGCGTTTGATCTCTCTGATGTTTTGTTGGGGTTTTTTCTCATATCTGCACTGTTTTTGGTTTTTTTTGGTCCCTGTAAACCCAGAAAGAAACATATGCTCTAGTCTAAGCAGTCCCATCCTGCTGAAGGACTCACCACACCCTTCCCTGATAAAAATGCTACTATAATTTAGAAATGGGAAAAGCAGTTCTCCTTGCTTGTGTGCACGCCCTTTTGCATAGCCTATGCAATGGTTAGTACTGTAGTTAGTCCTTGGTACTAACACACAAAGGGAAAAAGATCATCCCAACCTCCTCCTCTTTGCTTTGAGTGCACATTCTTACACATTTTTTACTTCTGCTCCCTTTTAAATCCTTTCTTCTCACGCTGCTTCCTCATTCTTTATTGTTAGAGTGATGCTTCGAGTTCCTGACCAGAATACTTTTGTGTTAGAAACCGGCCTAAATAGAGAGGTCACACGTGGTAGCTGATTGGGAGGTACAACAGGATAGCCATGCAGAAAGGCTTCACTCTGCGAGCAGGAGCAGCAACCTGACACAGATGAATTTCACCAGCAGATAGGACTGCCCGGCGTAGTGGAATTAGAAGGAGGCAGTATCTGTGTGCTTTAGGGGTGGGGGGCTGAAAGAACAGTGATGTTAGTGGGTGAGAAGCAGAAAGAGGGTAGCGGGATCAAAAGTTATGTTAGGATGTTTGATGCTGTGGAGGAAGGGCACCCCCACAGTGGTGAGGATGATGAGCCAGGAAGTGATTTTTAGCAGCTTGGGTAGACCGATATAACGAGCTTCTGGTAGCTGAGAGCAGACTGGTAGGTGGCTGAGGTAGGCAGGGTTCTAACAGTGTTGCATGGCAGGAACAGAACTGAGCTTCACATGCATGACCCAGCAGTTAACCCTTTGGTCAGAGGGATACAGCAGTGCACTTGCACACAGCTGCTACTCTCAGCTTAGGTTTGTAGGGCAAGCTCGGCAGGCTGATGTATTTGCCCATTGCTCTGTTGTCACGTAAATAAGGCAAAGAGGATATAGTGGGGAAGGACTCTGTTTCCTGATTAGAGACATCTGCTACTTTTCTTAGCAGTCTGCATCTGCTGTGAGCACAGCCTCCTCTCCTCGGTGAACAACAGTTCTCCTGGGGGAGAAAGGTGGTGGATTTAATTGTGTTTAGAGGATGAGGGATTTCCTTCCTTATCTCAGCAGCTGTCCAGTCCCAAATCGAAGACTCAGTGTCAGTCCTACACATCTTTTCTTAGTGCCAGAAAGGTGGCTATCTAAAGAGCAGGAGCTTGCACTTGGTTAAGTGCCTGATACTGATATGATGTCCTGGAGGCAGAAGGAATGGGGAGCAGCCTGCAGAGGTGTCTTGTGTTTCACCATAGCACTGACAGCTCCTACATCTGCACCAGGAGGATAGACCTTAGACCTCCTGCATTAAACATTACTTCCATCCAGGAAGCTTAAGGTAGAGCTTTTAGTAAAGGAACTGGTGAGCCAAGGTTCCTGGGTATCAGGATGACAGGGACAGTTCATACCATCAGTTAAAAATACTGTTAATGTCTGTTGTTGAACACCTGCCGTATTTCATTCCAGCCACAGCAGTACCAGGTATGGGGAAGGGAAAGGAATGCTCTGTCTTACTGGAAAAATGATTTTCCCGTTTCCTTCTGCATTCATGTTACTATATTAATAGCTACTGCTAGAGATGATGTCTCCTCTCGGTACTGGAGAGTAGGTGTGTGAAGAGGAGGAGAGGCTGAGCTGCTTCTGCATCCAAAAGCAGAGCCTGAGCTTGCCAATAGCAGCCTTATAGCAGTGACCCAGCTGTATGACATCCCAGCTCTGTTATCCTCCTCCTGTATCCCATGGGAAAAGTGGCTCCCCCCACACAGGGTGGCAGAACCAACTGTACCATGAGAAATAAGCCTCAGGTGTCCTGAGAAGAGGCATGAGGGGAAAGTTTCCTCTTTCTGAGCCTGCAGGGATTTTAATGGGTCATCTGCAAGGTTGCAGCATAACTACTAAGTCATGCTCTTGATGTAGCTCTGTAGCACAAAACCTGCCCTGTAACTGAAGGGAAGAAAACATCTCATCCTACCAAACAGCAGTTATGTGGAGGCACCAGGGCTGCTGCAGTAGAAGTGCTGGCTTCTGAGATATGGCTGTGCTGGATCATCGCTGATCCTAGATGAACACATTTTATGCTGTTCTCCTGGTTAAATCCCAGTGTACATCCTACATCCCCCTACTCCTGTTTTTATTCCACAGAAGGACAACACACATCCATCCCATGTTACAGACATAGCTGCCACCTTTCTCTGTTTCAGCAGTAGGTAGAGCAATGCTCAGCTGGGAGAGCTTGAGGGGATGAAACATGAATTTTAAATATAGTTCTCTCACCAAAATAGCAGCCTACGTTCCCTTACTAGAGATCTAAGGTGCAAGCAGTTCTCTGTGCACACACTGCAACTCCAAACAGCACGGGCTGCATGCACACACGCAGGACAGTGGAAAGCAGGAAACTAATTAAGAAGTGATGAGGTTTTTGCTGTGAACAGGTGCAGTCAAGTTGGCAACTGTTCTGTAAGTCCAGATGGACCTCCAAGGTCCCTGAAGGGCACGCGCAATGCATGTGAGTGCCAGCCCAAATTCCAGGCAGCTACCTGACTTTGTGTAAAGGACCAACCATATTAGGCCTTGCCTAGCTGGAAGAGCTGCACAGATGGGATGAGAGCTGGGGCTCTGCAGGCTACGTAACCCTCTAACCTAGCGACCATGGGTCCCTGTCCTGCTCTCTGGCAGTGCAGCAGCCTCAGCACAGGGCTGTGGGGTTGGAGGGTATGGAGCCCTAGATGGATTGGTATCTCCAAAGAGAGCCTGCTAGCAAAGGCATCAGGAGTACCTGAAAGGCAGCCTGCAGGGAGAAATGGTGGGACAAGTTACTCAGGGTTTGCTGAAGAGAAGAGTTGGCAGCAGAGCAGTGAGCACAGGCTGGGTTTCTCCAGCTGCACGTGTAATCCCATGAGGGTCATCTTCAGCATGTGTCTCAGGGACATCCCCAAGACTCCTGGCATTGCTGCAGGCCTGTGTTTTGCACAGTTCATCGAGCCTAGGGGAAGAGCCAAGTTGGATGTGACCCATAATTGTCCAGCTGCCTTGGGGCCAGCAGAAGCTGAAGACCTCTGTCACACTCAATAGCAAGATGGGTCACTCCTTATAAACCACCTCAGTGACATCCCTTCCTAACAGCAGCTGAGAAGGAAGGAAAAAATAGTGAAAATATAGGGAGGAAAACCTGCAGGGAACATCATGCTGCCTGCCGTGGGTCAGAGCAACCCCTGGCCCAAAGCACCTCTCCAACCCTGGCTCTGGTGGCCAAGCCCTTGGTGTATGGCTGGGCATGAGCCAGAGCAGCACAGGCCACAGGCATTTCATGGAGGATCCCGGGGCTCACCTGTGCTGCCTGCCCTTCACAGCTGGCCAGCTCTCTTTGTGAGGATGACCACACTTTGCAGTCAGCTCTGGAGATTCAATTACAGCCCGTGTTTCTGTGCCACTTGCTGAGAGCAGCAATTGATAGGCTGCAACCTGAGCTCCTCTGGAAAGCATTGGGAAAACCCAGAAGGTAAGCACAGCTACAACCATGAGCCAGCCCCGGGTGCTGGGCTGCTGCTGCCCACCACATGTAATGTCTCCCCTGAGACTGCAGAGGGGCTGCAGGGAGGCTTGTCCTGTTGTGTTGGGGCAGGCTGAATGCAGCTCTGCACTGCACCCTGTGCCCCTGTAGCTCTTGCAATCCCTCCTGTGGGAGTACTCCAGAGTAAGCTGTGAAGTCCCATCCCATGCAGGCAGTCAGGGTTCCTATGGGGGCTGTCATCCTCCAGGCCTTGCCGCTGTTTTCCACCCCAAGCCCCCCCCACCTGTATTCTCAGCTGGCCATGACACTCCTGAGGCTGCACGGACATTGGGTTGCTATTGTAGTCCTTGACACAGGTCTGCTATCTCCATCTCACTCACCCAGCCTCCCCTCACATACTGCCCTGTTCCTTTGCACCAGAGGTTACATGGGTTACAGCTCCAGGAGCAAGAAGATAAAACAGAAGCTACGCAGACTTTCTTTTCACATGGTGAGGAATTATTTACACTCGGGTTGGGATTTGCTGCTCTACTAATTTTGTTGTCTCCTTACTTGTCCCACATTGCAGCCGGCGTTCCTTGCCTGCTCCCTTCCCTCACTGCCCCCACTCTCATTCTGCTTCCCCTGGCCTGCTTCGGCCCAAGGAAGGTGAGTCCTCACCTCAAATATCACTGAGTTTTACAGAGAGAGAGGAAAGGAGATGCAAAACTGTCTGACCTTTAAAACAGCCACATTCTCACATTTCCTCCCCCATCTCAAAGCAGCTCTTTGCTCTGCTGTAACCTTCTCTTCCCCATCCCAGCATTTATTTATAAGTGCAATCAATAATTAAGGAGCTGCCTGCCTTCCTCGGCTGCAGTGTTGACAGAAGCACCGCTGATGCTTCCTGGCTCAGCCTGGCTGCTCTGCTCACTGAGGCTTTTAATTTTCTCCACTGCCTTGCTGGAAACACAGCGACAGCCCACCCAGAGATGGCAACAGCAAGGCAAGCCCTGCCACAATGAGCACTCCCTGTATGCAAAGAGAATCCAGGCGGCTTTCCCTGCAGAGAGGACAAGAGGGCACGAAGAGAGGGCTGGGACTCTGCCACCCGTCACTAGAGGGAGGGCGATGGCAGCTGGCAGCTCCTCAGCCCTTGGCACCAGGCCATGCAGCCCTGCAGGGATGAGGTGCATGAGGGGGAAAGAGGGCACCGAAGGACAGCATCAGCTCTGCAGCCCTCGGCGGTCCCAGGCTGTCCTACCCCATCAGTGTCCTCCCGCCACGCTGACATTGTCCTCACTGCGTTGGGCTTTGTTTTCCCACAAGGAAAGGGGGCGCTGCCCTCAGCTGGAGCAGCCCCTGGGTCTCTGAGCTGCTTTCTGGCAGCCATGTGAGGGAAAGGGGCTGTGCTCCCCGTGTAAAACCACCTGGGCTGGCAGACTTGATCCCCCCATGCTTCATGTCCCTGCATAGCGCCTACCCCTGTTGCAAATACTTCGGGCTGATCAAAACACAGCTGAACAGGGAGAAGCTGGAATTAGGGCAGGAGAGGGAACAATACGCATCCACAAGCTGAAATGCACATCATGGACTTCTCAAGCAACTCAAGAGACCATACAAAGTGAAGGAAGTATCTCCATGGGGCTCTGGAAAACAGTTTCCCACCAGCTCTCATCTCCAGCAAGGGAAGGAAAAGGCTTCACACCTGCTCTGAATGCTGCAGAAGCTGCAAGAAACAGAAGGAAGAGAAGGTGCTCACCAGATCCTGTCCCTCCTCCACATGGAAATCCCACCAGCATTCCTGCAGCAGCTGCAGGGCTGTGGCACCAACCCATCCCCCAGGAACAGTGTTTGGTGACCTGCGAAAGTGTTTGGTGACCCTGGTGACCTTCCTTACAGCCCATCCTGCTGCAACTAGCACTATTTCTGAGCATTTCTCCTAGGTACTGAGAGGCTTGTCTTCCCCATCCCCATTCCCCAGCTAAGTGACAGTGAGGGGACCTGTACTGCAGGGAGAGGAGCTGAGGGGCCCGCTGCAACACAGAACTAACAGTGGGAGACCCCAGAGCTAACAGAGAGGCCCTGGTGCCGCGATGATGGCGTTCCCTGAGTATCAGGAAGAGCCAGCAGAAGGTGTTGAAGTCCCTTGGAGAGAGAAGGGATTGCTCAACGGGTCAGCAGGTGTTGAGCCAGCAGCAGCTGTGGCTGCATCCTCAATTTTATCCATTACTTACAGCAACCTGGGAGTTGGGCACAAGGAGACCAGGTCCTCTCTTCTTTAGCATCTCCCCCCTCAATCCCACACAGCTGGGGCTGAAGTCCGGGAAAGCATGACAGCTTGAAGTCTGCATCTACTGGTAGAGTTGTGTTGGTTCTTCACCATTTTTCTGTAGCTTAAAGGGTGGAGAGGAAGGGAGGAGGGCCTGGCACAACTCCTGCTGAAGCTAGTTTGCCATCTGGCATTTGGATGAGATGCAAGGGGCTGAGCGGGAGTCACCAGAGAGGCCTGAATCTTCTGGCCTGATGCTGGAGAGATCTCAGCGAAAGGAGAGTGTGCTCCAGCAGCAAGGAGAGGGGCTGCAGGCAAGAGCTGCTGGGTCCCTGGGCACAGCTCCTGCCCGCCTGGAGGTTTTCAAGATTCTGTCAAGAAAGCATATGATCTGAAAAATGTATTTGAAATACGAGAAGAGCCAATTAAACTATCTAGCCTAGGGAGTTCCAGCACCAACATCAGAAAATGCATCCACCCTGCCATGAGCAGCAAGCATCCTAGGAGGAAGTGGTTCCCCATGGTGGAGTGCTGCCAGCTGCTAAGCCTCCCACCTGCCAGCATCCTCAGGCTCTTTACTAGGACCACTCCCCTCACCTCCTGCTTGGTTCCTGTGTCATAGTGGAAAGGCCAGGGCAAAATGAGCTTCACAGCTCCTGCTGCTCTCAGTACCCAGGAGTGAGCCTGCAGGACACACTGGGATACAAGCACCGCTCTCCACCATGCAGTGCAGGCAGCAGCTGGGCTGGCTCCTGTGAGCAGGGCAGGGGGCTGGAAGGTGGGAGGTGGAATCAAATCCAAGCTAATTAAGGGTAATTACTGCTCTTCCCAGGAAGCAGTAGGAGACAGAATTCACAATCAACCCCTCTATTAATAGCTGTCAGCAGCTGCGTGGTTCCTGCTGGGACCTAGGGGGAGAGCGGAAAGCTTTGTGGGAGAAGCAGCACACATGCATGCAGTGCTTCTCACCCCATCAGCGCTCCCCATTCCTTCAATGCTGACTTTGCAGGGAACTATTTTCTCTCCTGTTCCTTTCACCACTTCCTCTAGGAATGCAGGAGACGTCAACTGCTTTTTAGCAGCATTTTTCAGCGGGAACCAACAGGAAGAAGGCTTGGAGACAGAACCTTGAATCTTGTCTCCACCCCTCAGCATCTTCATTTTGTCCAGCCCCCATCAGTCTGGCAACTTTCTGTGCTTCTCTGAGCTTCCCATTGAAGCAACACAAGCCGCTTTGCAAGGAGAATCCCTAGAAGCAAGGACAAACTTCACCAGCTCCTGCCCAGGCAAATCCCTTTTGTGCCAGGCACGCGCTGATCAGCAAATGCCCCTCTCACAGTCTCCAGCCATACCCCAGGAGTGTGCACGACACAACAAACCATGCCTGACAGATTGGGGTGCCCCACTGCAGAAGCCACCCCATATGGCATAAAGAACTTGGACAAAGTTGTGTCCTAAACTGCAGTGAATTCTGACCATTGTGATGTCACATGAGGACAAAAGGGACTGCAGGAGATGCCCTAGCAGGGCTGGCTGGGAGGATTCATGCATGGATTTTTTCCCCTTCCACTGCTGTTCCCTCCAGATGCCACTACAAGCACGCAGCCTGCCTCTTGCTGCAGGCAAGAGCCTTGCCAGATGCATTGTGCAGTCCCCGAGGAGGCAGCTGGTGCTCTTGTCATCCCATCAGGGAGAAACCCAGCAGCCCATTAGAGTCCAGGAAAGCTGCTGTGCTGCAGGAAAGAAAGCACCTGGGCAGCTCAGTCACCTCCTCTGCTCATGCACACAAGCACACACACTACCCCTTGGAAATGGCAGCAGTCCCTGCCCAGTGACACTGCCACAGGGCTGCTGCCAACACTGCACGGCTGTCAGCAGTCCTTATGCTGTGTGCTGCTGGGAGAGGACTCTCCATGGGCTCCTGTGCCCTCTCACAAAGCCTGAGATTTTGGTGCTGCAGAGATCATGCTCAGTTATGAGTTTAGCTCTGTGGCAGATCAAGCAAGCATTTTCCCTGCTCTCCTCAGAGTGGTGTGGTGCTGCATTCGCCCTTCAAAGCTCGACTACCTGCAAGTCCTTACAAAGACACGCACAAATCAGAGTGGGAGAAGCCAGGCAGGATAACATATTTCTAGTCCCATGCCTGGGACACCAAATAGGTTGTCACCATTCAGCCATCAGCCTCAACAGCATCCCAGCCTCAGATGCCCTGTGTGAGACGCGTTCCCCCCATCAGTGCACAGGCTCCACTCCTAGTTAGTTGTTGTAGTACTAGTTTCTAACAGAGTTATGCTGTTCTCTAGCTCATTTGAGGAGCAACAGTGCCCAAGACTGCACACCCTGATGGAAGGCATGCATGAAAATAAACAGAGGAAGAGTTAATGCAGCCATTTTGAAGTTGCTGCTCCTTGTTTTCAATGATTCAAGATCCGGTTGCATCCCATTCCACAGCTGACTGCAGTATGTGAGCCATACCATCTCTGGGATCTCATGGCTCTGGGCAGGCAAAGCCAGACCCAACTTCAAAGCATAGCATCTGCATCTCGTTACCATGAGGTGGGCTGAAGGCTTTGCCACTTCACTGCTTGAAGGCTCTGCAAGAGAGAACATTCATGGCTAAGTATTGCCCCCAGTCTTACTTTTTCAAGCTCTAGAAAGCCCCAAAGATGTTTAAACGCCAGCCTGGCCCATAGGCTGCCTCACTTGTCCCCAGATCTGGAGCACAGCAGTGTCATCCGCCTACAGAAGAAAGCACATTGCTGCTGAGGTCCTGCTTCACACCGCTGAAAGTCACGCAGCACGCCTCAGGATCTTGATGCTTTTTTAGGTCTAAATGCCTGTTGTTTCGCTGTGAAGTCTTCAGGGTAATCTCAGGTCACATTCATCACATCCTCACAACCAGGAGGTGTATTTTGAATGAAAGGCAGTGCAGCTTCCCAAGAACACCAGCTATCTCGAGACTAGCGAGAGTATCATGAGAGCTGGCACCAGCGTTGTGCGCATTCCCACGGGGCACGCAGTGGCTGAGATAGTGCTGTACCCACTGCTGAGCCCGTCGGCGCTACGGAAGTCACATTTCAGCTGGAAAATCTGTGGGCAAACACCGAAACGCTTCGATCTGAGAAAGGGGAAAAATGCGACTCGCGCTTTCATCCCTTTGTTGACTCCGTATCTTGTGTGCAGTCCCTGCATGTGCTGCCGACGATGCTGTTCCCTAAGCCCTGCCTGCTCCCCGTCGGTGCCCAAGGCGCTGTTGCCGGGCTGGGGCCACGGCCAGCCCTGCAGCCACCGCGTCCCCGGATACCGGCGGCAGCCCCGGCAACGGCCGCTTCCCCGACGGTGAGGGGCGGCGGGTACGGGGCCGGGGGCGGCGGGGAGACGGGAGGGTGGGGAGAGAGAAGGGGAGGTGGGCTGAGTGTCTGATGGGCCGTGGGTGGGGGCAGCCCGCTGCTTTCCTTGCCATCCTGTGAGGCTTCCCCCCACCCCCCTCCCCAGTTCCGAAAGAGATTTCCTGCTCCTGAGGCCCCTCCCGGCAGCGACCCTCATCTCTGCTGGTGTCACCCAGGACCGTGTTGTGGCCCTCGGCGCTGGCTGGGTGGTAGTGACCACATGAGCCCTATTCCCGAATGTCTGCCTGGCCTCATTCTTCCTGATATCCAGTTACAGATAAATTCCATTATATTTGGAGCTAAGTAGATTCCTCGTCTGACATGCATTTTTTCCCTTTACTTAAGGCCCATTGCGGAGACTCTTTAGGAGCTGCAATATGCTGTCCTAATGGATCCTTAGCATCAGCCCTTTTGTGCGAGTGCCAGAGAGCTCTGCAAGGCAGTGCTGCTGGCTGTGGGACTGCCGGCCCGTGCCTCCTCTCACCTGCACAGGGTGAGCACAGCACACAGGCAGGGAGAGCTGCCAGCACATCCAGGGTTCTGAGAGCTTCATCCAGTTTTGAACTGCGGTGTCCATTCCCAGAGCAAAGCAGGTGCGACTGAAAGGCTGCTCTGCTGTTTAAATATGTGCTCACCATCTTCCAACCCTCTTCTGACCACAGAAAAGCCATCAGAAGCCCCATTTAGCTGTGAGTGGCCTGGGGGACAGAGTGACACAGATGCTTTTTGAATAGGATGAAGGGCTGAGCAAGGAGAAAGCATTTTCCAGTCACCTCACCTCTGTCAGTGCCACCTCACTGCCATCCGACCGTGCTATGCCCTTCTGCAAAAGCCCAGCAAGCACCAGGAGCTCAGTTTTCAACAGGGTTGTGCAGTCGGTTCTCTCCTCTTTCCTCTCAACAGCAGAGGCAGCAAGCTAGCAAAGCCCACTACAAAGCTGTTAGGGAAAGGGATCATGCTGGCTGAGGCAGCACAAGCTGGGACAGCAGAGAAGGAACTGAAGGGCTGTAGGGCTGAGGAATGCCGTGGGACACGATGCTAAGGGGCTGTTGGCTTCTATGTATGACATGATACTTTTGACTTTGCCCTTTGCCCTGAGCCATCCTCTTGGTCTTATATGAAGCTGCCCTTTCTTCTGACACTGCCAGTCCATGTTCTGCCTGATGCTGCTTTTAGGTGCCTCTAACCCATACGGCCCAGTAAAGGTCAGCATGGCTCTGCACACCCTGACAGAGGATCAACAAGCCTGGGTATTCAAGAGGCAGACTCATTGCTCATACCCATCAGGGCTTCCAGACAATCACTGCACACGTGGATGATGCACACAGCTGAGGTTACAGCTCCTGAGATTGGGGTGGGAAGCAGCAAATGGGAAAGTTTAATCTGGGAAAGCTCTGCATGGCTAATAGGACCGAGCATCCTGCCTTCTGCTCCAGGCTGGTTCTTTTAGCTCTTATCTGCTGATGTTCAGGGTGGGTCTGGACAGGTCTGAACTGTCTCATCTGTTAATGGATGCTTGGAAGGAGTTCAGCAGGAAAGTAATTGAGCAAAGTATTAAAAAGTGCATGCACTTATAGTAAGCATCTGTCTGTAAATACAGGCAAACTGGATCAGACCAGAAGATGATCTGGCCCAGTATCCCCTTCTAGCAGTGACTATAAGCAGGTGGAAAACCACAAGTATGTGTTCCTTTCTTCCAGTACTCTCCCCACCTCCAACCATCTTCAACTCAGACTGAGCCAGATGTGGCTTCTGAGCATTGACTCATTCACAAGGGGTTTCTTTTCCTTGAATTTATCCTGCAGCTTCCACAGATTGTCAGCCCCTGCAATATCCTGCGGCAAAGCATTCCCCAGTGAAGAACCCCCTTTTTCTTTTGTTTTAAACCCATCCTGACAGCTTTGCCTATTTCTTTTCTGGAACAGACAGCAAGCAATCAATTCTTGTCCATCCTCTTCAACAACATTTGAATTAATGCCACCTTATAACCTGTTCATTCCATGCAGTATCTAAAGACCTCTTTGTGCAAGGTACTGCATAAAGATAAGCTGTTTTGTTGTGGTGCTCCAGGTGCAAGCAAAGAAGCAGAAGGGCTGGCTGAAACTGTATGATGAAATAGCACAAGCAGAGCACCGTTATGGCCGGCCTCCATCTAAGGTTGCCTTTTTCTTAATCAGGCAGCCTGGCTGGAAAGCACAGTGGTGTTTTCCTGATCCCGAGCCATTTTCCTTGTGCTTCTGCTGAAGGAGAAGCGGGCCCTGAGCAGGATGCAGCAGGCAGCAGGTGGCAGGGGCAGAGCCATCCCCTCTCTGCGTCCCTCCCAAAGCAGGCTCATGGCTGACTCGTACTGCATGCACCGCATCGTCGAGGATCCCGAGTGGTGCCTCATCACTGTCCCCCCACTCACTGAGCTCTGCCTGCAGCACATCGTCCAGAATTTCACAAGTAAGCATGGTGGGGAGTGCTGGTTTTTTGGGAAGCGGAGGGGCAGCGAGGCAGGTATAGGCAGCTGGAAGGCGCAGTGTGGTACCCAGCCCTGCCAAAGGAGCAGATGGGGAAAAATATCTCCTCAGGCAGCTAGTTAGACAAACTGCTTAGTTGCTAAGTGTGTACTTGTATGCTACAGGGATGGCTTTCGTCTTCCGGGCTGCTATCCAGGACGTGACTCTACCCTAACCTTGTCCTGTGGCTTCTTTTTCCTGCTGGACTCAGCTTGGCTGCAAGCAGGGCTCTGAAGTCGCTGGTTCCTGGGTCATGCATTACAGCAGCAAACAAGGATGCAGCCCCATCGTGCCAAGTGCTTATAAAGAGATGCAGAAATACTTCCATCTCAGAATACATGTGCTCACAGCTTCAGGCTTCCTCCACAGCCCTTGGTGGGGACGTGACAAGTTCTATCCTCAGGCAGCAAATGTGCTTTTGAAGCAGGTGCGTAGATGAAGCATAGTATAATATAAAAAGCACGTCTCATCTGGAACTGCCTGGGAGAGGGAAAAGAAAGGGACAACTCATCACTCAGTAGAGCAGCAACAAGGATCAAAGACAGGACTAACGATGTATCCATGCTGGGACTGTAACTACATACATGCACAAAAAAAGAAAAAAAGAGTAATTTTTTGCCAGCTTAGCTCCCTGCACCATCTGCCGGATACTGAGAGGTGAATCAGCATCAGCAGGGGGCCTAGGCAGAACTGCAGGGCCACCCCTAGTTCCACAGCCCAGACCAACCTCTCCTCCTCTCCGTTCCCTCCAGACAACCCTGTTTTAGATCGTCTTCCACCTGAGGACCAAAGGAAGGTGCTGGCCAGGCTTCCCACAGGCCTTCCACTCACTGTCACTGCCAACCTTGTAAGTGATGAGGGCTACTGGAAGAGGTGCTGCACCGACCGCTGGCAAGTGTGTGACGTCTCCAACCATGGAGGCAGCTGGAAGCGGATGTTCTTTGAACGTCACCTGGAAAACATCCTGAAATGCTTTGTCCCCAACACCACAGACCCTGACCAGGTCCTGGAGCTCATCCCGCTCTGCAGAGACTATGTGCAGAAACTGGAGGTTGATCAGTTCCTGCCACCAGTGCAGGAGGATCAAAAGGAAGAGACAGATGACCTTTCTGATTCAGGGAGTGATTTGGGGTTTGGTGAGGTCTGCATTCATCACTATGACCTGGGAGCCCTCGTTCCTGCTCTCCCTCTCCTTGAAGAGCTTAATCTTACTTACGGAGTGAAGGATTGTGGCATGAACTTTGAGTGGAACCTCTTTAAGTTCACCTACCAGGACTGCTGCAACCTGGCTGCTGCCGTGAAGATGTGTCACAACTTGAAGGTAACATATCCCAAAATGAACCTGTCTTCCTCAGCTCAATCTTGAAATTGCCTAGAGGAAGAAACCCAGGGGCAAGTTTTGCTTGCTGTCACACCCTGACCTTTTTAAAGGGAAGTGAATCCTATCTCTGCTGATCCAGGGGCTCGAGGGGTTGTGCAAAGGCCATCCCAAAGCACTGGTTGTTTTTCTGTCCTTTACCCTCAGATTTTCAAGCTGACACGCAGCAACGTGGATGATGACAAGACCAGGCTGCTGGTCCGCAACTTGCTGGATCACCCCTCCTTGGTGGAGCTGGACTTATCCCACAACCTCATCAGAGACAAGGGGGCACGAGCTGTCAGCAAGCTGATCAACTGCAGCAAGTTAGAAATCCTCCATCTGTGTAACAACCAGATCTGTAATGAGGGTGCCCAGGCTCTGGCCCAAGCGCTGGCAAAGAACTGCACCCTGACCTCCCTGAATCTGCGCCTCAACCACGTGGAGGACGAGGGCGGGGAGGCTATGGGCTGTGCTCTGCTGACCAACACCACCCTGAAGTCCCTCCACCTGGGAGGCAACAGCCTGGCAGAGCCGACAGCTGTGGTTTTCTCCCAGGTCCTCACTCACAACTCCACCCTGACATGTATCAACTTCTCGTGCAACCCCATCGGGCCGGTAAGAGAAGCACTTTCTCCGGGCAGCTTGGCATCCTGCATGGATGATGGTTTGATGTCTGAATGTGGTCCTGGGCAAGCTCATGGGGACCCTGCTTAAGCAGAGGGTTGGACCGGGTGACCTCTATAGGTCCCTACCATCCTCATCCATCCTGAGATTCTGTTGCAAAGCAAATGCTGAGCCTGATCTTCCTCCAAGCCATGGGGCGAATGTATCCCTTGCTATCTGCAGTCTTGCTGTGATAACAATCAGCTGGAAGCAGTGAATAGACAACAGTAGACAGGAGGATGGAGGTTTTCCATGGTGACACACATTTGTATTACTCACAACATGTTTTTATGGGGCTCTCAGGCAGGAGCTGGCTTTGGCTTCTGGGCAGAGGGGCTTTCCCCATGAGAAACCAAAATCCAGGCTGTGTGCTTGGGAAAATCACAGTCTGTTTACCCACGTGGGAGTAGATGAAAACGATAGATGGCACGAGATGAGCACCTCATTTGTACCCTCATTTGCACTTTGAATCTGCTGTACCCTCTGGCACGCAGCAGAGCACAGTTTCACCCTTCCCAGAATCTCTCCTGTCCATTACACACTCAGAGGAGATTGTTAGAAAACTGACTCTGTTGTTGAGCCCCTTTAATTCACCCCACAGCTCTGGAGCAGTGCAGTAGCTCTGAAGTGTCACATCTGGATTCTTATATGTGGCTCCTGAGCCATACGCTCTCATTTTGCAGGCAGAGGAGCTGCTGCAGATCCTACTGTATCCCTAAGAGCTGCAGTGTGCACCATGCCCACAAAGCAGACCATTTCTCTTCTGCTGATGAACTTCAGAAATCTGAAACTGGACAGCTAAATTCAATCATGCCGGTTCTCAAACTTTCTGTGCTGCTTCAATTTTTCTCACTGTCACAATAAAGAGACAGCAAGACCAGCTGTCCCTGCTGGCAGGAATATCGGCATCATTATGTTTGACAATGGCTTTAAAAGGATTTGATGGCAGAAAACCTTTTGTGAGATCTCATTTTCTTTTGTTCTGGACATGGAAAACTGCTGGAGTGTAACGATACAAAGGGACATGGGATGGAAAGGATTAGAAGGGTTTTTGCTTTGTAAATAATAATCTTTGTGGTTAGCATCTTCCATTTGATGAGCTTTTTCAGAACCCACTTGTGAAGTGTTTTTATCTTTATTTTATATATAGGGAAATGGGAATCTCTGTGAGGAATGCATCAAATTCTGACCTCTGTATTCCTTTAAGAAGAGGCTTCTCTCTTTTCTCACGTTCTGTCCTTTAGCAAAAGGTCTAACAGTCAACGTGCTGAGGAGAGGACTGCCTGCACAGCAGAGATGGGGTCAGGGCATGTGTTGGGCACCTGAAAGAGATGAGCTGTGGGAAACAAATGTCAGATTGCTGCATACCTGAAGACAATGCTTCAGGCAAGGGAAGGAAATGCAAGGTGTGCTGCCTCCCTACAGCTGTCTACATTGGAACAGTTTGGAGCAGGCTGCCCAGAGAGGTTGTGGGTGCCCATCCCTGGAGGTACTTAAGGCCAGGTTGGATTGGGCCCTGGGCTGGTGGGTAGCAGCCCTGCCCATGGCAGGGGTTGGAACTGGATAGGCTTCAAGATCTCTTCCAACTCAAGCCATTTTATGATTTTATGAATCTGCATTGCATTGTCTGACCCATGCAGCATTAATTGTGTGAGATGTTCCCCCACAAAAGCCAGCCCTGCCCAGGAAATGGCACCCAAGGGAGATGAGCAATGCATCTAATCCCACTGCTGCTCATCCCTACCCAGCAGGGTGCTGGAGACTGAGGGGCAGGGCAGCGCAGACTCCTCACAGGTTATCCTCTGCCCATGCCATTACCCAGCCTGAGCTTGAGGACTCCTGACACGATACCCAGAGGGAGTCATTAGCATGTGTCATATCACTGTGTGCTGCATAAGGCTACACTCCTTCCACGTCCCTCTCTAGTGAGCTACGTTTCAGGCTTGGGAGAAGCCTTAGGCACTTTTGTCACTGACGGGCTCTTTCTCACCTGCTGCAGGATGGTGGGAAGCAGCTGCTGGAAGGGCTCAGGTGTAACCAGACCCTGACTGAGTTTGATCTCCGCCTGGCAGAGGTGGGCGAGGAGAGCGAGTACCTCATCAGCCAAATGCTGTGGGCCAACAGGGATGCTGCCCGCCTGCAGCCTCTGCTGCAGCAGCCTGCTGAGCCTCTCTGACCGGACAGCTGCAGCAAGCAAGGAACTGAAGGTATTACTGACTGCTCACATAGTGTCTGGAATAACCAACCTACCCCTGCACGCGTGGTGGCAGGAGGCTTCCAGCACCCTAATCCAACCCCTGCCCTCAGGGCAACACAAGGGTTTGGGTCTTTCCCAGCTCTGAGCGACCCCACACCCACAGACCCACTGCTGACAGCCGCTTCCATGAGTCATCTGAAACTTTTATTACACCGATTTGGTTTACAATCTTTGTACTTTGATATTTCCAACAAAAAAGGCAACATTGTGATATACTGTTTGTACATATATAGAGAGACGGACAGAGCTAGATCATATTGACATAGTTGAAGAGTAAAAACTGTTCCCAGTGCTCACAAAATAATTTGTTCACCGTGTACCCGCTTGTGCCTTGCTCTGCCTGATGGACACAGGCCACCCGCTTGATGCCATCCATGGCCATATAGATCAGAAAGGATCGAGTGTGAGGCTGTCCCCGCTGCCAGCAGCCACACAGAGGGGCCCTGCGGGTCACCCCAGAGCCCTTGCAGAGTATTGTAGTGCCTTTCTGAACCGTTTGTGGATGCTTCAGAGGCTACATCTGCAAGAAAATACAGCCAGGGGCAGTTGCTGCGAAACCTTCCCACCCGGGCTCCTCCAACTACTTGTTGTTACATCCTCGAAACCGAGGTATTGAATAGATTTATTTGCATTTACAAAATATTTCCACTGAATGACACACCTGAATGAGATGAGAACTCGTGTTCAGGAACAGCAGAAAAGACGACCCAGGTCAGCTTCAGGCTGAAGGAGCAGCTCTAGCAGTGAGGGTGGGTTGGGGGCTTAATGGGAGTGTCTGGCCCTGGGAAAGCCCACAGGTAGCTCCAGATACAGGACCATGCTGGACAGCCAGTTGTGTGATGAAGGCTGATGCCAGGAGGGCAGGGATGGGATGGCGCACGCACTGGCCAGCACAGCCACTGAGGAGCAAGGGTGGAAAGAAAAGGGCTTGTGAAAGATGCAACACCTGAAAAAACGTTGACTTGCTTTCCAGAATGCTCTCGGCTCCTTTTGCTGCACACAGCCAAGACTGCCAGCACCACCTAACCACCATCCAAGCATGCTCCTGGGCTGTGTGCCTCCTCTGTACTGCTTGGACACGACAAGAGACCAGCAGCCTATTACCGCCAGTGTGCGAGGCTTCAAATTATGGATGAATTGGTAACAATTAAAGCCCCTACAGCTGATAGCACCAGCAGTTTCTCTGTGTGATGCTGCCATTGCTGTTGGGTCACTCGTCACCTTCAGGCTGGATTACAGGTGCGAGCAGCACCAGCCGCAGGTACCCATGCAGGCTGGGAGCATCCAGCCCATGGGACATATGTGGGTCTGCGTCAGACTGATGGGGGGATGGAGGAGGAGGCAGAGGAATGATAGAGGTGCCGGGGGCTGGCTGGCAGTCACAGCAGATGGTGAGCCGTGCTTCGTGCAGGCAGGGTGAGGAGCCGGTGGCGGCTTCCTGAGCCTCTTGGCTTCCGCTCACAGCAATGGAGGTTTGCAAGGTGTCGTACTGGCATATGTTGCCAACAGGATGGCAGGCTGCTTTCAGGCACCAGCTGGGGGTGGAGGAGCAGGAGGATGCGTGGGGATTGGTACTGCACTCAGCATCCCTTTGCTTCGGCAGGGCTGGATTTGTCTGTGTTGAATTCCATCCCTGCCTGTCGCCTACATGCTGGCCATAAGCACAGCCAGCCACGGTGTTGCTGAGTGGTATTCAGATACAGGGGAGGGAGAAGGGGACTGTGCCTGACCTATGGAATGGTGTAGTAGAGCCAGCTGTGTCTCCTGACAGAGGGGACATAGCCCAATCCCTCTTCTGGTGACAGTGGAGAGGGCTGAGGCCTGAACTGGTGTGTCTGGGTAGATGGAAGCAGCACAGAGCCAGGCTTCACATCAACCTCCCTGGGCAGAGGGGACAGCAGAGATGTGAAGCGAATCCTCCCTGCAAGCTGTGCCCGAAATAGCCAGCCCTATCACATCCCTGTCCCTGGCCATGATGGATTAGCCTCTCCCAGGCACAAGGCAATTTATTCATTAGTGACATTTACACCTTGTGGCTGCATTATCCATTGCGGTTTGTGACACGTGCTCCAGCTGTCAGTGCTGGTCCTGGAGGCAGCAGTGTTGCTCTGACGACACAGTGAGGCCCTGCCTGGGCACCTCAGCTGGGAAAAGCCTCCTCCATCCAATGTGTCTTCAGGCAGGAAGGGCTTACCCTGAAAGTCCACTTTGCCCCAGGTCTTCTCCATCCTTGACCCAAAACACAGCTGCTGCAGTATAGCAGCCTCCTGCCCTGCCTTGCCTCATGTCTCCCACAGAAATCCCCACATCCGCAAAGCCTCTGACAGCTGCTCTCAGTCAGCCTCTGTGGGCACAGGGCATGTAAGTGGTGCTCAGCGAGCAATGCTCGAGGCAGTGCAGCCAGACTGGCAGGTTGTCCATAGGTTGCCCTATGCTTGAGGTCACTACGAGTCCACTGACATCTCCCAGGAGAGGACTGGAATGGTGTGAGCTCATGGCCCAGAAGGAGCTGATGGAAGAGGGGCGATTTGGGAGCTTGGAGTAATGCTAGTTTTTGCATTGGATTTGAGGAGGGTGAGAAGAGCTGGAGAGCATTGGGCAGGGAGCAGATCCAACAGCTCTCTCCTCTCAGCCAGCCAGCAAGGGATTAGCTTCATCTCAAACACAGCTTGTTCCATGCTTTTATCCCTGCTCTCTGCCAGTCACTGCAGCAAATGTGACACTTTGCACCATCTTCTTGCAAAAACCAGGTCAGGAGTTTCCTCTCACAGATCATTAAGCAATGCCCTGCCACGCTGCAACCCACTCTCTACAGGACTGAAGGGGACATACCAGACCAAAGCCGCCAACACATCCAGACTTACCCTTGGAGGTGCACCCAAATAACAGCCAACCACTTCTCCTCGTGCTGAACCAGAGGGATGTCTGCTTTCAACTGACACCCTCTCTGCATGTGCTCTGGAGATGTGCACAGACTTAGGAGTGGGTCTTCCAAACCTTTTCACCCCGACAGGGTTCGTGGGCTGCCACCCAAAGTCTGAACTCATGGCATGCCGGCTGACAGCACTGTTAATGGATATTTGGATGGTGGGACTGATATAAAACACTAAGTCATCTCAACACATTCTAGCTAGGCTTTTTTCTTTCACTAATGTAAGTAGCTAAGATTGCAGAAGCAGCTTGCACTGATGGAGAGTGAAAGAACCTCGTGTCTGTGTGTGAAGTTACTTTGCTCTATGAAGTCCACTACATTATAACCACAGCAGGCAATGCATCCACTTGCAAAGTTCAAAGGATTGGAGAGGCTTCAGGATGGGCACTGATTTCTCATGAGCTTCATTTCCCTAGAAGTTGGAGGTTTACAAAAAAACAACCAAACAAAAGGCCCCAACAAAAACAGTCTCCACTGGAAAGAGGGGAGGAATAAAAGCCGGTTAGCTTTCCAGCAGCAGCTGTGCTTATTCTCAGTGCTGGATGAACATGCTGCATACTGTCATGGGCTCCTCAAAACTCGGCAGTACCTGGAAGTGTTGCATAGGTTAGTGATGCATCTGACAGTAGAGCCTGGTTGTGGGCTGCAGGAAGAGGAGCTTGCTGAACTCCACAAGGAAACTGTCCTTCCCCAGGTGAGACAGATGGTGTGAAGAGGGAAGGAAGAAGGGGAGGCCATGAGTCTTGCAGGTTCAGTTCTGTCCTTGGAACTTCGTTTCCCTTTGCATGTAGAAAGGCTGCAGTCCTGTGGGAGAAGTCTCCTCTCCCATTACAGCATAGGTCACTTTTCTCATTAGCTGGCTTTTGAGGGAGTAAACAAGATCACAACCATGAGTGTAATGTTTCCCTTCATGGAGCAGCTGTGATGGAGGCAGCAAAGCAGAACAATTCAACCCATTGCTTGAAAGACAGTAGAAATTCAACATCCATTCATGTTGGCCAAGTCCCAGTGTGAGCTCTGTGCTTCAAAGCAACACTGCAACAGCACAGTTTGTCTGGATTCAAGGACAGATCACTCTGAAGAGTTGCTAAGCCATGCTCGCACTGGCATAGCACCACGGGCTTCAAGAAAGTTACACTAGGAATGAATGCAGCCTATGTATGTCTATCTGAAATGTGACTGAACGCCTTTCTCATTTTTCCAGAACACCCATGGAAACAAGAACCCTGAGTGGGCTCATCCCTAAGCCTTTAATGGGCTCCCAGGCCCTACAGCCTTCAGTCCCCAGGTATACCTGGCTCAGTGGAAATTATAGGCCCACATGCAAGGCAGGAGGCAGTGTTACCAAACAGAGCTAACATCTAAACCGTAACCCATTTCTGTGACAATACGGATCCAAATCGCTCTCGTAGAGACCCATCTTCATATTCACACAGACCTCATTGTAACCACTGAATATACATGAAACATGATTAGAAGCCCATGCCACAAGTTGAGAATTACAGTTCTTTGGTAGCACGACTTCTCAGTGCTATTGCCATGTCTCGGAAATGTACCCTACAGATGCTGCAGCAGAGTAGGAGCACATTGCAGCAATTTTGCCCTGCTGGAAGTAAGGCAGCATCCTGGTGAAATTAGACAGCAGTACCAAAGCCATAATTGGAAAGGCTGGAAGGAATGCTTAAAAGGTATTCTTCTTTCCACAAGCTAATCAGCAGGCAATGATTTACTGCCATCACATGCTACCTAACTTTCTTAAAATTCCTCTTAATAAGCCTCATCCTGTAGTCTCCTCCACACAGGCATCCACAAACAGCACTGGAGCCTCTCGAGCATGAATGGAGAAAGCCACCAAAGAGGGCAGAGGTGTGCTGGACGCTATCTGAGAAATTTCTAGTGTGTGCTGAAAGAGATAAATGGGTGGTGATGTGCCTTGGAGGTCAGCTAACCCAGAGCTCCTCGCTTGCTCATTCTTTCTTTAGTTCATGAAAGCTGGAGAGCTTCTGGCAGCTACACTGGAAGCAAAAGGAAACGCCAAACAGTGCAAATACATTTTCCAGCCTTGTGACAGGGTAGAAGAGCTCTCTTCTAGGGACATGTCAGCAATGTGAAGTGCCAGGACAAGGAGCTGGCAGCGCTCCCACCTCCCCCATCCCAGTGTAAGAGGAAAACTGCGGGCAAGTGCAACCTGAGTCTGATTCCTAGCCCATGGAAAGCTGCAAGGGGTCAATGGCATATTGAAAACATCAAAGCCTTCTAGAGTGTGGGGCACTCTGCTCCTGGAAGAACCTCATGAAGAAGCCCAGAGAGAGCCAGGGACCAGCAGAACTCTAAAGGGCAGGGCACAGTCCCTCTTCAGAGGACTTTTTGTGCCCTAGGGAAACTAAAATGCCTGCCAAACCTTTGCTGAATCCATCTGTCCAAGGCAACTTGGGGGCTAGCTATACTGCAGCCTGATTTAAGCAATGTGTGGAAGATTTCAAAGAGACTATATTGGAAAGGACACAAATTCCTCACTAGTGACCCAGTGCAGCTCCACTGATTGAACGTCTCCTGATTCACCAGGACATAAAAGCCCATGCACACTGTGAGGACACTCAGCACTGGCTTGGGCTTGCATTATGCCCTTGGAAAAAGAAGCACAAGCACCTAGCGAGCCATGGGCCAATCACTGAGCACAGAAATCCCAGGGCAGTGAGTGGGGTGGTATCCACTTCCACCCAGTCTGAATTTGTGCCAATAATACCAGGAACAAAAAGCAGAGGAGGATGTGCCCACACCAGAGAGCTAGTGCTTCCAGGTTCTTATGGAGGCCCTCTTATTTCAGACATCTATGTCTGGTTGTTAAAATAAGGGTAGGTTACAAGACAGAAGCATAACAGAGTAAGATTTTAAGAGATTTTCTGTTCAAACCACTGTTGTTTGGAGCATAGCCCTTGAGATCCAGGAGGACAAACTGACTTGAAGGGCAAGAGATACTGTCCAGGGCACACCAGCACGAACAGCGGAAAAGAACCGCTCTGGAGGCAAAGCCTTACAGATCCTAAGGATGTGATCTCTCAAAGCTTGTCTTTGTATCCTACAGAGATGTGATACATGTTAGAGAAGGATCCTGCAATAGGTCAGTTTCATCACTGGAGATGATTCTCTAACATGGGCTGATCTGGTGGAACAAGACATCTTCACCCAAGACTCCATGACCTGTAGGTGAAGCAATGCAGCATGGCTGAAAAAACAGATCCTTTGTTAATGCCTTGCTGGTTTACTTCTGACAGTGTGAATGTCCAAATGACCACAAGCTAATGGACTTGCTCTTGCAATCCATGACACATTGCTCTTGGCCATCACCTGCCCAGGTGGATGAAGGAAGTGTGATGAGCCTGAGGAAGAGGGCTGTCTTTGCTCCCCATGTCCCCAGTCTGGGGTTCCCAACGCTCCAGTGTGTTTTTGCATTTCTCCCTCCCTGCCCCTTAGAATTTCCTGCCAAAACCATGCTGCCAGAAGATTGCAGCTTGGAATGCAGCCAGAAACCAGCCTAATTTTGTGCAAAATTCCCTCTTGCAAACATGCACCACCCTGCTGGTCTACTATCAATAGCTGATCTGCAGCTGAACTGGCCAGAGCCTTCCTTGATGCACGTCTAAAGCTACTGGGGGTACAATGGGACCTCCACCAATTGACATGCCAACTTGACATCCACGCGCTGCTGTCCCAGTGCCATCCCTTCCCCTTCCCCAGCTCACAGGGACCTCTCACTCTCCTTCCAGCTGAGCCCTCCTCCAGTCAGCAGATCAGCGTTGCCGCACTCCATTCCACCTGGAGGCACCCAGGGCTGCCTGTCCGTGGCTATCCCAAACAGGCAGTCTTTTACCCAGGGGATGCTGACACTCAGAGTGCCAAAGCTTTCTAAGGAGCTGTACCTGGTGTCCTCCAGAGGTGATGCCTTTCCCAGCGAGAGCATGTAACAGTCGGAGCATGGTCTAAAAAACAAACGGGGAGGGTGGGGTACAAGCTGGGGGTCAGGCGAAGCTGGATTTGTGGTGCTCAGCCTTCTCTCTAAGCTGTCGGTCAGTGCCCCCACCCTGGGTCTGGCTGCAGCAGGGGGAGGAGGGCAGCGAGGTGCAGCAGGGTCTGTCTGCTGGTTGCTGCTTCCTCCAAGCACACGCCAGCCTGGGGATGGAACACCCACTGCAGCACCCCCTCCCGTGCCAGGCCTGTCTTTTTCTTCCTCGCTCTGGATCTTGATGCTGTGAATTACGGTTTTAGGATGATTTTTTTTTTTTTTTTTTTTTTTGCATGTGGTGGTCAATCCAGAGTTCTGTGCCAGGCCAGGGAAGCGCCATCACTCACCCCTCCAGAGGTCGGAGCCACTGCTCCATCCCACCTCTTCCTCCTGGGCCACCTCCCTCCCCAGTGCTCCTCTCTCAAACCCCGCGCTGGCTCAGGCCAGGCCCTCGGCAATGAGATCCCACTGCCCTCCGCCTTCACAGTGAGGTCTCCACACAGGACCCGTTGCGGTGGAGGTGACGGTGGTCGTGGTTCAGGCAGCCTTCATTGCGGTGCACAATGAGGATGGGGAAGTAGAGGGCGTCCTGATAAGGAGGGGGGTCTTCCTCCTCCACCGTCACTTGGCTGGAGAGGCGGGTCTGCTCCGTGGGGCAGCTCTGCTCATTCAGGCTCCCGCTCCGGCTCTGCCAGAGGCAGCTGCGCCGTGAGCCGTACAGGCGGCCCAGCGAGAAGCGACTGCTGCTGAAGGGGATGCGGGGGCTGCCGTTGCAGATGCTCAGGGCGCTGCGGGAGAAGATGGAAGAGCTGCTTATAGTCCTGTGGCACCGCTCGCAGTTCTGCCGGTAGCCCCCGTAGCGGCACGCGGAGTAGCTGGTGCAGCCGGACAACCCCACCAAGTCCATCAGGACGGCTTCCGAGTAGCTGGGCACCAGCTGCTGGTTGGATCGGATGTGCCACTCCAGCTCGGTGCTGTCCACCGTGTTGACGCGGGGCATCCTCCGGCAGAAGGAGCGCTCCTCAGCCGGTGTCACCGCCACGTAGTCAAACCCAAAGAGTTTCTCCACGTGGTAATGGACGTAGGAAGTGCGGTACTCATTTAGCACCCGCAGGGGCCAGGATAGGGTCAGCAGAGCAGCCACCCAGAAAACATAGTGGGATACGTACCAAGGCAGGTTGTCTGGGTCGGAAAAGGCCACCATGTATTCCTTGAAGTCCACGTTTTTGAGGTGCATCCCCTCCCTGGCCTCCATATAGTCATCCAGGCCCTCGTTCTCGGTGAAGAAGCGGGCCCGCTGGGTCAGGTAGGAGTTCTCTGACTCCACGTTGGCAAAGCTGAAACACTTGGTGAAGCGGAGCCGTGTGGCTGGGTAGCTCTCCAAATCAATGAGGTCCTTGGAGATGTCCTTGACTCCACAGTTGGAATAATCAAACTCGGCCTCTGCCACGTGGGTGTTGACCCGCTCGTGATACACTTGGGTGGTGGTGTAGGCATCCCCATTACGATAGCGGGTCACCTGCCGGGTCCTCCGGACATAGTGGTAGCTGATGGCCTTCCACCAGATGCACGGGGTCGCCTGCTGCATCCGCTGCACTCGCTCGTGCACGCTTTCCACATCCACTTTGTACTGCAGCTCGTTGCGGGTGTAGCAGTGCCAGCACTCCACCAAGTATACCACGTAGAGCATCACCAGGAAGGCCAGTGGGATGTAGACGTAGCCATTGGAACAGGGGCTGTCGTGGTACATCATGGACTTGCCCTTGTAGGCACTGTCAAAGGTCAGCCGGGTCACCTTGGTGACGTGGCACCACGTCATGGCTCCCATGCAGCCATACATCAGCAGTGACAGCAGCAGGCATTTCCAGTGGGACTCTCGGCACAGCGACTTGCTGAGAGACTGCTTCACCGGCCGCTGCTGCTCCAGAGGGCCAGGAGAAGGGGAGAGAGAACAAGAGGAGAGGTCAGTAGGCTGGAGGGACAAGAGGAAGGCAAGCAGGCAGCAGGATGCCATGGGAAACAGATGTCAAGCACAGCAAGATGGAAGCTCGTGGATCTCCTCTGCATGCCCCAGCTTTCTGCACCAGTCCCACCAATGCAGCCAGCTCCAATGATGGCTCCTCTCCTCCAAACACCACACTGAACCTCATCCCACTATGTCTGCGTCCCCTTGCACACAAGTCCCCTTTTCCCAATCACTACTCAGTTCAAGTTGCTCCTGCTAGGTCAGCACAAGTGGTCTGGAGCACCTACAGCACAGAGACCTTTGCAGCAGGGAAGGCTTCTGGCCATAGTGATCTTCACTACACCACTTAGCAGCCCAGAGGCTCCAAAGTGCTTCTGAAATGCTTCAGAAACAACACAAACCGGTGGCTGACTGAAGTGCAGCCACCTCTGGATAGAGAGAAGGCAGTATTGAATAGCATCCTAAAAGATGCTCGGACTGGAAGTGAGGAACACCCCACAGACCTGCAACAGCTCGGAGAAGCGAGACATAAGGGCATGGCTGGCAGCAAATTGTGTGCACTGGGTTTTGAGTGAGAAAGCCCATCTTTACAGAAAAACTGCTCTCAGGTCTACAGCGATTATTAAAGGTCAGGATTTCAGCAATAGCACTTCTTAAAGTGATTGCACTGGTGCATTCACAAAGACCTGTGAAATCCCCCTACCTAAGGAAACATCTGACACATTCTCCAATATCCTGAAGTTTTGAATATTGATCCATCATGTTGCTTGTTTGGTCAATGAGACTGACATTATCAAACCCAAAGAAATGACATGCAAAGAAGCAATTTACTTTCTCATACAAAAAGACTTTGTCCAGCATAGATGTCATCCAACACAGCAATCCCCAAAGGTATGTCCCGAAAGAGGTGATAAGAAGCCCAGCCTTGGGCACATGCCACAGATGTCAGCTTTCAGCTTTCAGCTTTGCCCATCTTCTCCAACTGCACGCAGCATGGATGGCTTCAGACACTCTTCTCTCTGTATGCCTTACTTATACCTTGAGCCCAGCTTCCCTCTGGATGTCAGTGGCTAAAGACATCAGAGCCATGCTGCCCTTTCCTGAGCTCACCTGCACCTTTGCATTACTGCCAGCTGTAATGTCACCATTCATGGCAACAATCCTCAAGCTTGGCACCATCCCTTCTCTGATCCTGGATTTGCCAGCAGGCTCACTGCAGAACCAGGGCAGGACTGAGGATATGTGGAACCCCTGCAGACTACGACTCCACAGTCCAGCCACTGTCCTCCTGTTTCCCAAGCCACTGGATGCCAGAAGCCTGTCATTTGAAGATCCCATAGAACTTAGTGGATTCCCACTGCCAGGAAGGATGAAGTCACTTTCACTCTTGGCATGAAAAATAACATTTTAGGAAGAACCAGAGATCACAGAGCACTGGCAGGCCTGGAAAAAGATCTAGACCTCTTATTTCCTCCATAAATTCCCCCTTCTCTCGTTGAAGAGCATCCCAGCCCTTACCTTGGTCCCCTGGAGCCCTACACACCAATCTTTCCTCCCTTATGGGACCACAGCCACAGTGAGCAGCACGACTGGCTCCAGCCCAACTCCAGCAGAGATTTCTCTCCTGGAGGGAGTGTGCTGTCCTTCCCTGCTGCCTGTCTGTCATGACTGGAGCAGGCAGCCATGCATCAAACGGATGCTGGCACCAGGAAGAGAACAATGGCACTTCCCTCTGGGGGGTCCCAACCTTTGGAGGCACTGAGACCTCACTCTGTGGTAACCTGCTGAGAGCAAGAGCTAGTGGCAGGGACACAGATCTGAGGAAAGCATGCAGACAGTCCTGCTCTGCAGGCAGCAGTGAGAACTGCAGGTAGCTCTGCCTGGGAGAATAGGCACCCTACACTCTTCCCAATGCAACCCCCAGCTACAGCAGCATCACATTGGGAAAGATGCGAACTGTGGGAAGAGAACCTGGAGCAGGGAGATGAAGCAGGGATACCTTGCAGAGCTGCCTGAGCTGTGTCCTGCTTTCTCAAACCTTCACTGCAGTCATGAGGGTCTCGGCCCTGACACAGCACAGCTCTCATGCCACCACTCCAGCAGCTGAAGATTTCCTCTGCCCCAGCTGCCTTCTGCCTTGCAAGCTGTCCCCAGCAGCAGCTGGTGCAGAGCCGGCTGCTGGTCTTGCTCAGCAGAAGGGCAATGTGGCCAGAGCCCTGCAGAGCTCCAGGCAGAGCGTGCTGCAGGTAGGGACCCAGGGCATGGCACCAGGAGGATGATGCAGCCACGGCTCGCTTCCAGGAACTATGTTAGCAGGGCTCTAGTCCACACAGTAGTCTCCTCCTAAGACTACGCAGCATTCAGACACTGCAGCGCTTTTACAGGGTCACACTAACCCCTGCTGTATGTTGTTTACATTCCCATTTTGTTCTAGGCTTTTGAGGTAAAATACATATGCATCAGTGGCACCGGTGGGGCTTCTGAAAGCCGAACAAGTGCCAATAAAGGGATACAACTACAGCAGAGATGGAGGAGGAGCCAGCTGCAGAGCCTAATCCTGGCTGGAAATGCAGCATCTCTGCTCTTCTCCAGGGCTGCACAGGGCTCATGGGAGCACGCAGCCAGCTCCAAGGCTTCCCCACAGAAGCTGCTGAATAAGGTCACCTCCTTGGGCTCTCACCCAACCTTGCAGAAGCCCAGAGCAGCAAATGAAAACATGAAGATGAGAAAGCTGGGGACAGGGAAATCCTTTCTGTCCCAGAATGGTGTCACTCATAGGAGCGCAGGCTGTGACATAAATGCCACAGTCGCCTGCTTGCTGCAGTCCGGTGGGATGAGGTGAAGGCCTGCCCTGCTCTGCTGCAAGCAGGGTATTCCCGTGTCACCATGAGCTACTTCCACTGCTCACACCTGAATTGGACAGGGGAGCAAATATGCTATGCAGGTGTACCCCAACACCTCTGCTGGAGAGAGAATGGAGTCAGCCCTGGCTGGGCCAACACCTCTGTGTGACCCCAACCAACCTCTCGCCTTCTCCAGTCCCACTGCACAACCTCCCCAATGCCTGCAAAAACCACCTTTCTCTGTTCATGTGTGTAAAGTGCATTTGGGAAGGGCAAGGGCAGGTGGATCCCGTGGGCCTCACACACAGTCTTCTGACATCACCCTGAGGTGAAAGAAGATGGATCCTTACGCCTGCAGCTGCTGCTTGGGGGAGGACAGGAAAGGATGGTGGGATGACTTATGAGCGGCCACAAATGAAACTGAAATGTCCACAATGCACAGGGCAGAAGCAGCATCCAAGAGGGGCCCATTGCTGAGCTGAGCTCTGTTGAGCATTTGCTGATACTGATACCTGGGGAATCCTTAATATCCCCCTCAAGGGGATAACCCTGCCCAAAACCCTGATGGCCAAGCACATAGCAGAAGTCCCTTTATTGCCCTTACCTCTGGGGTCCTGCAGCTCTGTTGAGCATTGAACAACACCAGAAGCGCTGCAGGACCCTGACACTTCTAAGACCTGCCACCATCCTCCTGTGCTCTGTGCAAACAATGGCCACTGCTGCTCAGAAGGATCCCAGCTGGGCCCAAATGACACCTCACCATCACAGCTCAGGAACCGCTTCCCTGGAAGCAGCAGCTGGTTCGGCCCAGGCTGGCAGTGCTGCCAACTGCAGAGGAAAAGGAGAAGCAGAATATCTAGGAGGCAGGGAACCCTGCCAGCAGTCAGCTCCTGCGACGGGCCCAAGGTCTCCATTTTACAATTGGAAGAGAACCAGTTCCCTCCATTGCATTCCATCTCAGCAGTAGGATGAGGGAATTTTTTAGCTTGTCCTCAGGCTGAAGAGCCTGTGTCTTGACATTTCATAACCTGATGGGTGGAAATGTGTTGCTGAGAGAGATTCAGTGCGGCGCTGCTAAGTGTAGGTGTATGCCTGTGATGCCAACAGGAAGCAAGTGCTTGGATGGAACAGCAGCTCCTCTACAGCTAGCTCTGGCTCACTGTGTGCCTTGCTGGGATGAGCCAAAGGGCCCTGGAGACTTACGGGGCTCCTAGGTACAGTGACCTGAGACATAGAGATAAGGCACCTTCAGACAGGACAGATCTCATTTCCCCTTTTCCAGACCCCAAACATCCATGTAAGGAGAAGATGCAGCCTCCCTCTCCCCATGGCAGCTCCATGGCAGTTGCTGACTGAGGGAAGCGAGCCCTTAGCCCCACGCATGCAGGTCACAGACTCCAGCCCTGCTGTCTGCTCCCACTGAGCACAACCACACTGACAACATGACTAGCAGCCACTGCAGAGCCAACACAGCCTGGTCCACCTTCTCATGACTGTGAGGCAGGGGATGCTGGAGGCCAAAGATTCTCACCCATGCTGCACTTGTGTCATCCAACCCAGCTCTTATGGTGGCACCTCTTGGAAGGCAACATGCTCCCTTGGACATAGCACTGGCAGGGCACAGGAGACAAGAGACCATGTCCAGGAGTGATACATGCATGTATTTGCCCTACTGAAGCACCATGCTGCTCAGGTTCTGTCTGGAGCCCCGGGGCTCAGGGGTTGTTGGACAGCAGCAGGAAACGGGAGCTGAGGAAGAGCCTCAGAGTACACTCTATGTGCACAGCTCCCCAGACCTTGAACTTCAGCATTCCTCTCCCACAGTTATTTATATCTAAATACACGACTGTGTATGTAGGACAACTCCACGCGCACGTATGTTCTCCCCAAGCCGAGGAGGCAGAGAACACGGCACTACGCAGCACCGCCAACCGCAGCTCCCGGCAGCAGCGGACGGCGATGCGCAGCCCCGCGCACCCCCACCGCGCTGCCCTTCGCCGCCTCCCGCAGGTGAGGAGCGCTCCGCTCTCCCTGCGATGCCGCTGCTCTCCAGGGACCGCGGTGGCCCCTAATCCCCATGGGAAGCCCGATCTGGGGGTGGGACAAAGAGGCTCACCCCGCTGCCGGCCGCGTCTTCCCCCGCATCCCCCCAAGGCAGGGGCGAGGAAGAGGGGGACTCGTTTTCCCAAGCACGGCCACCTCTCCCCACTGCAGCAAGCCAAAGCCTCGCGCTCTCCTTTTGTGACGGTCCACGTTCCTCCCCCCATCCCCGGCATTCACATCCAGGCTCCGTTCCCGTCTGCTGCGCTCCTTCCAGCCGCGCCGGGGCCGGGCCGGAGCGAGCGGGTGCGGGCGGCACCGCGGGGCAGCGGGGCCGCGGCAGGGGAGGGGGCTTCGGGGGTCCGTACCTGTGCGGGCACGGCGCGGCGCGGCTAGCGGCGGGGCGGTCAGCGAGCGCGCCATGCAAAGCCGGCCCCATGCAGACGGGTAGGGTGGTTGGGGGCACCTCACCTCCTCTCGGACCCCCTCCGCTTCCTCCGGCGGAACCGACGTGCTGCTGCCTCCTTCGCTGGCCGCGGCCGCCGAGGCCGGGGGGGACATGGCGGCGGCGGGGGCTCCCCGCTGGCGTCGCCTCCGGCTCCGGCCCGCAGCCGCATTATCCTGCCCGCCGCCGGGCGCTGCCTCCCCGGTCCCCGGGCGGGCGGCGGGGCGGGCGGCGCGGCGGCATAGCCGCACCGCGGCACGGCTCCAGCCGCGGCACGGCGGCAGCGCTCGCCGCCCGCCGGCCCCCGGCCCCGCCGCAGCGCAGCGGAGGGCGGGCGGAGCCGCGGTGGGAGGGACGCCGTAGAGGGGGACGGGGACAGAGATGGAGGGGGGCAGGGGGGGAGCGGCGGGTCACCTTGAGGAGGGGATGCGGGGAGCGCCGCACGGCCGCCCCGAGCCCCTGGGCAGCGGAGCCGCACGGGAGAGCCCCGCTGCCCGCCTCGCCGAGGGCCCCCGCTCCCGGTTGGGAACAGCGACGTGCGGGAGCTCTGGCTGCGTTTTGCCAGTTCCTGGGGATAACTTGGCTGGAGGTTGTCATGCGGCCAGCTGGCACTGCTGGCGCCGCCTAACAGATCCCGGATCGGGACTGGGAGACAGCAGCATCCTCAGGGGATGCACGCAGCGCAGGAAGGGCCCAGATCCAGATACTGCAGGTACAGACCTGCCTCCATGCCAGCCTTGGGAAATACGTGTCTGACTTTTCATAGAATCATAGAATCACAAAGGTTGGAAAAGATCTCTAAGATCATCTTGTCCAACCACCAACCCATCCCCACCATGCCCACTAACTGTGTCCCTCAGTGCCACATCTGTGCATTTCTTGAACACCTCCAGGGGCAGTGACTCCATAACCTGGATTTCCCCACATAAGCTGCAGAATTTGCTGGAAATTGCTTTACTTTTTGCAAGCTCTGAGGCTCAGCCTTGGGGCTGGGATGCGTGTTTTCTCTGCTGCCTAAGACAAGAAAGGAAACATCTGTAGGCCTCATGATCTCACTCGAGGAGACCTGGGAGAACTGCAGCCACTGCTTCCCGTGGGGACAGGTGTGGCAGCGGGGCGATGCTAGGGAGCTGCCTTCCAAAGAGGCTGGGATGGATTTCCTCTCTCCGTTCCCCTGTTTCCATGGGAACAGCAGCACGCAGGAACAGCCTGCTCTGAATTTCACTGCCTCTTTTTCAGGCACCCCTTTCCCAATCCTGCAGGCAGGTTTTGGCTCCCAAAGGGTGTCAGCCATCCTCTGTGCTGATTCCTGTGCTGCCGAGAACTCAGTGTTGTGTGCACCATGGCACAACCCATTCCAGCCAAGGTGTCTGCAGCAACTCTAAGCATTATCACACGCACACTAGCAGACATTTGCAGATCATCTGCATGCATATATGCATTGCTGCTTTATACAGTGATGGGGACTCCTGAGGGAAGTGACATCAGGTGGACCAACAGGAGTGTGTGAGACGATTGTCCTCCAGGATCAGTTGTTCTCTGTTCACTGTTGTTCTCCCAGATGTGGGAAAGTCACCCAAAAAGTGTGGATGGAGGAGAAAAAGAGTGGTACAGGTCTGCATCTTTGTATTCAGACCACGGTGGCTTTTACTCCAGTGAATTTGTCCATTCACTGTTGAATCAGTGGTAAATTTTGACTCTGACATTCTGCACGTACACTGGCAAGGAGTTCCTCAATAGCACCACAGACTGCAGGGAGCTGCTTGCTATGGCTTGCCTATTTTTGGTTTGTTCTCTGCTTGGTGGGATGGTGACTGCCACCAACCCTACGGAGCCATCCATGCAATACATCTCTTATCAGTGCGTACTGCAACTACCAGTGATCCAGGAGGATGCTTTTTTTTTTGTATCGAATGTCTTCTGACCCTGGCAGAACAGTTTCTGTATCTCAGAGACACCATTGATAAGCACAGCCCCAGCTTTGCTATTTCTGAGTCGGGATGTCACCAAGAAGTTCTGTGACTTGCTCTGTCTCGACTGAAATGTGTGAGTTCCCAGCCATCGAAAGAGGCACATGGCAGGTTTCTGTGCTCAGAGGGGAATGCAGGAGCATGGTTGCTATGTGCTGCAGAGAGCACAGGGTTCCCTCAGAAAAAAGGTGATATGACATATAGGTCCTTTCCACCCTGCTCACCTTCCTGCAGGCTGGTGGCCAGCTGCATATGAAGGAAGGTGTCTGGTTGAAAGGCAGGGTAGGAGGGGCGTTACCTGCTTCCCAGATTACTTCTTCTGGACACCCTTTCTCTCTAAAGTGAAAACACTTGGATTTGGGGATGCTGGAGCAGAAGGTGATGTTGGAGAGCTGTGCATTTCTGGTACAGGGACATTTCTGAGTTTGGGAGAAGCAGGAAATCTCCCAAGAAGACATGGCAACTGAAGCAATATCCCTAATGGGACATTGGCAGGTTCATTCTCCAGATACCCCATATCTGTCACTCTGCAGAGACATTCATATCTGTTCCAGGCAGATACAAAGCTCTGGGTCATATTGGCAGTATGCTCTATTCATTTTCCATAACATGTCAATCCAGAAAACTTCTCACACCTCCATCTCTGGCACTGACAGGAAATATCCTTTTCGTTTCTGGTTCAGTATGCATCAGTTTTTACCCCGACATTTAAATCTACACTTCAGATCTAGAAAATGTTTTAAAGAGGCTTTATGTCATACGAGGCAGGCACAGATACCTCTCCTTGTTCCAGTATTTGTACCATAGGCTTACAGTGAATGTGCTGCAACATTCTGTAACACCATATCTGTATAAATACTGGTTGTAGCTTGGTTGTGTCCAACCGGTCAGGCACGGTCAAGCCTCAGTCTTTTGTTCCTGAGCAATCAGTGATTCTTGGTGGTTTGCCTCTTCTTCTCTCTTAAGAAGGTGTGTCACAGAGAATCCCCTCGTGTTGGCCACGGGATTTTCTGAGCTCAGAGACTGCAGCCAATTAAATTCAAACATTTCAAGGCTATTTTGTGCAGCTGTCTGAGCCTTCCAGAAAGTGTCGCTCCAATTAAATTGCTCCTCAACAATGCAACAAAGGGAGCATGGGTGCGGGGACGTGCTTTTTGCTCCAGTTAAATGCAGCCTTTTGCTGCTGCTCTTCAGACTTACGGACAGCTCTTTGGCCATTCACCTCTTCAAGCATGGTGTTCCCATGAGATGTCCGCCATCACTGAGATTTCCCTTGGCTACAGCCAGGCTGCTGGGAGGAGGAGAGTGTATTTTTACCTTTTTCACCTCTTTTTTTTTTTTTTGCAGTGGAGAGGAAACCCACTGAAGCCTGCAGGGTTCTTTGCTGTTGGCCAAACTGCCAACCTGTGGGTGAGGAACCAGCTTCGAAGGTCTTTTAAAACAGCATAGTGAAACAGCACAGTTAGGTGCAGTTGTTTGAAATGTTGTGAGGTCCTGCTGCTTGTGTTCTGTGGTACCTTTCACACCTGGGAAATCTCTGACGCCTGCTCCCATCCTTCCCTTCCCAGTGAGCTGCCTGAGAGCAGTTTGTTTTCTTTTCACTCAGCCCCAAGAGAGGCTTTTTCTCCATCACTGCAATTATTTGTGAGGCTCCACAGAGGTTTCTGACACAGACAAGTGGCTTTCCTCTCTGCAGCACCCCAGCAGATGATTAACATCCCCCTCAAGCAATGAGCCGACCTGGGACGGCCCCTCTGTCCCAGCGAGTGGCAGCACTGTGACTTGTGCTCAGCCCCTCTATGCTGCATGTCAGGATGCCAGCCTTCCTCTGCCTCCCAGGCCAGCTCTCCCTCCTCTCTTAATCCCTTCCTGGGCTCCTTGTTTGCAGCGCTGTGGCTCGACCAAGTCTATTCCAAGCTTACAGGGATGCAGGCATAGAGACACAAGCCCTAATGCAGCCTGGCAGCTCGGCGCGTTGGCTCTCCGGAGAGCAGCACTGAGCTGCATGAATAATAGCTCTGGCAGCGCGTGCAGCTCGCTGGGAGTGGGACAGCCACCTGCAGCAGTGCTGGGGGAGGTCTGGAATGAAGGGGAACAGGGGAGAGGTGGAGCAGGTGGGAGGGTGCAGCCAGTTGGGGGGCAGGCAGTGCACCAGCCTGCCTCTGGCAGCGTGTCTGGCTTCCACAGCTACAGAGGGAGCCCCAGGTGACAAGATTTCTCACCTCAGGCAATGTCTCACCATCCAACTGTGCCTGCTTTTGATTATCTGTCCTCCAAGACCATCTGCCACCCCCTTCCTACATCTGTCACCTCCCTTGGGAGGGCTCTGGAGCCCGCAGCAACGTCAATGAACACGCAGCGAGGCATTCCCAGCCATCTGCACAGAGGTGAACGGAGCCCTGCTGCTGCACTCACAGACCAGACAGTGGTCCCACAAGAAGGATCCAGTTCAGAGGGAAATGCGGTTAGCACGTCTGGGTTCTTTGTTCACCCAGCCTGCAAGCTAGCTTGCTGTTCAGGGCACTTCGAGACATGCCTGGTGTTGGAAATCGCACAGCGGGGCCTGGCATCTCCGTGGCACCGCGTCCGAGCTGGAAGCCTGGCTGGGTGGCTGCCGGTGCCGTGTGCGGACACTGACCTCTAGTGGGAACGGATCCCTTCTCTATTTCATAGGACCGTGGAACCGTTTGAGTTGGAAGGGACCTTTAAAGGCCGTCTCGCCCAACTCCCTCGCAAGAACAGGGATGTGTCTACTTGCAGTGATAATGATGTTCAGTGACATAGCAGAAGGGGATTGTAGAAAGCCCAGAATCATAGAATCACTACGGTTGGAAAAGACTTCTTAAGATCGTCTAGTCCAACCGTCCACCTACCACCAATATTTCCCCTCTAAACCACAAGTCATAGCTTTATGATAGAGCTGTAATACAGTACAGTATAGTGCCATATAAAAACCAGTAAGGGCATCCGGGGAAGTACTTTATGGATAACACAAAGCTGAAAGAGCAGGAACTCTGTACGTGTGGGAAGAACTTCCAGGGGAGGTTCAGGTTGAATATTAGGAAAAAAACTCTTCTCCAGAAGCGTGATAATGCAGTGGCACAAGCTGCACAGGGAGGTGGTGCAGTCACCATCCCTGGAGGTGTTCAAGAGCCATGTGGCTGTGGCACTGACAGACATGGTCAGTGGGCACGGGCTGGTGGTTGGACCAGATCGTCTTAGATGTCTTTTCCAACTCTAAGGATTCTGTGAGTATTTGAAGAAGGGGGAGCTAAATGGCTCTCACAGGAGATGTGTAAGAGTTTGGCCTATGACATGCAGACCCCAAGCTGATCACTGCCCTTGTGATTTCTGTGCTGCGCTTTGGGCTGGCTGTGACAACTCAGTAAAGCCCAAGACTCAAAAGAGGCCTAGATGAGGCCCATAAGAGGCCCTGCAAGTTATCAGCTGTGTGCAGCAGGGTCAAAAACGACATCTGCAGCGCTGTTGAGCTGGGCTGCAGCCACCAGCAGGGTGCGAACGGGGGTGCCGTGAGTGTATGACCCAGATCCACGGGCAGAGCTGGGAGGTGTGGGAGAAGCTGAGCAGTTGTCATCTTGTATTCAGGCAGAGCCAGTGACACGACCAGAGAAACCAAAACAGAACCTGAGCGTGGGAGGACAGCTGGAGGTTACTGATGCCAGCACAGACTTCCTCTGCCTGCTGCCATGCTGCCCCTGCCCTCACACCCTAAACCCTCTCTTTCCATCTGCTTGGAGGCACTTTGGGAGCAGGGTGCATTTAGCAGGGCTGCAGATGCAAGCCTGGCTGGGCAATGCTCAGAAAGTGATGCAAACCTGCAGCAGGCTGCAGCAAGAGGGGAAATACTCAGCACGCTGCATGCGGCTCTGAATCCACGTGCCCAGTGCCACCCAGGTGAGCTTCCTGCAGATGTGGGAACAAGCAGGTCCTTCCCCTTCTGAAGGTGTGTACCTTGCAGGTGAGAGAGGAAGAAGTGAAAATAAAAGCAATGAAAACAGCAAGTGAAACCTGATTTCCAAGTGCGTCACCCACGTTCAGAGCTATCTAGATTGCCTTCTGTGGAAAGCCCACTGCCTGCGGTGCTGGGAGGTAACCAGATAGAGCCCACAGATCCCTGAGAGATGCGGCTGGATGGCCTTGATTTGAGACCTTTGAAGGCTATCTGGTCCAACTCGCCTGGGATGAACAGGAACATGCACAGCTAGGTCAGGTGCTCAGAGCCCTGTCCAGCCTGACCTTATGTGTCTTCAGGGACTGGGCAACCTGCTCCACTGCCTCACCACCCTTACTGTAAAACACATTTTTCTTATACTCAGTCCCAATCTCCCCTCGGCACGGGGACCGCGACACGGCTACCATTCAAAGAGCCAAACCAGGACGGGGGGAGACTGCGGCCACACTATGTCCCGCCTGGGGGGCACGCTGCGGCCCCGGGCTGCCGGTCCCGGCACACGGGCGTCAGCCCCGCAGACTCGGGAGTGGCCCCCGGCTGAGGAAGGGCCCCACGGAGGCGGTGCGGGGCCGCTGCCCGCAGTGGGGGGAATCCCGGGCGGGCGGGGCCGGGCGCGGCTGAGTCAGTGCGGGCGGGAGGAGGAGGAGGAGCCGCGGAGCGGCGTCGGAGTCGGCGGCCGTTCGCTGGCTTTCCGGCCATGAGCCCCCCGGCACCGGGGCTGGGGCCGGGACTGGCGGGCGGCGGGCGCTGAGAGCGGCGGGATGGCGCGGCCGGCCGGCGGCGAGTGCTGGGAGGGCGAGGACGGGCAGTGCGATTCCGGCATCGAGTCCCTGCGCTCGTTGCCGGGCGGGCGGGACAACCCGGCTCCTGCCGACACCCCGACCCTCACCGAGCCGCCGACCCCCGCCGGGGAAACTCCGACCGCCGCAGGAGAGAGCCCGGCCCCCTGCGAGCCGCCGACCCCCTCCGAGGAGCGCCTGGACTCCAGCTACGGCTCCGGCGCCCTGCCCGAAGCGCTGCCGTCCGCCGAGCCGCCGCCACCGCCCGACGGCCCGAACCGGCGGCAGCTGGAGGCCCTCACCTACGTCTCGGAGGACGGTGACACGTAAGTGTGCGCGGCCCCTGCCCTCCTCTGCAAGCCCGCGGCTCTGCGACGCTCTGCGGGCTGGGTCCGCTCTCGGGGAACGACCTGGGAGCCGCGGGGATGCTCGGCGCCTCTGGCACAGGGAGGCCCAGCTCCTGGCAGGGCAGGGGGCTTTCCATTCGCCCAGAGCGCTCCCAGCGTCAGAGGCGTCCCTCCAAGGTAACACGGTTTGGCTGCTAAGAGCTGCGTTCAGCTCATCACGTCCCTCTGCCTGCGTTCCCTCCGCGGGGAGTTTAATCACAAACACACATGGCGTGAGCACAATGTTCTCACAGCTTCGCCCCAAGCCCAGGCTGGCGCTTAATGCTAAGTAATAGGGCAGGAGGAAGAGAAACCAAAGGGCGCCGATACGAGCAAGTCAATGACTTAATAGCGACTGAGGAGCGGGCTGGAGAAGGGGCTGCGCGGAGGCAGAGCTACCAGCTCCCAGGACTGCTGGAGGTGGGAGCCAGCTCCGGTGTTTACTTCCTGCTAAGGAGGGAGCCTGCACTGCTGCTAATTAGCTTATTAACGTGGGATTTCTGCTGAGGATTTGTGGCAGGTCTGGCAGCAAGCAGGGCTGGCTGCATGCAGCTCCCCCGCCCCCGGCCATAGTGTTAACAGCCAGCGTGCCAGCGGGGAGCATCGGGCAGGCCTGGGGAAACAGCGCTGCCGGAAGGCAGTCGGTGGGTGCAGCTGCTTGGGGATGCGTGTGCCATTCAAGTCTGTCTTGTAGGGCAGCTGAGCCTGCTGCTCGCCTGACTTGCTTGGCCAGAGCCTAGTGCAAACAGCTCATTAACTTGGGAAGCATCAATTGGCGGTGCCTTGGCATCTCCTGCCTGGAGTTACTCTCTCAGAGCTCTCCCAGTGGCTGGAGCTGCTCTCCTGTTTTCTCTCAGCTACGATGCAGTTCAGAACAGGAAATCTGCACAGAGTGAGGCGGGAGCCTGCTGTACACTGGGGCTGGGGGTGTTGGCACAAGGCCTCCTGAGCCTGCTCCCGGTGCTGGGAAGGAAATGTATTCTTGAGGTCGCCGCGGCTGGGCTGTGGACTTCTGCCTTTTCTATTCCTGTCTCTCCTCCTGACTCTGTGGTGGAGGTGGGCAGCATTTATATTTAGCAGTGCTGAGCATCCAGCGCTCTGCTCAATGCAAGTGGGGGCTGCCTGTGCCGATAGGTCCTTGCAAAGTGCTGCTGGAGCATAGGGGGGCCCCCCAAAGGCAGAGGGGCTGCTGGCGTAGGAAGGAAGTTGCCTAATGGGGAGGTGTGGGGTGCTGGCCACTGAGATGTGTGGGTGCCTTGACACAAGCCTTCCAAGAATCATTTGTAAAAGCCTCAGCCTCCCCAGCCCTCTCTGCGGTCCTTCCCCTGCTGTCCTGAGGAAGTTGGGGCTGTAGCAGTGGGGCATGTAGCTCCCAGAGCTGCCAAGGCAGGCATGGGCACGGCCCTGCACTTAGTGTAGCATCCCGCTTGTTCCATGTCAGGCATAGAGACGTGCTGCTTCTGCACTTTCAGGCAGTCTCCTCCAAGCATTTGTCTCTTCCTTTCAACCCAGCTCCTGTTCTGCTAGATGGGATTCCGATGGGACCTCTCTGCGTGGAAGCCGAGAGAGGGGCTTTCCAGTCACAGGGATGGTGAGCTCGGTGCAGGCAGCTCCGGCATTGTGCTCTGGCTTCCAAACAAACACAGCCTTTGTCAGGAGCTGCCGAGGAAACCCCCTCCCTCCCAGCCTTACCAGGCAGATGTGTAAGCGCGATGTCCTGGGACAGGAGTGGGTGTAGGACCAGCTTCTGTGAGGTGGGATGGGGAGGTATAGAAAATCTCCTCACTTGCTTGTGTTTTATGGAAGCCCCTGCTAGCTTGGAGAGACAGAGCTGGAGTTGCTCAGGGAAGGAGAGATGCGGAGGAAGCCCAACTTCCTCCTATCGGCGATGAGTGCTGCCCCGTCTGCTGATAAGAAATCATGTGCCAGTGAGTTGTGGGCTGAGGTGCATTTGCAAGGGCTGGGGGACTGTTCATGGGTAAATGTGGGTTCCCACTGGCGGTGATGCTCTGGGCTTCGCATGACTGTGGAGCAGAAGGGCGTTCCCACCCTGCTCCTGCCTGCTTGGGCAGCGGTTGGGTGTGAGGCTGTCCTGCAGGGTAAGAGCTGTTTTTAGGCACTCAACAATATGTGGCCATCTTAACTCCCTCGTCTCACGTGGCCCTTCTCTAGAGATTCCTGCCTGTATGCTGGGGGAACCCTGCTTCTCAAGATAATGCCAGTGAAATGTTTTTCCCTGTTCTATGGCTTCAGTCTGGGCTCAGGGAAGTGTTTTCAGACTTTCCGCATGCTTAGGTTTACCCCAGAGCTGGCAACAGACACAGAGAACTTCAGGATGCAGGAGGAGGAAAAAGGGTTGGAAATTTCCACGTGCTGGGCTGCAGAAGCCTGATGTCAGGCAGTACAAGGGCAGGGAGGTCTTTCAGTCCTTGCTTGGTTGCCACTTGGGAGGCATGAGCTCAGCTGGATTAATGAAGGAAGCTTTGATTTCTGCCAGTTCTGGGTTGTCTGAGTGGTTTTGCATTCAGTGTGGATACGAGAGGAGGCAGATGTGACAGTGAAGGATGGTGTCTGAGCCGGGTGCTATATGGGGTGGCCCTGCACCCCAGGGATGGGAATCCCCCCAGTGAGTGGGTGGTGGAGCTGAGCCCCAGTGCTGGTGCTTCATCTAGAGAGCAGCCCGTGGCAATTCGCAGTGTGTGCCAGACTGTAAGTGATGGCTCTGTACAGGCTCTGGCAAGGTCTAGCCACTGTACACAAGCAAGAGGCTGTTTTGAAGGGAGGCTGTCTGTGTGTGTGTGAGAACTAGGAGAATTGACTTGCTTCCTGATGAGCAAAATGGCATTGCCATGGCCAGTGGGCCTTTTGGGGTTTGAAATGATTTCCATACTCCTGGGACAGGCCGTCTTGCTTCTTGCACACCCCCTCCCTGCAGGGATGCTGGTGCAGAGCGGAGCCCCATTCTGCACGCAGACAGGCTGAGCTCACCTGATGTCAGCACAGGGCAGAACCACCTCTGCACGCGGGGAGGTATGGAGCTGTACAGCAATGGGCTGCAGTGTGGGACAGTGCCATGCCGCTTGACAGAGGTTGGGGCTGGTGTGTGAGGAAGCGGTTAGCAGTGCAGGTTGAAAGGCTGGAGCGGGGCAGCAGCGTAAGTGTGGAATTCCCCTTCTCTTTTCCTCCCTGCTCATGCTCCTCTGTGTTGCTGCTGATGCCATTTCCTCCTGGTAACAAGCTTCTCCTGTGCAAATTATGTGCACAATTTCCTCCTCCTCTGCTCAGACAAAACAAGGAGCCAAGAGCAAAGCATTCCTATTGAGCTTATCTGGAGAGGGATCAGAATGTGTTGGGGTGAATTCCATTGAATGCCTGGTCCCTTGAGACATTGATGGAGAGGCTGCTCTGAGGACAAGCTGTTGTCCTCCATAGGTGGAAGGATCTGCATGGTCAGCCCCTGTTCTAGAGAGATAGCAAAGGTTATTCAGAGGACTGGTGGAACTCTGCTTGTGTCAAAGCTGGGTGTCACTGTACCCTGTCCCCATGTCTCTGCTTGCAGCATCCTCAGGCCAGGACACTTTTCACTCTGGCAGCACGTGGGCACCTCTCCTTCCCCATGCCCGGGGTGGTGGCTTGCTGTGTGCCATCCCGGAGAGGATGGCTTTTGACTGTGGCCTGAAAAAAACAGCTTTCTGCATGAAGCCTGCACCTGGGGTCTCCTGGGCACATTTCTCAGCTTAGCAGGAGATGCTTCCTGGTTGCACACGTCTCCATGAACAAGGGTGCTACTCAAGTACTCCCAGAGGGTTCATCAAGCCCCAGTGTCTGCTGCACCATTCCCCAGCAGCTCATCACCTCTGCAGCCATTTCAGGAAGCTAAGGCCTGGCAATGAGGAAAGAGGGGAGCAAATACAGAAATGAAAGCAGGGGAGGAGGCTGTGCCTGGGTGGAGAAGCAAGACGGGTGAAAGGAAAAAAGCGATCTTTCGAAGCAGCTTCAAGGGAAAGCCTGAGATCTGACTGGTGGGAAGGGGCTCTGGTTGTGCAATTCCTGCAGCATGGATATCCAAACATGCTGAGTTGCAAAGCCCCTGGCCCAGGGAGAGGGGAATGCCGGCAGAGGGTTGGGCTTTTCATGTCCCCCTGTGACTGTCACACCTGTCCCCATGCTACGGGGCATTCCAAGGTACCCTCCCCAGTTCACCCTAGCCGGGCGCAGCTCTCTCCCCTGGGAGCCAAGTTTGGCTCTGGAAAGTGAAAGCGGCAGGGGTTTAAAGTTCAACCCGAATTGCTTCGGAAAGTCCCCGGGCTGCACGCGCTTATCTGCGCCATACCTGAGAGCAGCACATCCTGCCATCTTCTCGGCACGTGGGAGCAGGCGTGGAGAGGCAGGGACTGTCCCTGGCAGCAGGCAAAGGCCATCTCGAAGTGCAGCCTTGGCCTGCTGCAAATCTATTGGGGCGTCTCCCTGCCCACTGGCAGGCCTGAGAGCCGTGGGAAGCAGCTGAAGGCAGTGGAGCACATGCTACTGCTGCATTTCTGTATCTGGTTTTGGTGTATCCCCTGTCCTGCTCCAGAGCGTCAGCGGTGTGGGGCACCCAGCAGTCTCATGGATGCAAAATGTGGGCGGCTCTACTTCCAGCGGGGAATTCCCCGCAGCATGACCTAGGGCTTCCCCAAGGACACAGCTTTTCCACAGGCAGCAGGGCAAAGGGGAACTTGCTTGTTTCACTGTTGAAAATGGGGCTCTGAGGTGAGGTGCGCCTGCGGTGTCGAGTACTGGCTTGATCCACGGAGGAGGCAGCTTTGCTGGGCTGCTCAGGCTGTGCAGCCTTCCTGCAGCCCCTTCTGCCTCCCTCTAGCCTTTGAGGGATGTCCTACTCCTTTACACTGTGCCCATGCGGGGTGCAGCAGGTTGGTAGTGCTGGGCTGGAAATTCCCCTCGGGCCCACTGCTGCTGCTCTCACTTCTGTTCTGACTGCTCAGAGACAGCAAGGACCAGTGCAAAACCAGCACAAGCATTGCAGCAGGGGAAGGGCAAGGGAGGGTGGGCTGAGAACGAAATCTACCCTGGGGCTGGGGCAGCCTGAGCATTCAGCAGCGGTGAGTACCAGGGTACCCAGCTCTTTAGAGCACTCTAGTATCCCTCTGCATGCCAGTCCTGCCACAGCGGCACCAAAGGGGAAGGATGTGGAAGGGAAAGAGGAAATCAGTGGGGGCTGGAGGAGAGCCTGGCAGAAGGACTGTGCCACGCAGGTGATCTTGCACTGGTACTAGGCTCCTGCCCAGTTCCGGCTGCCTGCCTTGGCACAGGAGAAAGCAGAAGTGTCATCGTGTGGAGCCAGCAGTGGGGAACTGGAATTCCCCTGGCGGTTGCTGGAGTTCAAACCTCCTGCTCAATGGCCAGACCTGGCCCTTGGGCTCTGCAAAATGCTTCTCAGGCTCTGCCATCCTCCCCAAGATGGAGGGTGCAAACCCCCTGCATTCAGTGTGGCCCAAGGGAGGAGAGGTGGGTCACATCCCCTGTGGTCACCCCATGGGTCTGCCCTGGGGACCTTAGGCTGTGCTTCTGTCCCACCCTGCAGCTGAGCTGCCATGGGGAGAGGGCAGGGTTGGAAGATGCAAACTGGTGGGAAGAAGGTGGCTGGGGGAGGTAGGGAGATTATTTCAGCTACAGCAGTGGAGGATCTCTGCCCATGAGCGTATCACTTGGGACTGATTTTTGTCCTTCTTTTCCACCCCTGTTCCCTGTGCAGGTTGGTTCACCTGGCAATTATTCACTGTGTCCCAGATGTGGCACTCTGCTGCATTGCTCAGCTTCCCAGAGAGCTGCTGGAAATCCAGAATGACCTTTTCCAGGTATGACGTGAGTGAGATGGGCAGAAGGCATAAGGCAGGCAGGTGCCACTCTACTGGGTGCCCACTCCATCAGCCTTTTCCCTAGGGAAGCCTTCCTGCTTGCTGCAGGGCATGATGAGGATGTGTGAGCAATCTCTTTCCAAAGAGGGGGAAGGCAACACCTTGGGAGGGAGGAAAGCAGCTCTTGGCACCAGGGGTGTAGGAGTGCCCACCCCATGCCACCAGGCTGCTTGCTGGGGGCTGGCACTGCATCGCACCCCTGCCTCCTAATTTCTGCTTCCCTCCTCCAGACTCCGCTGCACCTGGCTGTCTATCTGGAGCAGCCCAGTGTAGTCGAGGCACTAATCCACAAAGGAGTTAACCCTGGGCTGCAGGACCGCAATGGCAACACCCCGCTGCACTTGGCCTGTGAGCAGCAACGCCTGCGCTGTGCCCAGCAGCTGCTGCAGGGCACAGCTGAGCCCCCTGGGCACCTCCAGGACCTACAGCTCCAGAACTGGCAAGGTGGGACCCATGGACAAGTCCAGAGGTTGTGCTGTAAATCCAGGAGGTTGGGGGGGACTGGCACTGATGCTGGCTGTCTCTTCTCCCCAGGTCTGGCCTGTCTGCATATCAGCACCTTGAAGGGGAACATCCAGATGATGTCCCTGCTGCTGCAGAGCGGTGCCAACATTGATGTTCAAGTAGGGCTGGAAGGGGCTACTGCGGGACTGCACCTCTCCACCCTGTCTATGGGGTGTGGGTGCTGCAGGGGACCTCACACCCATTTCCTTGTCACCCACAGGAGGGCACAAGCGGGAAGACCCCACTGCACATGGCGGTGGAGTGCCACAACCGGAGTGCTGTCCAGTTCCTGCTGCACAACGGGGCCTACGTAGATGCCCAGATGTACAATGGCTGCACCCCGCTTCACCTGGCCGTGGGTCGCAAGGATGCTGCCATCGCCGCCATCCTCTCACACTCTGGGGCAGACACCCTACTGAGGAACATGGAAAATGAGACAGCCCAGGATCTAGCTGATGGCAACGATGATGTGAGTGAGGCCAGTGGGGATGCCGAGAGTTCTGTCGGTATGTTGGGGCTGCAGGGTGGTGGCACAGACACAACAGGGATGCTCACAGCCCCGCACCCTTGGCTTTTGCAGTTCCTTGCCTTGCTGCCCTTTGATGACCTGAAGATCTCGGGGAAGCCCGTCGTGTGCTCTGAGTGAGCAGTGGACACGTAGACCACAGATGGCCTCCTTGCCCTGTGCTGTCACCCTGAAGCCTGCAATGGGAATGGAGCCATGTGTTATCCCTGCCTGGAGAAGAGTTTTGTGGGCTTCAGGCTGCCTTTCTGGACAGAAGGAGGTGACACTACGAGCACTACACAGGGGAGGCTGTGTTTTCAGATTTGTGCCCAGTGGGGTCTGTGCTACAGATCAGCAGGACTGAATTCCGCTCCCTGCTAGGGGCCTGAACTGCAGGTGCTGCAGGCTGTCACTGACTGGGGATGGAGCAGGAGAGGACTCTTCATTACAGTGCACAGGGACAGAGCATCATCTGGCACCCCAGCCAGCATCAGAACAAGAGTGGGTGAGCAGCTAGTGCTCACTGTAATAAACATTTGTTCTGGCTGCAGGTGCTCGAGCTCTCGTGTCACCCAACCTACTTCACTCCCACACAGTGTTCTCTTTTCCAATGAGCATGGGAAGATCCTGACCCAGCTTGTGGCATGGCAGGTTGATTAGAGAACATAGGGTTTTCCCTGGGTTCTACAGGCTGAAGTGGTGGCTGGGCTATCTCCACATCCTTTTAGTTCCTAGCCTCCTGTCCCTGCCTGTCTCCTGTGGGAGCAGCACATGATGCAGTGTGCTGGGGAACCGGCCCACTGAGGTGCTGTGTGAACAGACGCCCATGGTGCTGACCCCACCCCAGCCAGGGAAATTCCCCACTTGCTGCCATGGAGCAGCTGCTGTTGTGTGGGGCAAATCCCGGATGGCGCAATCACCCCCGATGCTGCAGAGCTGCTCGCAGCTTTCTTCCTCTCTTCTTGCAAAGGCAGATGTGAGGGAATGCTGCCAGGAACGCAGCACTCACTCCTCTGGTCTCCCCAGCAGCTCTGGGGCTGCCATTGAGTTGTATTCTACCCACTACCTCAGCAGCACCTGCCAGGGCCGGGAGTCCTGTGGCTGGGGGGAGCAACGTGTCACAGTAGCCAGGCCTGAAGGAGCAGGAGGACAAAGGCAGAAGCAAGTAATCTACACTTTTTTTTTTTTTTTTCCATAATAAAAGTGTTTTGTTTTGTTTTTTTAAATGAGTGTTGTAAACCGTTACTGCATGGCTGGGGCAGTGCAGCAAGCCCTGAAGCAGAGCCGCCGTCGCCCCATCCTTTCCTCCCGCCCTCCGGAATAGCGAGGCCATGAGCGCAGCCGCAGCTACGTGTGGCTCCGCGCCGCCCCGCACGGCTCCTCCGCGCCGCCAGGGGGCGCTGTGGGGAAGGGGGGGGGCGCGACGCTTCGGGCCGCCGGGCGGGAGCTCCGCCGCCGCCGGCAGCGGGCTGAAGGTAGCCGGCCGGGAGCGGGCCGGGCCGGAGCGGGCCGCAGGTGGGTGCTGGGTCTGCAATCGGAGCGGGCTACGCGGCGCCTGCGGACGGGGCCGCTGGGCGGGGACCGGCCCCATAGCCCCGGGAGCTTCCTCTTCCTATCTCGCCGTTCCCGGCGGCGGTCCCCGGTCCCTGGCGAAAAGCCGTGCGGTCTGGGGACGTGAGGCGGCCCTCCGGCAGAGTGAGGAGCTGGGTGCCCGGGGCCGGGCCGCAGGGGAGATGCCGTGTGAGCGAGTGACGGGCAGGTGGGTACAGCGGTGGTGGGCCGGCGGTTGGGTGGGTGATTTGAGAAGCGTTTCCAACCTTAACGCGATGGTGTGGTTCCGTGCAGCGAGGTCCTGCTCGGAGCGGGGCCTGGCTCTCTGCGCTCGAGGCTTCGCGTTAGGCGGAGCGGTGCTGCAGATGCGCCGGGCTGCGGCCGGGCAGCGCTTCGGCCCCAAATCTGAGCCCTGAGGCTCAGTCAGGAGCCCGAGGCGTGGGGCCGGGGCCGAGGCCTGGCCCGGCTCTGCGGCGGTGCAGCCGAGAGCGGCCCCCTGCGAGCCGGGGAGCTGCAGCCGCGCGGCGGTCCCGCTCTGAGGCGCCTTTCACCGCTCGGCCTGCCGCCCGTACGGCCCCCTCCCACCTGTAACACTGGCGGCCCTGTTCCCTCCGAGTCTCGGCGGGGAGAGCGGAGCCGGCGGCCCTGAATCTGCGTCTGGGAACTGCCGGTGCGCGCATAGAGAGCCATTGTCCCGCTGTATCCTCCTGTGGGAGAGCGGGGCTGCTCCTGCTCCCGCAACAGTGCTTGGGGGTGAGGGGAATGGTCCTGAATAGGGGTGGCTGGCTTTTGGTCTCCGTCAAGTTGATGGGATGCATGGCTATGAATGTAGCAACCGACTTTGTGGTTTGTATCAGACTTAAGCAAAAGCAAAGGGCTTTTCTGTGCCCTCTGCTTGGCAAGAGAGCTGCTGTGATCAGCCAGGATTACCTCATGCAAGCCTGGAGCACGTGGGCAGCATCAGCCCCCATTGCTACCGCTGAGCTCTTTTCCTTACATCCTCCAGCACCTGTGCAGCCTGCAGTGCCTCTCAGCAGGAGAGAGGTCTGAAGGAGGGGGAGGATTGAGGCAGAGGTGTCAGACTTTTTTTTTTTTTTTTTTTTTTTTTTTTTTAATGAGGAGAGAGCAGAGGCACAAAAACCTGCTCCAAGCTGTTTGCACTTCTACCCAGGATGGGAATTTCTGGGTCATGTAAGTCACAGGAGGGTGAAGCTCAGCCTTGGCTTATGTCAAGTTGTTGGACTCTGAGGCCTGTCTGCAGTGACTGAAGATTAGAAAAGTCCCTGAGCCCTTTCCCAGGGCATAGGAGGACAGTGGGAAGGGAGAGCTTGTTGCTCATGAAATGGCAGGGGACTTTTTTGCCTTTACAACCCTAGCTTTGTTAGTACAAGACTCTGAGATTCGTGAATACTGGAGACCACAGCTGCGGTCTCTGACACTGAGGGAAGGTACACAGGGCCTAAATTCCTATGAATCACTTGTTTTTTTGCAGGGGGAGCTAGCATCTTCTCTGGCCCTTTTCATCACAGAAGCCCAGAGCTTCATCTGGTGCATGTTTATGTACCCAGCTCCATAGCACCATCACTGGCCCCTGTGAGGCTTTTTCTGCAGGGGAGACTGGGGCAAGAATGGAGCATGGACCAAAGTTACCTCCTCCCCTGCTGCAGAAAGATGCTTTGAGCTTGGACCAGGCTGCTGCGGGAGAGGAGGATGCCAGCGGCCTTGGGTGCAGAAGTCTGTGCCAACTTCCTCCTTGTTGTGTATCTGCTGCTCTTGTTCTTTGTGTGGCCTACTAGCCTGGGTTTGCTTGTGCACTGAAGGGGACAGTGGGAAGTACTACAGGTGCATTACAGCTGTCATAAAGCTGACCAGATCATTCCTCACTCAGGACTAATGCTTCAGATGCCTTTGCAGATTGCACTGGTAAAAACCCAACCAGACAGCTGATAAGAAGGTTCCTTCCCAACCTTGCCCTCTGGCTGTGCCTTGTCAAGTGGGTGAGCCCTGGTAATTTCCTCAGAGCTGCAGGGAATGCCCTGGCGCACTGCCCCAGGGCTATGTGCTGCCCCAGCAGGGAGATGGGCAAGCCTGGCAGCCACATGCTCCCTTGGCTCTCCTCTGCTCACCTGGTGTAGTTGGAGGGGAAGTTTCTTTTTCTGAAAGAGAGGCTGCTCTGGATGCAGGCTTGTAACATGAGCTGCTAGGAATCTCTTTTCATTTCATGACCTTTTATTTTTTTCCACCCAGAAGAAAGAAATCTGCATTTAGCTGTGCTATAGTTTAACCTGAAAAGGTGAGGTGCAATGTGCTCCTTGCATTTGGAACAAAGGCGTTGTCATAACCTGCCCTTTACAACAGCATTCAAACATCCTCTCCAATCCTGGAAGCCCAAGCTTTTAAGTCCATGTGTTCCTAAGCCAGAGCAAACACTGTTAACAGATGCAAATATAAACTCCAGAGGGCCTTTCCTGCTCTGTATTCTGCGATAACTGCTGTTATTTGCCAGCGTGGGATATGGGTGCTGCCTGCTGGTCAGGAGCAATCTGGGAGGTAGGTGGTGCAGGTAGGCAGGGGGAGCAGGCTGTGTGCTGGTTGCCTATCGTCTGCCTCTTTGTCTCTCTTGCAGATTTTGTGTTCCCCTCGAGCTGGCTGCTCTCCCCATCATGGCTACTGGTGAAGAAATGCTCCCTGCCTTGCAGGACTCCTGGGGGGACTTCTGGCTCTTCCGTTTCTTTATTAACGCTGCTGGCTATGCGAGTATTGTAATACCAGGATTCCTTCTCATTCAGTACTTCAAGAGAAGGAATTACCTGGAGACAGGTAAGGGCAGGCAACAGCTTTCCTCAGATATCTGCCTCAGCGCTGACAGGTGGTTCTCTTGCTGTGCTTTGTTGGACCAGCGCTGAGCTGGGCATAATCTTCCATCCCTAAGAGCTATCCTGAAACAAATATCTCCCAGGCTCCCATACTAGTAGATATGGAACTTTATTCTGAACAATTTGGAGTTTGCCTGAGTCAGCTCAATCCATGGCTGCATAAGTAATATGACAGTTTGTCTGCTAAAGGCCCCAGTCTCCATCTGGTGTTGCATGTAGTGTAATGAACTGACTGTTAGTCACAGAGAAGGTTAGTAAGGAAGGAGCCTACACCTCTCAGGCTGGTGTGGCTTGTGGTTAATTCTGTGTCTGTGTTCTCTTGTCCCTTCAGGCCGAGGCATTTGCTTTCCTGTCATCAAATCATGTGTGTTCGGCTCTGAGGTGAAGACTGTACATGCAGAGGATGGCTCCCTGCCACCCCGAGCAGAGCCTACAGAGTCCTCTACAGCCCGACAGATCTTGAAGCTGCTCTTCTGTGCTGCTGGTCTACAGGTAGGGGCCCTATGCATGTGTGCGTGGCCGTCCCACTCAGGGTGGAGGGACTGGAAAATGAGTTTGTACTGCCAGTTCCTTGGAGATGCAGTGCTGTCCTTGATAGGGCAGAATTGGAGGCTGGGACACTGCCTCTCCATTAGGATAATCCACCAGGGCTGCTGTGTAACCTTTGAGGGACCATTCTGGTGTCGTCTGCATTGGGACCTCTCTCATCTGTCCAAATGCAGTCCCTTGGATCCATGGACAAGGAGAATTCTGCTACTGAGATTTGTAGGGCTGCTCTTGTTCCAGTTCCCATCAGAGCAGCAGGTAGTTAACACATGGGCTCTCTTCTGGGTCACTTTCTGGAGCTGAAGGGTTCTGCCCTTGATAGATTGATTTGGATACCAAGGAATTCGGCTACAAAAATAGAGGATCTTTTAATTTTAGTTTCCTCGAGTCTCAGCTACAGCCTAATCGTCATTAGGAATGGCAGCTTTTTGGTTCTTCGAGGACTAAAATTAATTATTACACAAAACTCACAAATCCTGCAGCCAACAGAAAATGCCTCTGCTCTGGCCTGCTATCCCAGTACCTTCAGACTTTCTGCAGGACGCAACTACATCATTTCATCTCTCTGCCTTAGTTAGCTGGGAGAGAAAAGTTCATGTTACTTTTGTCAAAGGCTCAGTGCTCAGTAGCACTGCGTAAAGTAGTGGAGGTGACAGCCAGAGCAGTGATTATCCCTGGAGAACAATTTTGTCTGCTAGAAAATAGAATTGATTTGGGTGGAAGAACTTGGTTTGTAAAGCTGGAAGTGAAAACCAACACAAAGGCCATTGGGAAAGCTGCCAGGACCTGCTGCAGAGAGCTGGCACCAAAGCCAGAGCTATATATCAGTAATGTTCTCTGATCTTGTCCATCTGGTTCAACAGGCAGTTTAAAACAAGTGTTTTCTCTGTACTGAGGTGTTGCTTTGTGGGCAATAGACAATCTTCCAATGATTGCTTGTAGCTCTTGGTGCGGGTCCTAATTCCCTGTGCTCCTCTTGCTTTGCAGGCCTCCTACCTCACATGGGGTGTTCTCCAGGAGCGCGTGATGACAAGAACATACGGTGCTACTGAGACGGACCCTGGTGAGAAGTTCAAGGACTCCCAGTTCCTAGTGTTCATGAACCGCATCCTGGCCTTCACTGTGGCTGGTCTGTACTGCGCCTTGACCAAGCAGCCGCGCCATGGGGCTGCTATGTACAAGTACTCTTTCGCCTCCCTCTCCAACATCCTCAGCAGCTGGTGCCAGTACGAGGCTCTCAAATACATCAGCTTCCCCACCCAAGTGCTGGCCAAGGCTTCTAAAGTGATCCCTGTAATGATGATGGGTAAACTGGTGTCACACAAGAGTTACGAGTACTGGGAATACCTGACAGCTGCCCTCATCTCTGTGGGGGTCAGCATGTTCCTGCTCTCCAGTGCTCCCAACAGACACGTGTCCACTGTCACCACTTTCTCTGGTGTAGTCCTCCTGGCCGGCTACATTGTCTTCGACAGCTTCACATCCAACTGGCAGGATGCCCTCTTCACCTACAAGATGTCTCCCGTGCAGATGATGTTCGGTGTCAATGTCTTCTCCTGCCTTTTCACAGTGGGCTCGCTCTTGGAGCAGGGTGCTTTGCTAGAATCAGTGCACTTCATGGCTCGTCACTCGGAGTTCACGGCCCACGCGGTGCTGCTGTCAGTGTGCTCTGCCTGTGGCCAGCTCTTCATCTTCTACACCATCAACCAGTTTGGGGCAGCCGTCTTCACTATCATCATGACTCTCCGCCAGGCCTTTGCCATTCTCCTCTCCTGCCTCATTTATGGGCACACTGTCACTGTTGTGGGTGGGCTGGGCATAGCTGTTGTCTTTATGGCACTCTTCCTCCGCGTCTATGCCCGCAGCCGCATGAAGAAGCGCAGCAAGAAACTACCACCAGGGGAGACCGCTGTCCAAAAGGTCTAAGGAGCTGAGGCCAGGGTCTCTGAGCTGTGCCTGCTGTCCTGCCTCTGCTGGGGGGCGCTTGCTTGATCTATCAGAACCCACTGAGGAGCCAGGTGGAGTATTGTTAGGCTGGCCAAGTGACTCAATTTTCCACCTGCTTTTCCTGGGGAGGGGGCTGCAACAAGCCCAGGGAATGCTCTGGGCTGCCACAGCTCCAAACCTTACTATTTGCCTTAATAGGTGAGAGACTTCCAGCCAAGACACGGACCTAGGGGCTTGCAGCTGCAGGGGCAAACCAGCATGGGGCTGCTGGTGCTCCTGCCCCACCTGTGTCATGGTTTCTCTCTAAGGTCATTGATTGAACAAGAGAGATCTTTTACATGGCAACATCTTCCCTCCAGCTTACGCGCCTCCATGTCTGTCACTACTACAGAGCTCAGCAGGAGGAGGGAGCAGGAAAAACACTAGCTCTGTCTTTGGAATGTCTCTATATGAGGCAAAATCCTGAGCTGAGCCTGGGGTAAGTAGGACAGAAACTCCCGCTCAGTCACTCCAGCCTCAGGCTTTCTTCCCAGGAGGTGCTCAGGTAGGAGAGGCACAGCTCAGAGAGGACCTGTCCTACCACAGGCCTGGGATCTGCTCTGGGAGGGCAGGCTGGAATCCCAGTTTGGTTTATCAGTCCCTTACCCCAGCTCTAAGCCAATTTTCTTTGCTCCTCCTAGCCCAGGCTGATTTTTATGTGGAGATAGAGGCTGGCTGATGCATTTCCCAAGGCTTGCTGAGTTATTCTAGGTTGCTTTTCATTTACATCTGCTGCTGTTACAGGCCAAAGGCTACAGTGCCCAGAATCCCCAGCATCTCCTCAGGGTGCCACGGTTTCTGGACTCTGTAATTGCCATTCAGAGAAGCACAAACACCCGCTTTTTTTTTCCCTGCCAACTGGAAGTATCAGCCCCACCTTTCTTGGGGCCTTATCAGAGCCCCACAGTGCCTGGAGGTCTGCAGGAAGGGACAGAGCCCTCTGTCATGGCTCATCCCCTCTCCACAGGCAGCAGAGGATGGAGGAGCAGGTGCCTGCCCCCAGGCAACAGGGGATGTGGTAGTGGAGGCTGCTCCCACTGCTCTTCCCCAAAGCCTGGGTTGTACCCATTAACCCTTTTCTCCCCATCACAGCCTGACTGACAAGTCAGCAATTTTGGTACTTTTGAAAAGCAACTTTTTTCTTTTTATTTTATTAAATTAAAAATATGCTGCATATAGTACCCCAGGGGTAAATGGGTTTTTTGTTTGTTTTCTTTTCCCCTGTATCTTCCCTCCCACTCACAGCTGGAGGGAAGAGACTAATTCCCCAAGCTGTTCCCTGATCTCCCTAGAAAACTTTGCTACGCTCTCTCTCCTTTCCAAATACGGGTACCTCTGCCTGCACCCAGGGTTGGACCTACAGCTCCAAAGCCCCATGGTCCCTCCATGCAAGATCCCTGCACACACACAGCTGGAGAACATAGCCATGCTCAGACCTCTGCTTGTGCTGGGGAGTGCACCAGGACCTGCAACTCTGTGCCAATTTAATCCTGATAAGGACTTGGGGACAACGCAGGGAACCCTGGCGCCAGGTGGGTGTATCTGCAAATAGGGTAGATGGATAGAGATGATGTAAATAGGGGCCAGAGCCTCCACTGCCATAGTGAGGCCTTGAAGGAGTCCAGTCTTCATGGAGTGCATTTGCACCCACACCAGCTCCACAAGTCCTGTATAGACCCCTGGTGCACAATTGAGTGTTGAAATAAACCTTCACTCTATGCTTGTGCTCTCTGGGCCTAGCAAGGTCTGGAGCCAACCACAGAACGTTGCCCTGCAGCTAGAGAAACAGGAGAATCAAGCGAGGGTTACAGGAGAGACTGATCAGGCATATTAACAGCCTGCAAGGACAACAGCATCTGCTGACCACAGCACTGAGTTTGGCTCTAGCAGTTTTATCCAAGCTCCTTTAATACTTTCAAGTTCTTGAAAGTGCTTGTATTACATGATCTCACAGCCCTGCATCCTTCCTCTTGCCTCCACCTCTTTGTTTACAAATTCAAATTCCCCCAAGTGTCTGCCTCACAGTCTGCTGTCAGACTGAGAACGTTTGGGTTTTTGGGTAGGATTTTTTTTTTGGGGGGGGAAAAGGGGGATGAAAAGGAAAGGAATGGTAAAGTTCCTTTCTATCACAGTGCAGAACAGGACCCCTGTTCTCAGTTAAATGAGAATGGAGGAAAACAAACAAGGAAAATGCTTTAAGCTGAAAAGAATCAATGTTGAGGCTCACCTGGCAAAACTTCCCTATCCTGGGAGAAATCCTGTCTCCTTTCTCCTGTCTCAGCAAGAAAATTACTCTGCAAGAGTTGGCTAGCACAGCTCTAGCTGCACCCCACCAGCTTGCACCCAAGCAGCACTGTGCCCCACAGTGTGCAGCCATGACTCCAGCTCCCAGTAGGGCTCAAAACAGGGCCCAGCTGTTCTCTACCTCCCCTTTCCCTTCTCATGATGGATGCTGGCTGAAACACCCACTCCATTTTATGCATATGCTGGTTACATTTTGCCCAGCTATGCTTCCCCTTCTACTTCCTCTTTATTCTATCTCAATGTCTTCTGCCCTTATAGCAGCTTTCCACTTTATTCTGTTCCTGCTTCCTCTTCATGTTACAATTCCACCTCAACTTCCACATCCACCCTTGTAGCAGCTGCCTTCTGCCCTTTCGCTTCTTTCCACTTCTCCCAGTTCTGCTTCATTCCACTTCTGTTTCCTTCCTCTACTTCTGCTTCAACTTTTTCTACTTCTGGTTACACTTCTGGTTTGAGTTCCTTCTCATTCCACTCCTTTCCACTTCTGCTTCCTCTGACGCTTCTATTTCAATCCACTTCTGCTTCCATTTCCTTCTGCTTCATTTCCCTTCCGGTTGCACTTTAGCTTATAGTTCTGCCTTGTTCTGCTTCTGATTCCTTCTGCTTAAACTTCTGGTTCCACTTCAACTTCTGGTTCTGCTTCCACTTCTGCTTCTTTCCATCCTCGTAGCAGCCACCTTCCACCCTCACAACATTCTGCCCTTCCATTTCTGATTTCTTCCACTGTCACTTCCACTTCTTTCTACTTCACTTTGCTTGTGCTTCCACTTCATTTTCCATTTACACCTCTTCCACTTACACCTCTGCTTTTTTCTGCTTCTGGTTCCACTCCCCCTTCTGTCTCCTTCAGCTTCTACCATTGCAGTACTGTGTCCTACAGTGCCTTGGTGTGCAGGCATGACTCCAGCTCCCACCAGAGCTGTGCTCTACCTCCTACTTCCCTTTTCAAGATGGATGTTGGCTAAAATGTCCACTCCATTTTGTGCCTGTGGCTGCTGGCATACAGTCAAGTATGACTTGATGTCCCTTTCCCCTGCCCAACCCCAGAGGCCAACATGGCAGAGGGTGACAAGCCCTACAGCTTTAGTGTAAGTTTGATACAAAGAGCAGATGGCTCAGATGATGCCCCAGGCCTCTCAGTCATCCAAGAGACAGGTTAAAGCAAGGTGCTGCTAAGCCCAAAGGGCTGCAGAAACCTTAAAACAGCAGGCTGGATGGCGGAGAAAAAGTGAAGCCTAGAACAAAGCCTGCAAAAGCAGTTTGACATAAGAGCTGAACAGAGGCAGCTGAAATCCCCAGCAGTTAATTCCCTCCCACCCCTATCTCAACTCTGTGCTGCAAGGGAACAAGCAGATGGCTCCTGTCACTGCTCCAGCCCAGAGACAGAGAGATGCTGATTAGACCAGCCAGCAGCAACACACACTCATGTCCTGTTAGCTTATTCAGCTGACAAGCACAGCTTGAAAAGGTTTCTTCACCAGCTGCAGGTCATGCAGGCAGAGACCACCTCTCCTGCCCAGCAGGTCCTTTCTCACCTACCCTCTCTGTGGTGCCAAAGCAGGGAAGTAGCAGAGATGAGCTAAAGCACAACTCAAATCTAGTCGGAGTAGACCCTGCCTTCACATGGCAATTCAGAAAGAGCACAACAGTTTGAACCTGTGGTGGTGGCTTTTTAACTACAGAGGCCAAGAGCGTTGAAAGCAGGCCACCTATCTCTCCCCCAACTTCTGGAAAGAGCTGCAGCCCACTCAGCATGTGCAGCTATGACACACAGAAGAGAAAGGGAGCCAAGGCCACAGCTTGATGCAAGCCGAAAGACAGTTTCTTCAAGGCATCTCCTAAGTTCTCCTCAGCCAGTAATCCCCTCCTCACCTTGTCCCCTGGAGGCAGGGATAGGCAGTGGTGCAGCTAGAACAAGAACCTGTCTCCTGCATTCTGTCTCCTGCAATTTCTACCCCAGGTTCATATAACCCCCTGCTTATACATGGCAGAGAATAGAAGTCCCAGCAGCCCTCCAATACAAGGAAGTGTGCCCGCAAGCAAAACAGGCCTGTCAGCCCTCTCAGCACAGCACCAGCTGAGCTCTGCATAACTTCCCTTCCAGTGCTCAAACCTCTGGAATTGAGCATCCTCACCTTCCTCTTTCTGGACATGAGAACACAATAGGACCTTTTATGTAAACCTTGATCTTTTGACACTTTAATTCCAGTAGAACAAAACATCAGGAAAATCAATGAAAAATAACCAAGCCAACCAAGATACAATCCTACTATGGGGAGGCTGGAGAGAAAGGACTCTCTTCACCTCAGTTGAGCATGGGAGATCCCATGGGGTGTGAGAAAGAGGAAGACTGACCCCTCCACACCTCCATTCCCCATTACATGATCTTACACAAGTAGAAATACACACAACAGACATGCCCAGGGCTGCCTGACTTGCTCATTACTGACAAACAGGGAATCCTGTCTCCATTCCCCACTACCAAAAAAAAAAAAAAAAAAAAAATTCCAGAAGACACCATCAAGGAGCCAGAAGTCGGTGGGAGCAGAGACCCCTTTTCTAAACAGACATGAGATTGGACAGAGGTCTGGCAGGAGATGGAAGAGACTTCTTTCTTTAGTCCACCTCTTCCATGCGGGATGTGTCTTCATCTCCCTCCAGAGGTGGGACTTCATCAGGAGGAGCTGTATTGGACTCTTCTGCAATCACCTCATCTTCATCAATACCTAGGAGAGAAAAGGGAAAGAAGAGATGAAGCCTCTAAGAGACAGCTGAGTCGCACAGTCCCACAACAAAGGCTGGCTTGTCAGGAGCCCAAGCAACAGCACCCAGGAATTATGCCAAGCCACAGCACTTCTTGATTTACATTTGTGCCTAAAAGACAGTTGAGACAAAACTGAATGTAAGCAAGCCCTTTGAACACATGGGCAGGGCCCTCTTTTCCATGGTAGATTTTTGACATCTACTGCAAGAATGATGTCACCTGTGCAGCCTGGTGGTGGGCATGAGGCCAGGACAACCTTTCTTGAGACTTCCACTTGCCCCCAGCCTCCTTAAACACCCAGCTACTTCTGTGTATCACAGCAGCACTGCTCACTCACTGGCCTTTCCCTCATGCCTCAACTACACATTGCTTTTGCTGCACAGTCCACAGGAAGCTAGGCTGCCTGCTTCTGCCAAGGCACGTCACTCCTTCCTAATAACTTCTGTAGGAAATTCCAGCTCAGACACCTTGGGCACCTATACGGTGTCAAGCCACAAGAAAAGGTGAGGAGACCATGGATCTCACTTTAACAGAGACTTGGGCAGGTGATTTCACAGCAGGTTAAGAAAATCCCATTTATAAGGGGAGCTAGCCTCGCCCAGAACCTTCTCCAGAAGCTGCGTGGACACGTACCAAGCCCCAGTTTGATCATCCTGTAGATGCGGTTGGAATGGGTCTGAGGATCTTCCAGGGAGAAGCCAGAGGACAGCAGAGCAGTCTCGAAGAGCAGGACCACCAGGTCTTTGACAGCTTTGTCATTCTTGTCAGCATCAGCCTTCCGGCGGAGAGTTTCCACAATTGGGTGGTCAGGGTTGATTTCCAGGTGCTTCTTGGCCATCATATAGCCCATGGTAGAGTTATCCCGCAGTGCCTGAGCCTTCATGATGCGCTCCATGTTTGCTGTCCAACCGTATGTGCTGGTGACAATGCAGCAGGGAGATGAGACCAACCGGTTTGAGATAGTTACCTGACAAGGGAGCCAAGAGTTAGCAGAGCAAGGCTCCCAGCACACCCAAGAACAGACCCAGCCCCAGCGCACAACACCCCATGTAATCATCCCAGGTTCACCTGAGGACAGCCCAAAGCAAACAGGGATCCTTCAAAACAGCTCCAAAATCGCTTGACAGAACGGTTTGGACAGCTCAGCCAGCACCTTCAGTACCCACTGCATTTCCCACACTTACCGTCTCCCATCAATGCACGTATTTGGGTCAGTGCCCCTCGCCTGCAGCCTGGCTGCTTAGAGCAAGATGGTGCAGTGCATGCTGGGACCTTCAGTCTCCTTTAGCGGCTCCTCTGCAGGAGATGAGGGAGATCAGAGGCATGCATTGAGCTGGGACCCTTGCCTGCGTCACAGAGGGGCCCAGCCCTCCTCCCACCAGCCCAGGACACAGCCCTGGGCTGAGCTCCTCAACCGTCTCACCTTCTCCACCTTCTTGTCCAGGATTTCCTTCATGAGTTTGCAGAGGGTCTCAAACTTAGCCTTGCTCTCCTCCATCTTCTTTTTCTCCTCTTCATCCTCAGGTAGTTCCAACCCTTCCTTAGTAACTGACACTAGGGTTTTCCCATCAAACTCCTTGAGCTGCTGCACGCAGTATTCATCAATAGGCTCCGTCATGTACACCACCTCAAAGCCACGCTTCCTCACACGCTCCACAAAGGCTGAGTTGGCAACCTGTTCCTTGCTCTCCCCTGTGTTTATGGGTTTAGAAGCAGGACGTCACAAAGATTTAGGAGCTGCTTACAGTGTGATAGAAAATACTGATCTCTCAGAGTCCCTGATGTAAAGTTGGCTGCAGCTAGGGCTCTGGGCCTGATAACCTTGCCCCAGCACCCAGAGATGGTCTGTCTTTCAGCAGAGAGGGCCTGCTGAAGGCAGCAAGATTTGCCTGGAAGAATTTAAAACTGGTAGACAGATAACCCGCTTCATCAGCAGAGATCTGGCTCACCTGTGATGTAGTAGATACTCTTCTGTGACTCCTTCATACGGGACACATACTCTGAAAGTGAAGTCATCTCATCACCTGACTGAGATGTGTGGTAGCGCAGCAGCTCTGAAAGGCGCTTTCGGTTCGTTGAGTCCTCATGGATGCCCAGCTGCGGGCAGAAAGCATACATGTAGTCTCCAGAATGGAGCTTACATACACTTGGCTATCCCCAAGACACAACCACCTCCTAACATAAGAGTCCAACTGCCCACAGAGGCTCTCTGGGGCACTTCTGAGGCCCACCTCTACCCCAACACCCTGATGTGATGCTGGAACAAGCCTGTTCCGAAGGCAGGTGGATCTCAAGTCCCTCCCTCCTCCCAGTGCACTATGTCCAAGCTCTCACCTTCAGATTCTTGGAAAAGGCCTCATAAAATTTCTTGTAGTTCTCTTTGTCCTCTGCCAACTCAGTGAAGAGCTCCAAGCACTTTTTCACAATGTTTTTGCGGATCACCTTGAGGATTTTGCTCTGCTGCAACATCTCACGAGATATGTTCAAAGGTAGATCTTCTGAGTCCACAACACCTCGGATGAAGTCTAAGTAAGGGAAACAGAAATTAAGATCTCATTATAACAGAAGTGTTAAGACACAGACTGCTGTCAGCCCACTGCTGCTGGCATCTCAGCCAGCCACCTGGCACTGAAAACCACGAGGCTGGGGGTGTCCCAGCTCAACCTGGGAAACTGAGGCAGGGGGGCTCTTACTCAGGTACTCAGGAATGAGCTCATCACAGCTGTCCATAATGAAGACACGCCTCACATACAGCTTAATATTGTTCTTCTTCTTCTTGTTCTCGAAGAGGTCAAAAGGAGCACGGCGTGGGATGAAGAGCAGGGCCCTGAACTCCAGCTGCCCTTCCACAGAGAAGTGCTGTGGGGCCAGAAATGAGAAAATGCCACTGTCTGTCCCTTCTAGACTTTGCTGCAAGCACCTACACTGGGCAGGCTGAACTGCTGCTCCTCAGCACTAGGGCTGGCAGAGAAGCACAGCATGGTCTCCTACAAAACAGCCAGCATTTCCCCCTCTTCAGCCCTACTGCTACCCCCAGCATGTCCAGGCTTCTCTAGCATCCAGTAGGCCCGGACAGAGAAGTCGTAGTTCTCTGAGACCCAATATTCTCCTGTTCAAGTTCCTAGTCTACCACTGCCCACCCCTCCACCTGCACAAAAATCAATAGAAGCTGCAGCATCAAGTGGCCCAGGAACCTTCAGATTTGTACCAAAATGGTGGCTTTGGGTACAAGCTAGAAAGGGGCCCTCTGTCCCTCCAGGAAGCCAGGGTGGCCCAGGACCCACCTTGACCGCCAGGTGATCCTCCCAGTCATTGGTGAGGCTTTTGTAGAACTCTCCATACTCCTCCTGGGTGATGTCATCAGGGTTGCGGGTCCAAATAGGTTTGGTCTTGTTCAGCTCCTCCTGGTCAATATATTTCTCCTTAATTTTCTTGGTCTTTTTCTTCTTGCCTTTATCTCCCTCCTCCTCCTCATCAGAGCCCACATCCTCAATTTTTGGTTTCTCCTCATCCTTAGTCTCTTCCTCTTTCTCAGCTTTCTCTTCTTCTGTCTCATCATCACTGATTTCTTTCTCACGCTCCTTCTCCACCTGTGCAAGAAAGGACAAGAATCAGAGTCATAAACACAGTTTTAGCCCCAAGCAACCGCTACCAGAAAATCTTTATTCTCAGGACAAGCAAAACAGGCATCCTCATGGGTGGAGATCACTGCCCAATACATACAATGGCAGGAAACAGTGCTTTTTCCCCAGTCAATCCTACAAATGCTTGCAGCGTTCATGTAATGAAACAGCGTGTCTGAGAAGACAGCGGGCACAAAACCCTCTACGCTCCATAGCTAATTCAGCTGTACAGATCAAAGACTGAATACATGTCTGGATATTAACTATGTTTGCCTCCAATTCCTCACTTCTTCTGGCCACAAAAGATGGTAGCTGTCATTCTTTCATCCCCTCCAACATTTCTCATCCCTCCCTCCCGCTTTCCCAGGGGTCCCCACAGAACTGTTCTGACATACATAAAGTGTGATGGGGTAGCCAATGAACTGGGAGTGCTTCTTCACCACCTCCTTGACACGCCTCTCCTCCAAATACTCTGTCTGGTCCTCCTTCAAATACAGGATCACTTTGGTGCCCCGTCCAATGGGCTCACCTATTGTGTGAGATGACAAAGCTGTGGGTTTCAAGGGGTGATGCAGAAGGGCAATGCATAAACAGGACCAGCTTTTGGAACATAACTGCTACTTGATAACGTAACGTTAAGGATTAAAAGGACTGCCCATCCAGCAGAAATACACCTGATTTTGTGCCATACGTACCATGGTCAGTCCGGACAGTGAAGGATCCCCCAGCTGACGACTCCCAAGCATACTGCTCATCATCATTATGCTTGGTAATGACCACCACCTTCTCGGCCACCAGGTAGGCAGAGTAGAAACCCACACCAAACTGTCCAATCATGGAGATGTCTGCGCCTGCCTGTGAGGGCAGAGGGACAAAAAGAACACAGGAAGCGTTTGCAACGGCTTCAACCAGCAGAGAGCTGTGTCAGCACACACACGGATAAAGGCACAACAGGCAGCCAGCCCTACCCTCAGCACCTCCCTGCTACTGGAGGTGTGGAAACACGCTCAGGTAGGCCGGCAGCCCCCGCAGCAAGGAAGGCAGCGAGGCCACAGATGCCACGCAGCCAAAAGCAACCCACCTGCAAGGCCTCCATGAAGGCTTTGGTACCCGACTTGGCAATGGTGCCCAGGTTGTTGATGAGGTCGGCTTTGGTCATCCCGATACCGGTGTCCAGCAGGGTGAGCGTGCGGTCCCGCGGGTTGGGGACGATGTCGATCTTGAGGTCCTTCCCGCTGTCCAGCTTGGAGGGCTCGGTCAGGCTCTCGTAGCGGATCTTGTCCAGCGCCTTTAGGAGACAACGGGTCCCGCTCGCTGCCGCCCCCTACCGGACAGCCGCCGCCAAGCACCACGTGCCTCGGCCCACTGTTGAGCCCCTCAGGGCTGCCCCAGCCCCCCCGCCCCCCAGCAGAGGAAGACCCTCCCGCGGCCAGGGCTCACGTCGGAGGCGTTGGAGATGAGCTCCCGCAGGAAGATCTCCTTGTTGGAGTAGAACGTGTTGATGATGAGCGACATGAGCTGCGCGATCTCCGCCTGGAAGGCGAACGTCTCCACCTCCTCCTCTCCATGCTGCACTTCCTCGGGCATCTGCAAGGCAACCCCACGCCGTCTGTACCAGGGCTGCAGCGATAGCTACAGCGATAACAGCCCACCCGACCAGCCTCGACCCAGCGCCGCCCGAACCTCACCGTCTGCAGTCGGGCGATGCAAAAAAAAGAATCCTCACCTCCCCCTTGGGCTTCCTTATAGAGGCACGGTGCGCCCCGCCCCGCCCGGCGGTTCCTTCCGCCTTAAAACGGCCCTGCGGAACGCGGCCGCCGCAGCGGTGATGTCGGGTGAAGCTGCGGGCCGCTCGGTGGGCCCACCTCCTGTCCCCTTTAACGGCGGCGGCCAGCGGAGGAGCACAGTGTCGGCAGAGTAGGAGCGCGGTCGGTGTTCCAGAGAGTTCCACGCGACCCCCGGTGGCGGTCGGGCTTCTGCGGGTCCGGGGCGCCGGCCGGTGCGTGGGAGCGGACCGCCGCGAGGCCGTGCAGTTCTCCTCCGCGGCACCAGGCGGCACTGCGGTTACTGCGAGGTGCCCTTTTCCCACAGTGATGGACACAGACACACGTTTCAGTCTTTTTATAGAAAAAGGCAACTGTACATTTACAGATACATTTACAGAGCGCGGGGGGCAGCCGGGGGCAGGCCGGGACTGCCGCAGCCGGGAACCGCCGCCTTCCTCCTGCGGGGGGAGGAGAGCGAACAAAGGCAGAATGAGCAACCGGTTATGTAGGGGCTGAACGCGGGGGGCAGGGAGAAGCAAAGGGTGCACAGCTCTTCATCTGCTGAGCCGCGGTGCTGGCTCTTGGCGTGGACGGGACACGGATATCTCTCGCCCTTCAAACCCAGCGGCCCAGGGTGTGGCAGTGTGGGGCTGGCGAGGCCGGCTGGGGTTTTCCCCATCTGCAAGTGTCTCCAGTAGGAGAAAAGCTGCAGTGTAGGATGAGGGGAGGGAGAGGAGAGGCAGAGGATGCCTGCAATAAGAGCAGGAGGGGGAGTAACACTGGATACCAGCCTTCAGCTCTGCCTGGCGGAGAGGAGGAGGCTTGCAATGGCTTTCGGCCTTGAGCTGGGGAATTTCTGTGTCACAGGAGGCAGATGGACCTCAGTGAGGTCCTGGGAATTTTACACACAACACGGGGAAGGCAAAGGCACATAGGCCTGAAGGCATCACACAGCCAGGCATGGCAGGAGCCACACCAACCCTGGAAGAGTGGAACCGTCCCTGGATGGAACATCTGCTGTGGCAGCGCGATTTGGCAGGGGCAGGAGTGAGGTGTTATCACCCCACAGCACAGAGGTGTCCAGGGCCTCGGAGGAGGATGCGGAGCCATCTTAGTATGCCTGCACCCTCTGGGTGCCTCTGCTAGATGAGAATTTGGAACAGGAAAGAGACAGCGGCTCCTAGGGCCAAACCCAGCGTCAGGAAAAAGGCCATGACTGCTCCAGCTGTCTCTGCTTCATGGGCAAGTACTTTCCTAGGAAAGAAACAGGTGTCAGACTCATCCTCACAACGCATGCCCCATGCCCTTGTTGGAGTTCAACTGAGAGATGGGAGGAGACCCCAGCAGAGGCAGAAGCAGTGTTCTTCTGCTGCAGAATGGCAAGAAGAAACCCCACCTCGCTCCAAGAAACCACCTCCACATCACGGGCTCATAAAAAAGACAAAATCCTTCAGGCAGGCTGTCTCAAGCTCTAGCATGAAGGCCACCCCTCCCTGACCCCTGTGCTGAAATGTTGCAGCCCACTCAGATGCCCACCCAGACGCCAGGGCTGGACTTGGGCTGCCACCCACGGGTGAAACCAAATTTTCCCCCATCCCCAGAGCTTACTCACTTGGGCCCGAAGCACATGCAAAGGCTGGCCAGGTAGCCATTGGAGATGGAGAAGAAGATCATGAAGATGATGTACCAGGCATCGTGAGAGAATATGACGGGCAGGTGGTTTCGGGGTTGCACATTGCACAGCATGAAAAGGGGGATGAAGATGACACGTAAGACCACCATCACCGGCAAGAGGCAGCTGTCCTTCCCGGGCTAGGAGAGAGACACAGAGTGTAGCTGAGAAGTGGGCGTTCCCTATCCTCCGGCGTGCCAGCAAGGGCTATAAAGAGGCTGTCCCTCTTCTGCAGGACTTTTTCTGCTGCAACAAATTCCAACATCACCAAGTGATACAAGGGGCAGATCAGGGTAGCTCCTGAGCCCCTCTGTGCAGGGCTCCCAGACCCACAGCTTCTGCCTGCCATCCTCTGGCATCCACTGTCCTGCTCCTGCAGCCTGCTGCATGCAGCTCCAAGGTTTCTCCCTGCATCTGTAATAGCTATTTGAGGCTGAGAGTGCTCTGCCCTCTGTATTCCCAGCCCTGGTTGTACTCATTAGTCTGTTACTCTCTCCTCAAGCCAGATATTCACCCAGTACCTGGCCGTTCCCCAGAAGAGAATGCCCACTTAGTGTGCTCTTGTCCCTCAGAAAGAAAGGAAAAACAACAGGGACTGTTCAGATTTGTTAGCATAGCTGTGAGTGGGAAACATTCCCTCCCCAGGGTGAAAAGATGGAGAAGTTTGATCCTGCTTGTTCCTTCCCTACCTCTCTTGGGCTGCATCAGACTGGAAAGCACCCCCTGCTCAGCTGCTGCTCTGGGACCGGGTGCAGGACTCGTGGTGAGGAAGTCAGCGTGCAGAGGAGATGGACAGGCCACCAGTCCCACCACAACTGGCCACTGCCCTGCAAATCCCGTCCTTAGCTGACTTGGAGAGCAGCAGTGCTAGAGCCAAAATACAGAGCTGAGTCTGGGATCAACTGCTAAGCCCCTTCTGCAAACAACAGGGAGTGAGGACAGCCTTATGCACACACACGCAACCTCTTCCTGCTGCAAACCATTGCACAGGCCAAGGCCAACTGAGGTGAATCGCCTCTGGCACCCCATGGCCTGCAAACTGGGCTTTAAACAGCTCTCCAACCTCCCACGCCATCCCCCAGCCAAGTGGGGCGAGATCCAGCAATCTGGGAAAGGGATTATGCTTGGACTGTTTTGGACAGTGCTGGGAAAGGCATGGATTGAGTTATGGCCTCCCCAAATCCCAACAGAGTTTTTGGATGCGCAAAGCTGGGACAAAGCAAGAGGCACTGTCCCCATGCTGTTGTGCAGCTATGATGAAGGCAGTCCCTGGTACAAGATGTGCCTGGCTCTCTCCCGAATCCTCTCAGCGAGAAAATGATGACAAGACTCTGTGGTCTGAAGTGAGAGTAAGCCCCCAGCTGCCCTGGAGGTGGCAGCCCTCCTTGGCTGGCAAAGCCATGGGACACTTCATGAACACATGGCAAAGATGATGCCAACTGTTGTGTCTGTGGGAAAACCAGCGAGAGCAGCAAGATGTTTTCCTTGCAGAGCAGGGCCCCAACCAGGGAAATGAGGCACAAACCACAGTCAGACTTTCCACCCAGTGCTGTTTTGGAAATGTCCCCTGCTGGGTCATCACACCACTAGGGCTGTGGCCTGGACACCAGTCAAGGCAGCTTGCAGCCAAGGCTGGGGGCAGCCAGCAGCCATAGCCAGGGGAGAAGCAGCTCTAGGCAGCAGGGCAGCCCAGCACAGCCAGGGCCGGACAGACCCTGCATTGCATGCTGCTGTGAGGAACTTCTCTAAACAAACAACCTGAACAATACAGGGGAAACAGCGCTTGGGGGGTGGGCAAGGGGCAGGAAGAGACACAGACAGACCCCTTCCTCACTGCCATCATGACTCCCACCGCTCAGCCCAAGGCACAGCGAGATGAGAGCAAGGGACCAGGGCATGGGAGGGGATAATTCCATGATCTGCATGGTGTGGTTCTGCTCTGCTGCCAGGATAATGCTCTTTAAAGCAGCTGTGTACTGTGCGGAGGCCAGAGGTTTTATTTCAAGCTGCCCCGTCTTTCACCCTCTTTCACTGCCGCCATCCTGCCTGGCTGTTTGCATAGCTGCAGTGAAGGTTTGTTTACAAAGGCTGAAATAGAGAAGACAGCTTCATCCAAACCACGCTGAAAGAAGCCTGGGAGGAGAACAGGATGATACTGTGGCTTTCAGCTCTAACCCTTTCTGTAACCCTCTAAATCTCTGCTTAGGGCTTACAGCCAGAGCAGGAGTCAGCTCTGTGCCTACTTCCTCCTCCAAGCCACGGATGGCAGCCCCAGTGAGAACCATGGTCAAAGGGTATGGGGATGGAGAGTGCTTCCTGCCGCCAGCTTACCCATGTGAAGAGAGCAGTCAGACTCCGTCCCGTCCAGTCAAAGACATTAAATATCAGGAAGCAGGAGACTGAGATGAAGTAGAGATCTGCAGGAGGGGAAGAAGGTCACTGACAAGCCCAGGATGCCCTGGGCCCTCCAGCTGATTGCACAGAGACTCTCCTTCAGGTCTAGGGTCCTCCTAGTTTCCCACTAAGAGCTGGGATGCTCTTCCAAGCCAGACTGGTGTCTGCATCCAAACCTTCATGCACAATGGTCTTCCCTTTCCCTCAGGCACCCCTACTACTTCAAGCCCCACTTTCTTTCCTCCCATTTAGCTTGTTTCCAGTTTCCTCCTAGCCCACCACACACCTGGCTTCACTTACCCCATTTGTTTTCCTTTCCAAGGGTAGTGGATACCTTAGCTGTGATGGAAGGAAAGACCCCAATGGTGACGGTGAAGACTAAGCAGACAGACACTGCCATGACCCAGAGCTGGGAAGATAAAAGAAAGAGGCTGGTACCAAACACAGGGCAAGAGACCAGTGCAGGGGTGGTCTTCTCTCCCCATGCCTTCCTGCACCTGTGTTCATACCCTGACACAAGGAGAAGCACAGGGGATGCTGCCAACTCACAGACCTTCTTAAAAATGGAGATGACCGAGGGCTTCTCATCCGGGTTGTGGACAGGGATGATCTTTGAGTTATTCTGCTCCATCCCGTTGGGCTCATCTGCAGGGAAAAACAAACACAGGGCATAACAGACCCCACAAAGCAGGGATCTAATTTAGTCCTGTCTCAGTCTTCCCCTCAGCTCTTCTTCCTTTGTTCTTCTCCTCTCAGCCCCTCACCTTTCTTAATCAGGTCTCTCTTGGTCTCCAGCTCTGCGTTGTACACACGGTACTCTGTCTTGTCCTTCATGGAGTAGTACCGGAAGAAATCCTGCAGATACACAACCACAGAGAACTCAGTCAAGTGTGAAGAAAAAAGGCTGCCAGGGAACCGGCACCTGAGACTGTGTTGATAATGGCAAACAGTGCAAGATGGACAAAGTATTCCTTCCACTTGTGTCTGATATATATGCTTCTCCTGCTCATTCAGAGGCTCACTTCCACATTATCCTAAGGATACCACAGGTATGTGAGGTGAGAAGTACCACAGAGAGCTGCTTTGGGACACTGGGTGTCCTGCCCTGACACAGGAGGTGGAGGCTGACAGAAGCTGTGGCGCTATTGGACCAAGATTCTTGTGCTGGGATGTGCAAAGGTCTCATTTCCTCATGCTCTTCCCCACTAAAAATAAAGTCTTACCATGCGAGGTAGAAGGATGTAGGAGACGACAGCCAGCAGAATTGCCACACAAGCCGTGGTGAAGTAACCAATGTAACTCTCTGGTTGCTGAGCACCAACTGGGAGCACAGGAAGAGAGGAGACATGGAGGAAAAGGAGGAGGATGAAGAGAGGCAAGAGGAGTGAGGCCCTGCTGCCATCTCCCACACCAAGAGGGTCCAGCATGACCCCACTGCCCCCTGTTGACAGTAATGCATTGTCATCTGCAGGGTGGGGATTACTTACTGCTGATACTGATTATCATTGCCAAAGCTGCGAAGATGCCTGCCAAGCCCTGCCCACTCATGATGGGAGCTGTGTAGCTGGCAGGCAGGAGGCCGGCCAGACCAAAGAGGCTGCCCTGCAGCATGGCGCCAAAGGCTGCAAAGGGAAAGATAAGCAGAGATGAGAAACCAAAGGCAAGGATGGGCTGCACCTCTGTGGGGAGCCAGTGTCACAGCCCTGTAGGACCAGGGAGGGTGCCCAACCTCCTCTTTTCCTTGGGCTCTTTCCCAACGCCTTACTCACAGTTGATGAAGACAATGCTGATCATGGTGAAGACAAAAAAGGGAAGAGGCTCCATGGTGACCTTCACCATAATTGCAGTGATTAAGAACACCAGCCCAATGGCCACCAGGCTGCCCGAGATGCGGATCTGCTGGGGAATCCTGCAAGAGAGGATGGTGTGGGTGAGGACAGCCCAGCACCTAGAGGTCTGCAAAATTCTCTTGCAGTAGTTGCAGCCAAACCACAGCACAGGAGAACCAAGCTTTGCCTTTGGACTGAATGGCTTGGCACAGTGTCGAGTCAGGATGTGGGAGCTGGCAAGAGCAAGGATAGGGCAGGGCTCACCGCTGATGGATGAAGGAGTTGAGGCAGGTGAAGATGAGGAGGGGCACCATGGAGCAGAGAGTCATGAAGTTGTCAAACATAGACTGCAGGTAGGAGAGTTCTGAGGCAGTGCCCATGCTGGTCTGGTTTGAGAGGCAGCTTGTGTTCTGTGGGTCTGCCAAGCGGTCGATGAAATACTGCAAGGAAAGGAAGCAGGTGGAGCTGAGGTCCTCCAAGAGAGGTCACCCGTAAGCCCTTTCAAGCCCCACACCCAGCCCAGGACCCCTCCTGCCACCTCAGTGCCAGGCATCCCATGCAAATCACCCACACTTCTGCCTCCTGCCTGGTGCTCAGAGGTGGCACAAGGTGATCAGTGCCAGGGCAAGCCCTCACCTGCCTGGCAGTCATGAAGAAATTCCATGGCAGCAGCGTTCCCAGGCCGAGGATGAAGAAGATCAACCAGACAGCCTTGTACCTGCAAAGGAGGCAGAGAAGTGTGGAGCAGGACGACAGGCAGGGCAGGGGACAGGCGTCACTTCTGGCTGTCTCCAAGCCCACTGTGAAAGGCACCAGGCAAAGAAGGGAGGATGAAATACACAATCTGGCATCATCTGTGGGTCCAGTGCTCTTAATAAGCAGAGGAGATTCTTGATAAAGGACGGCAAAAAACATCTGTTATCCTGTCTCTGGCCTGGACTCTTTTGAGTGAATGTGACCAAGGGGGGGTTTCCAGAAAGCTGTGAAGGCAGAGGACACTCCCCACATGTGGCACCCAGCCACGCAGAGACCCTTGCCAGAGCTGGGAGGGAACCTCGCCAGCCAGGAACAGCGGGGCCATGTCCCAACGCTAGGGACTGTTTACAGCCCATTTGTTTTGGAAAAATTGATAGTGCATCTTAGGGAATGGGTTCCACAGCCAGAGGTGGAGTAGCTGCTCCTTGCCTGGCCAGAGAGCACACATCCATAGGGCTAGCAGTGAGATTTAGTGCCCCAAGCCCCCAGGTGCTGAGCCCCACGTTATCCCAGATTTCCCAGTATCTTGAATGTACCCCCACCCCACAGCCTGGCATTACCTGTCCTGTGGTCCATCTCTTGTTGTCATTGTGCGTGGTGAGGGTCAGCACGGGTCCCAGCAAGTCTTGTGGTGGCTCTCTGGAAAGCAAACAGAGGGCTTTACGAGGGAATGAGGCCAAGCAGGGGCAGCATTGGCTTTAACCTGATGGCCTGGTTGACTCTGCGGGACTACACAGCGTCAGGAAACAGCAATAGCATTGCTCAGCAGCTTGGGAGAACTATGGCTCAGAGCCCTTAGCTGAGGGGTTGTGACACAGGGCTTTACACTGCTGCTCAGGGGACGCCGAGCCTGTCGTTCCAAAAGGAAACCTGCCCCCATGACATGCCCGTGCTGCTCCACTCCAGCCACCTGCCACTCCACTGCAGGATCTTAAAGGATTTGTAAGCCTGTGACTCTGCCCTCAATCCTCAGGCTGTGACCGAAGCATACACGCAATGGGCTGTGTCCTTCCCCCCTGCCCTCCCCACGTCCTTGGGGGTACAGAGGAACAAAGGACACGTTTTATCCAGTGGTTTCTCAGGTCAGAAACACACAAACCCTTCTTTTCCACGTACTCCTTCCGTGAGGCTCTAGCAGCCCTTCCTAGGAAAGCCAAGGGCACCCCAGGCACTGCTCACTCCCTCTCAGCACCCCCTGCTCTGGGCCCGGCCCCTGCTGCCACTCAGCAGTGCTTTCCCCATAAGCATCCGCCCTTACAGACACAGCCCCGGGGCCCCTGATCCAGACCCCATCCCTCGGCCCCCTCCCTACCCCTCAGGCATAGCAGAATCAGCCCCCCGCAGAAGCCACAGGCCTGGCTCGTTGTTTTCCCCTCAGGACAGCGCAGCATGGGGCATTCATCCACTTCTCCAAGCAATTGCAGCAGGGCTCCACGTGCTCAACCTCCCGCACCGTGCCCTCCCTCAGCCGCCTGCTGGGCCTCCCTCCTCTCCTGCGCGGCTGTGGGCTGCAGCATCCCTGCCTGCCAGCAGCAGCCTGCCTGCCAGGTAGGACGGCCACGGGGCCGGCAGAAAGCAGCATGCTGGGATCTGTAGTTCGAGCAAGGCTCAGCCCACATTAAAGGCAACGGAGGAGCGCGTGTGCTTCCAGGCACGGCTCACATCCTTCATATCAACTGCCTTGCTGAGGAAGGTGGCAAGGGGTAGTGCAGTCCTGCAGGTTGTGCATGGCATGGCAGCAGAGCGTACCCACAGTCCCAGCAGCCTGATGCAGCACGGCTTCCTGTCTTCCCATGTAGACTGAGACAGCTCCCGTTTGCCCTTGTGAGCCACCAATGCTTCCAGAGAAAGTGCAGTAAAATCCCCTCCTGAAAATCCCCTCCTGGCAGCCTGCCAGCATCCCTGCAGGCAGGAGGCAGCCTGCTCCCTGGCACTGGATTAGCAGGGGGCCTGCGAGCGTGACTGTCATCCCCATAGGAAGAAATACCGCCGGGGCCACTTGTCCCTGAGAAACAGGTGGAAAGCTCCAGCGCACCCTGCAGCCCTCAGCAGGCCGCCCCTCACCCACACAAGGCCCCAGCTCTACTCCCAGACCACCCCCCATCTTCCCTGGGGTGACAGTGCTGTCCTGAGGAGCAGAGAAGGGAGCTCTGCCGCAGACACAAGCGCAAAGGCCGGTGCCAGGGCAAGCCCTAATCACTGATCCCACCCTATGCCCAGTGAATTTGAAAGCAGTGCCTTCCCCCCATCTTCCCCAGCCCCACCATTTTTCAGGAGTGCTCAGGTCACAGGGGCCAGAGCCACGTGCCCCTGACAGCATCTGCAGAGGAGGCGGGGGGAGAGGTGTCAGGTACCACAGCCGGCGTGCAGCCAGCAGCATGCAGGGCATAACAGTGCTGGAGCAGCAGGCAGGAGCCAGCAGGACAGGACTGGGGTTTGAGGAGTGCTTCCCTGGTGCTGTCTTTTCCACCGCCACCTGCTTCCGTGCTTCATCAACAGCCCGGCCTCCTTGGCAGCAATGCCCTGCCGCAGCCTCCTACCAGCTTTGTTTGTTTTCTGTCTCACTTTGCTAAATGCCTTCTAATTTTTTTCCACTAAGAGACAATCCGTGCCAAGGGGCATGCGGGTCAGTGCTCATTACGGCTGGAAACACGTCCAGCTGCCAGCTCTTACAAACAACACTATAGTAAACAGAAAAGATCAAACAAACCAACACAAGCAACAGGTGGCAACGGTGCTCCAACCAGGTGAGAGCAGCTCTACAATCACAAATCCAGAGCAACCCCGTGATAACAGACCAGGGATGGTGCTCCGTGCATCCTCAGCCCCCAGCACCTCCAAGGACCTCAGCCATCTGCCCTGCCACGAGGGCATGGGAAAGGAGGAGCAGTTCAAGGCCTCTGCGTGTGGACATCCGCTTACTCCCAGGCACAGAGCAGTTCATTGCAAGTGTGGAAGTGATGTGTGAACGGAAGGAGCAAGAAAAGAGCACGAACTGCTAAGCAAACAGCAGCTGTCCCCTTTGACCACATTCAAACAATGGAGAGCCCAATTGTAATTGCCTGTTTACTCAGCACAAAGGCTCAGGCACATGCTGCGTGACACCTACTGTTGGGCCAATGCCCGAGAACCCACAGCAGGGACAGCCATGGCACAAAACGCCCAACCTCTGCAGAAAAACTGGCACTGCAGGACAGCCACGCCTGCAGGCAGTAGTTTGTCACCCAGCTCTGGAGATTTCCTTTCTCACGCATCGCCCTTCTCCTGCTCTGCTGCCTGGCTGACGGAAAGCAGAGAATATGTCCGGCTTCCTGTGGTGGAGCAGTTCCATGGCGGTGGTAGGGATACAATGGGTCTCCTCCAGCTTGTTAAAGCCAAGCCCTTTCTGCCACCTTCGCCATCCTTAGTGAAGGGGCTACATGCAGGCAAGCTGCAAGCACCTCAGCACCCTCCTGCTGCTACTCGCTTTGCAGGGATGTGATCAACAGTTCCTACTGGTGCCACCAAGGCAGGGCAGGGCCAGATGCCTCCCCAGGCTTATAGCCCATTCTGGGGCCAGCGGGGTTTGCCTGCAGGCAGGGAGCAGTCCTGACAAACATGTGCAAGTCACATGAAACTCTGGTGGCTGGGATTCAGCTTCAAGATTCCACCTCCAGCCAGATCCCCTTGTACATCCAGAGCTGAGAATAATGAATGCCTGCTTTCTAACACTCCAACTTGAGTCTGAGTGAGTTTCCTCATCGACCAATTTACTGTAACATGTAGGCTCCCCTACCTTGCTCTGGCCATGCCAGTCTAGTCTCTTCATTTGTAGTTACCATCCGACGTACCTCCACCGCTGGCTGTGAGCACGCCTGCTGCCTTTCCCAAGAGGCAGATCTGCATGGCTGCCTGTCTCACTGGACCAGGACCAACTCAAAGTGGGGGCCATGCCTTGTGGCAAACCAGAGTCCAACACAGGGCTGAAGTCAGCACCGATTAAGTATGAGAGCAGCACAGGCATGGACAACAACACCCTGACTGCTCTCCCATCTCCAAGCAGTTCCGCTCCTCAGCTTGTTCTATGTTTCATAACCCACAGAAGGTTTCACTTCGTGAGCTTTTCTACTTCCTTTGCAATCTGGGAGCCCTTCAGCACCCTGTGGCAAAAAACCTCCCCCATGGCACAGCATTGCTACGGGCAGCTCTGCTAGCTCCTGCTCTTGATTCACACTAGACACGCATCGGACCCCTTTTTCATGCCAGCCATGACTCTCCAGGCTCTCTCCAGGCGCGGATCCCAGCCACCCTACATCATGTTTTCCAAACAGAGAAATTCTAGCTCACTTAGTCATAGGGAAACAGCTCTGTGCCTTTGATCCTCCTTGCTGCTTTTCTCCAAATCTTTTCCCAGATCCTTTTGGAGATGGTGGGGCCACAATAGGAGCGGTGGACTGGGGCGATGGCACAAGGCTCTCTTGCTTTGTTTCTGCTTTGTCGCTCACGAGGAGTGACAGAGGCTCTTCTTCAGGGAGTCGACGTGTTTTTATGACCCTGGCTGCCCACAGAGCTATATGAAATAACCCCAGGTCTTGCTGCGAGTGGTCAGCTCAGGGCGTAACCTTGTCTGCAGATTTGGGACGATTACTTCCCTTTGCATATCATTCGATACTTATCTAAACTGAATTTCATCCTCCTGCTGCCTGCTGTTGTAACGCTCCTCTGTGCTCTCTGTAGCTGGCATTTGTCCCCACGAACCTGAGTAATTCGATAGCATCAGGCAAACTCTGTCAGCTCACTGCTCATTCCCTTTTCCAGGTCACTCATGACTGCTGAAAAAGCATGGGACTGAACACAGTGATCTCCTTCTACCGCAGAAACTGACCACTTACTCCTACGCCCTGCTTCCTGTTTTTCACCAATGTTTGAGCCATGTGAAGACCTTCCCTCCCTAAAACCTGGGCTGAAAGACCTGAATGTGTTCTGCAAAGCTGTGTACTCAGGGGCTTACTGGGCTGCTGTGGCAGGCAGCACAAACAGCATTACCAGCCCGTTTTTCCCCGAAGTTCTTACCAGCCCTTCTTAGAAACCAGCATCACATTTTCCCCCTCCCCTCTACATCACAAGGCAGAAAGTACTTCTGCAGCCCCACTGAGGGCCATGCATGGTACACAGTTGTTACCCCTCAGCATTTTCCAGGGAAGCATCCCAGCTCCAGACACCATGTCAGCCTGGAGCTCACTTCACCCTACCTCCTCCGCCTGCTGGGAGAAGGGAAGGCTGCTCTCCCTGAGCCTGCAGCCCAGGATCCCCACTGCCTCCTCACTGGGCAGGAGATAGGTTGGATATCCTCGCTGCCAACACACGGGGCTGTTATCTCAGCTGCCGGGTGCAGCACGGAGGCGGGGGGCATCCAGTGCTGCTGTATGTTTTGAGTCACATGCAGCAGCTGCCTGCAGTCCCTTATCAGGGCGGCTCAAGGAGCCTCAAGCAGTTCCCAGGGGCCTCTGTCAGGTACAGCCACCCAGGCATGTGCGTAAATTAAGCCGGAAAGGAGGGCTCTTCTCACACCCTCCATTTATGTGTTTAATTTGACAGGCAAAGCACACTTTGTCCTCAGCATGCCAATTATACCCCTGTGACATGCTTGGCGTCAGGTCGCTCACCTGCCATCAGCAGCACCTCGGTGACTGCATGCATGGTCACTGTTGCCCATAAATTCCTCTTCCTGGCAGCGGATCCCCACAACCAGAGTCCCCACGTCCCCGCTCTGGATGCCAAGTGCGTTTCCAACTCTGCCACAGAGCTGGCTGAGCACAGGGAGCAACACAAGGCAAGCAGCAGGAGGGAGGCCCGAGCAGAGCAGTCCTGACAGATTGCACACACCTGACCCTTCAGCACACCCCAATGCCTGTTCATCAGCCAGTGAATTGCTCCTGGCACTCAAGCAGCCCCACAGCAGAGATGGGCGCCGCCGCTTGGCATCCCAGCAAGAGCAGCTTCCCAAAGCAGGGTCACTGACCATCCCCCCATAGCCCACGGTGGGAGCTTTAATTCCAGTGAGATACTTACCAGGAAGGCAGGCTGGGCCTCGCCCCTGGATCCTGCTAGCTCCAGGACTCTGGTAAAGCCCCGCAAAGCTCTGAGCAGGCGTTGGCTCCAAGGGCAGCACTTTGAAGATGGGAGGGGAGATAGAGGGCCTGGGGGGGGAAGGAGATGGAAGGCACCACGTCATTTCTGCGCAGGGAGAGGGAGCTCCCAGATAGAGCCGATGTCAGAGAGGCAGAGATAAGCCACTCTCAGGAGAACATCTGCAGCCAGGAACTGGCAGGTCCCTTCCAGACAGCTTCCAGGCAGCACCCCCTCACACCAGGATGGGGCCAAGGCCCCGAGGGCTTTCTGCCGCCCTGCTCATGGCGGGACACAGAGAGAAGGCAGAGGCAAAAAGCTGACAGCTGACTGCAGCACTGGCTTCTGAATGCACAGACCAGCAGTGCCTTCCCTGAGGCAGACCAGTGAGACGTATGCTGGCACCAGCAGCTCCCAGAGGAGAAGGGCACTCACTCCACAACACGGCGCCTTGTGGAAGGCTTGGGAAGAGGTCATAGTTTTCCAGGGTTGGGTTGGAAAATGAGATGAATAAAGCCCTTTTCTCCCCAGGGTGGAGAAAGGAATTTGCTCAGGGCTCCATTCAACGCATCTGCGGAAACCAACAAAGAGCAGAGTCTATGGTGAACCATCTCTGGGGCTCCCAGGCAGTCCTCAGAGGGGCTGCATGGGTGGGGAGGGAAGGGCAAATGGAGGCAAGGGCCGCATAAAGCTCCCACCACACAACCACAGCACTAAGGAGAAGACGTGGTGCAGTGGGCACATTGCCCCACATCACCTCCTGTCTCTTCTGCAGCCAACAACCCCATGGGCTCTGGGGGGATATTGGGGCAAAGGGGTCATCCCAGGGCTGTGGCAGGAAGAGGCACAATGAGAGGAAGCCGAGTTTCCGTTCCCCAATCAAGAAAACCCAATGGGACCCCTGGGATGAAGGGCAGGATGCCAGTAATGTAAAAATCAGCCGGGAGCATAAGGTGCAGCCCCAGGTTGGAGTGGGTCCTCCTTGCTGTGATTAATGCAGCAGTGACACAGACCACCGCCACCAGGACAGCCACCAAGCAGGGCAGAGTTGCCCCAGCTGCACCACTATACGGCTGCCTCCCCATGGGCCATGCTTGGATCTGCTCCACAGGCACCCCCAGAGCAGAGGGGAGAGCCCCAAGGAGGAAGCATGTGGCAACAGGGGTGAGGCAAACACACGCAGCCAGATGGGTCTGGAGATAAGGGTGAAGGCCAGGCACGAAACCCAGACAGGCTGGGTCAAGAGGGAGCCCAGGGCTCAGGAACGGGGAGGGTGAGCCACACAGCTCCTCCTCCTGGGGCTGTAGGGCTACACCTACCAGCAAGACCATGAGCAGGACTCAAGAGGCCACCTGGCCTTGGGCAGCCTGCAGGGCAGTGGAACGGGCAGGGGAGAGGCTCCCTTCCTTGCCGCAGGACAGAAATACTTATGTTATTTTGGGTGCCTTGGCTGACCGCTGCGTTTGGCACCCAACGCCTGCAGCCCTGCTGGAAATGGGATGCCAGGCAGGAAAGCAGGTTTGGCAGCCGCTGCAGCCCACGCAATGCAGCTGCCAGCTACCAGGGATCAGCTCACTCCTCATAGGGCCACAGCGCTTTGCACAGCCTAAGCCAACCTCAGCTGCTTGCTGCCATTTTGTGATGGATGGGGACACAACAGTGGCACAGCCATTTCCACAAGAGTGAGGGCAATGTGCAGCCAGAGCATCGCTGGCTCAAGGCAGACACACGCTCTGGAGGAAATAAGTCAGAGAATAAACCTCCCACTCAGCTGTGGGACAGGAAAGCCTTTATGCCAGTGGGGCAGAGCAGGGTGGTGGGCAGCTCCCTCCTACCTCTGCCCAAATCCCAGAAAAGCAGCACCTCAGGCTCTCTCCCATGAGCAGCAGGAATAAACACAGGCACAAGACAGGGACGGGCAGGGCACAGCCCCTCTGGTTGCTGCCACATCCCTGCAGGCAGCTGCTGCCCGGCACACCGCAGCCCGGCTGCACCACGAACATCCTCGGGGGCACCATGCCCAGCCTGTGGCCAGCCCTGATGTTGCTCATGGGGGAACAGCGCTTAGAAATACATTATTGCAGACAGAATGTTATGTCTGGTGTTGGCTCACAGTACAGTGCCCGCCTCTGAGCCTCCTCAGTGTTAATGTGGGGAGCAGGGGGGAATGAGGGCAGCTGTGAGACCTGCTGCTGGGAAGGCTGGTGAGGGTGTATGAAGGGGAAGGAGGAGCTGCAGGGGAGGATGGATTGCTTCCTAATAGCTCTGTTCAGCTGCAGCTAGAGCACAGCCTCCCACAGCTGTGGGTAATGCAGCCCTTCTCGGCAGGATGGTGCAAGGAACCAACCAACGCAACATCTACAAGCACTGCACAGCTGCAGGGCCCAACTGTCTGAGACTGCACAGCCCTCAGCACAGCACAGCACTCTGCTCCCACAACCCTAAGCTCCCAGCCATGGTCACCACCCGTTCCCCTGGAACAATCCCCACGGTTTCCCCAAAAAAACCCTCAGACCAAGCTGCACACCCTGAAGTCCTCACTGCATTCATGCAGTAGCAGAAGTCTGCAGGGTACTGCAACCCTGCCAAACTGAGCAGTGCATACCACCTCTGCTTCAGCCCATCTGCCCCAGTTATCCTGCTCCTTGCCACGTGCCTCTCCTCGAGGCTCCACAGACTGCTTGCTGAGTGCATTTCCAGCTGTTGATGCCAGCACTGGAAACTTCACAGCGAGGTGCTTTCCCATCAGGCAAATCCTAAAGGAAATGAACTATAACAAATCCCAGCGGCACTGATGGGAAGAAGGCAAAACTGCAGCAATCAGCCGGGCTTCCTGCTGGCTGCTTTGCGGTGACCCAGCGGGCAGTGAGATTGCCTGCTCAACACTGACCTAGTGGCTGCTCCCTACCCTGCACAGCAGCAGCACCAGCAGGAACAGCAACAGGCTGGTATAGATGTCAGTGGGAAGAGCTTGGTGCTGGGGGTGCTCAGGAAGATGTGCAGAGGTCGGTGGAGTTTGCACTCTGGGATCAGATTAAATTAGCAACAAAAGCAAGCAAACAGTGCTCAGCTGACAGTAAAGAATGCGTTTTGCAGTTTCCCTAACAATTCCCAAGGTCTTGGCTGTTACGCTGGATGAGAAACAACTGAGGTGAGCGTTCATCCCAGAAAAACACCGGAGGGGTGCTTGCCAGCCTCCCAAAGGCCCTGCTTAGGGCCGTGCCACCTGGCCAGGGGAGGTGGCTGCTCCCAGTGCCCTGTCACTGTATGGCCACTGTGAGCCCTGTCCCAGCCCAGGAACCGAATGGAACAGGTCAGTGAGGGCAGCAGCCACGGGCAAGCAGGTGCCTTGTGCTCTGCACCCTGGTTTCCTCCCGGCCCACAGGAAGGTCACAGCAGGGCAGAAACAAAGCCTGTGGCTTAGCTTCAAAGAGGAGGAGGCTCATTAACAACATCTCACCCTGAGATAATGAGAGCAGGGATGCCACGATGGGGAAACGATGCCGGCGTTTAATCATGCAGTGCAGGGAGTAACAACTGAAGGATGGAAGTGTCCTTCTACCCCAAGAACCAGGTCCATTTGCTGGGCCAGGATGCAGTAAGCTTCATCCTCATCTCCCTTCCTCCTCACTCTGGGTACCTGGCACAGCTCTTCAGCATTTTCTCAGTGACCTGAGAGCAAGCCAACCTGGAAGCAAAAGGCAGCAGCAGCACTCAGGAGGATGCAGGTGTGATGTGTGCATTGCTGCTGTACCGAACAGCTCTCAGACAGCTGCACAACCAGAGAGAAAAGCACACTGTGCCATCACACCCCGAGTTAGCTCTGCAGACTGGAGCAGATCCAAAGGAGCACGAGGCAGGCCGGCAGCCCACAGGAGCTGGGAGCGGAAACACTGCCGCCAGGCTGGGATGCTCTGCTGCAGGGGAGTGGGATTTCCCATAGCAGCATCCACAAAAGTCCTCTCAATTGTATCCGTTCGCCACAGGCAACTGCGGGGCATCCCAGCTGCTTCCTGCTTCGCAGCAGCGAGGAAGCGCATCCAGCTGTGGCCAGCAGCTGCACGAATCCCTCCTGCCTTTCAGCCCTGGGAATGCTCTGGGCTGAAGGATACAGGCTCGCTTGTGTGAGATCCCACAGCCCTTGGGCTCAGCCTCCGCCTCTTTCCACAGCACCGCAGCTCGGCCGCCTGTCTCCGAGACTGGGGAGTAACGGCGGAGGTGGGGAGGACAGCACGGCAGAGAGCAAATGGGGCTCTCTGCGCTCCTACACCAGACCCGATTCGCAAAGGAACACTTGTTGGCTCCTCTCGCTGCACGCCGCGGCCGGCCGCGAGCATCTCCTCGCGCGGCACCTGGGCAATTCCGCTCGGGGCCCCACAAGAAGAATTCCCAAGCGGGAAGGGGGGGAAGGCAGCACGTGGGGCCGGGCGGCACGTGGCTCCGGACGCGCCTTCTCGCAGATCGGGGCGGCCCCGGAGAGCCGCGCGGGAGGACGGGCACGGCCCCGGCGGAGCTCCGCGGCGCACCCAGCCGCGCCCGGGGCCCGGCACGCCGGCAGGCGCGCTCCGCGCTTTGCGCCGCCGAGAACTACGGAAGGGTACTCGGCGGTCCCGCGCGAGGGAAAAAAACCCGCGTCCCATGCGGCGGCCAAAGCGCCGAGCATCCCTCGCGGTGCTCGCCCCGTCGCCGTCCCCCTCCCCCCCTCGCCCCTGAGAGCCGAGTCCCCGCCGCCCCAACCGTTTCGGCAGTCCGCCCGCTCGGAGCAATCTCTTCCTCTCCGTTTTGCCGCCTTCCGCGCCGGGCGGGGGCCGGGCCGGGCGCCGCCGTCAGAGCCAGGCGGTCCCCGCTCCGCCGGAGCTTCCCCGAGCCCGGACGCGCGACAAGAACAGCCCCGGCCGCCCGCCCCCGGCACCCACCTGCAGCTCCCTGCTCTGTGCCGCCGCACGGCCGGGCCGCGCCGCGCCGCTTTTCCGCGCCGCCCAGCCCTCTCCGTGGGCCGGCCCTCCCCCTTCGCACCGCCCCCGGAGGCCCGCGGGACACCCCCGGCACGGGGCTGCTGCGATGCGCGGCGAAGCCCGTCGGGTTTTGCCCCGTGCCCGAAGTAGCGCGGTGCCCGCGTGTCCGGCATAGGCTCCGGGACGGGCGGGCTCACGCAGCCCACAGTAATCGATCGACGTGGAGACCTTCTCCGCCGTCGTTCAAAGCCTATAGTTTTGCTTAAGTGCAAAGGTACATTCTCACCGAGCAGGGTACTTTGTACGCACACGTATCAAGGTTACACGTCTCAGGTGCGGTGTTTCAGGGCGCTGCTGTTCCCAGCGCTCCCATCTCCCACCCCACCACGCAGCCGCAGGCAGGGACTGCAGCTTGGGAGCTCGCTCCCAATGCTTTCTGCATTAACAAACAGAACATTCCCTGCAGGCAGCCGTCAGCTCGGGTTAGAAATTAAAATTGGAAATTAGACGCTGCCGAGTGTTCCTGCAGATTCCCCACAAGCTCTCAACACGACGCGTCTCCCCTCAGGACCACAGCCAAACACCGTGCTTTCATTCCAAACCAGACCTGCAAAACACCTCCGTGTGAGCAAAAGTCCTCTAAGAAAAAGGCAATGGTGACACCGATGTCTCCCTCAGGAGGTGCCCTCTCTCCTGCCCTGCTCGGCAGCACCTCTCCCACTGCCCGGTGGCAAACATCGGCCATCTGTTACAGCTCTGTGTTTCTGAACGACACACACCGGGCAGGCGGCCCGGAGCACTGCTGGATAACAGGGCAGGAGCTGCTGCGCACCGGGAGATCCGTATCACACCAAATTAAATTTAAAAGCTCCCATCTGCAATTAAGCTCCTGCGGCGACTTGCAGGCAATGACACATCCCTGCCCGCGGCTGCCTTTCCTGGCCTGCCTTCCCCAGCAGCCCCGCTTGGGAAGGTGTTACTTGGGGCGAGCTGAAGGCACAGCCCTGCTCTTCTCTCCCCGCTCTCCCCAGCAGTCAAGGAAAAAAAAAAGGGGGGTGAGCATCACCCCAAAATGCATAGAGGAGGAAAAAAGCAAAGCAGAAGCTGCAGCGGCACTGCTTTGAGATACCCAGCATCACCCCTCCAGCTCTGAGATCTGCTGCACTGCTAGCTATGGGGCCATGTGGGCTCTGTGGGATCTGGGGGGGCCTTCATACTGTCCTGATCTGGGCCCTATGCCTCCAGCTGAAGGGTCATGCTTGCAGCACAAGTGAGCATTTGAGCATCAATAAAGTGTTAGTGTTATTTATAGACTCCTATCTGAGCTAAAAGCTATGGCAATCAATGCCCTGCAGACAAGGGCTTCTAGGATCTGGTGGTGATGAAGTTCTCGGATACTGTCAGGAGGAGAAACACCACCACATCTCAGCCCAATTTTCCATTACATCTCTGCAGGAAGAGCAGTGGGGGTGCACTGTCACCCCAGGCTCCCAGCAGCAGCATGCACAGCTCTTACCATCTCCCCGTGATGGATCACGTTGCCTAGTTCCCTGCTCTGCCCCTCACCACATTCCCAGGGCTGTGGCTCAGGGCTATGGGAGATCCCACTAACAGCCAGCCTTGGGCTCAGGGATGTCCCAGGACACAGCGCTGTCACCCGGCTTCTCACCTCGGATGGGTGCTGCAGCCTCCAGGAGAGCACACCCAGCTGCAGCGGCGATGTGTGGAGGTGTCCCAGCATGTGGCCTTGGGGCAGACCGAGGGAGATGCCTCCTTCCATGAAGGTCTGTGCTGAGCAAACCCACATGGGCCAACGCACACCCAGCTGTGGGACCGTGATGCCTTGCTCCATCCTGGCTGGGTGCAGTGCCTGTGCAGAGCGCTGCTCCTGAGCAACTCTGGTGTTGCCAAGCTCACACAATAACAGCTCCCAGGAGAAGCCAACAGCTGAGAAAAGCGCTCCTGCCCAGGCCAGGCACAGCTGGTGCCTCACCCAGCAGCCAGTACCAGCGCTACAACTGCACCACAGCACTGCAGCATATGGAGCACAAAGCAGTGCCGAGCAAGGCCAAGATCACAGCACTCCCCTCTCCATGGAGTACTGTGCTGCCAAAGTGCTGCTGCTGGCAGATCATTGTGCTGTTGGAGCCAAGGGAAGACAGGCAGCAGAGCCTCTTCCTTACAGAATATGGGATTCCACTGGTGCTGCTCGTTTGGGGGTGTTCCTTCCCAAACCTCAGCTGTGTACCACAGGCAGACCAACGCCATCACCTGGAGCCCAATTTGCATGCTGTGCCCACAACTGGTTTTCAACAGGAGAATAAAGAGGAGAAATGCTCCCCTTTCAGATATGTCTGCTGCCAAGCATTGCACAAAGCTGCCTTTTTTTTTTTTTTTTTTTTTTTTTTTTTCCTTGTAGCAACTCCCTGCTTCTACTGAAGCAACCAAATCCAAGCAGGAAGGCAAACAAACAGCTGCTTTTGAAGGCGAGAGTGAAACGTGAGGTTCATTCCAGGCTGTAGTAATGCATCACATGAGCTGGAGAAGTATTCTTTGTACCTCTTGGGCAAAATGCAAGTTTTAGAACATGAGGAGATAGTTACTATTTGTATGCACTCCACGTCCTAAGGAGCCTTGCCACTTGGCGCCCACGCTGAGCTCTGCAAGCGCTCTGCAGCCATACGTTCCTTAACCCACCCCCTCTTCCTGCAGGATGCCATCTCCTTTCCCCTTCATTTGCCACAGACAAGAAACTGAAGTAGCGCCAGGACACAGACTGTGGGTAGGCAGGGAGTGGGGAGCTGCATGCCGTCCTGTCCCCATCCCACATCCATGCTTTCCACCCCAAATCAAGTGGCCAGCACAGGGTCGTGCCACAGACTCCCAGTGGGAACTGAATGATGGACTGCTTTGGCTCTGGGGTGCCCAGATGATGCCTGGCAGAACAGCTGTGGGCACGGAGCTGTTGGGGCACTCCTCTTACAGAAAGGACTTTTGCAGAAGCGAGAGCAGCCCCAGCCACCTGTATTGCCTGCAGCCTGCTAGCAGGAGGCAGGGCCATCAAATGCAGCAGGCATGTCAGGGGCACCTCCGGGCCCCCGGGGCACACATGGCTGCTTTGCTCTGTCCGCTGCTCAGCGGAGATGGGAGGAGCCAGCTCCTATTCTGGGCCAAACCCTCTGGCAGCACTCCATGAGTTTGCAGCCACCGGTAAGGCTGTACCCACAGAGTAGGGAGGCATCAGGATTAGCAGGCAGAGCAGGAGCAGGGTGGAAGCAGATTAGTGGCTGTATCCGGTTCTGCACACGTGTGACAGGGCAGTAGAGCAGAGCCGTGTACAGAGAAGGAGCGTGTTAATCGGTCACATGGAGGAAAACCCTACAGGCTACTGGAAATCAGTTATAATGCAACTGACCGCAGCGGCCCCGGGTGCTCTGGAGGTCCCCGGTTCACACTGCTGAACTCACTGCAGGCTTCCTTCACCAGTCCCTTAGGGACAGGGCTCTCCTGTCACTGCCTGGGGACACCTGCCCCGCGTTTCAAGGAGTGATGCTCACTTGTGTGCCAAGGTCCCATCCTACACTGCAGACCCTGGTTATGCCATCACCACTGGCAGAGGGCTGCGCTGTCCCACTGCATCTTCCTGCTGCTGGACCTGTGAGATGTGCAGGCAGTGCTGCTGAACTGGGGCCGTGGGGGCCTTTCCACTTCAGCAAGCACAAACAAATCCCATTGTCTGCTGGCTCAGCAAGGGGCCCGGGTGCTTGTGGGGCTCCAGCCTCATCTGTCAGCCTGAGGGGAGGCCCAGGGTGCCCCCAAGGCAGGGCAGCACTGTGAGAACATGGGGCTGGTGCTCCCCTTCAGTGCAGGCTGAGCGCACAAACCCTCTGCCAAAGCCACTGCCAAAGGTCTTCCTTATTTCTGCCTCCTGGATGCAGCCCTTTTCGCAGTAGTTCCTCCATGCCCGTTCCCTTTCCGCACCCCTGCTCCCCTCCACAGCTCTGCTGCCCCTTTGCTCCCTCTGACAAGTATTTACTGCCTAATGGCAGCTATTAAACAGAGCCACAGGGCAGCTGGTTACTGAATGACAGCCCAGCAGTCACCACACCACGGGTACAACATTGTTCCCTATTCCACTGCAAGTATCTTCCACCTGTTAGGAGCTGGGCTGAGACCTTGGGAAATATGGGACAACACAATGTGAGCTCCTGGTTACAAATGTTAAATTCTGTGAGATGCTCCAAGGCACTGGGAAACCAAAGTCCTGGGGCCAGCAAAGTGCCCTTCCCGTGCAGCCACCATTTTTCTTGCCCCAAGTGTCCTTGGCAGCAGCGTGGCCATACAAACCCACAGTGGGTGGCCCATTGCTGTGGTGCCCAGAGTCACATCCAGCCCTTGGTGGCAGCGCCAGCATCCCATGAAGGAGCAAAGCTGCTGGGGAAGGAGCTGGCTAGCACCCAGCCATGCTTGCAAAATGCACGGGGGAGCTGGGAAAGGGATGACCTGCTAGGGAGAAAGGTGAGCTGCTGCCATGCAGTCCCCTTTGTGTCCAAAGCCCATCTGCACCGAGTGACAATCAGGAGCCATGCCATTCCAAGCATAGGGACAGCGGGCAGAGCCATGTGTGGCTTTCCAGGAGTGCCACCACAGCCAGATGCTGCTCACCCACCATGGGGTTCTTAGGGACAGTGCCATGGGGATGTCAGGAATGGCACCACAGGGACCCTAGGGATGGCACTACAGGTACTGTGGCATGCAACCACCTGCAGAGAGGCAGCTCCCAGGAGCTCTCCTAGCAGTGCCTGCCCCAGACTGAACCCAGCCTGATGGCTGCTGACTGCTGAGGAGGAATTCAGCTGTGTAAACGCCTGGCACGGCTGACTGGATCCTGTTTGGAGAAGGAAGCCTGCCCTGTCATGCTTTCCCCTCTGGGCAAATCAGCGGTGGCTGAATGCTCCCAAACATCTCCTGGGGAGTTGTCCAGAAGGCCCTTTCCCACAGCTCTAGCACACAGGCCACCATTATTCCCCCCACTGCCAGCCGAGCTCGTCTGCATTCCCAGGCCATAAGAAGGCCCCGGGGCCAACCGACAGAGTGCAACAATGGGACACCAAAAACAGAGCAAAGCCAGGGGCAGGAGCTGAGCAAACCGAGTGCCAAGGAAGGAGGAAAAGTCTACACTCCCTACCAGCTATCCCCTGGCCTCCATGATTCCACTGCAGAGCGTGACCCTGGGCACGGGATGCGCTGGGAGATGGAAATGCACAGGAGCGCCACCAGGATTTGTTGTGCAGGTGAGGCGGTGGATGGAGCAGGGCACGGTGTGCCACAGAGGGATGCCCCAAACGACCGGCACCTGCTTCTCCCTGGGTATGGGATGCTGAGTACCAGGCTCACCGTGCTCCACGGCATCCCCGGCCCCTGCTTAAAAGCCGGGAGCCCCGCACCCAACCCGTGTCCCGCAACTCATCCCACGCACGGCGTGGACGAGCACACCGGGCGCTGTCGGTCCCGGTGCACGGGGTCCCCAAACGCATGGAGGAGCGCGGCCCGTTGCCGCCCTCTGGTGGCCGCAGCCGGCGGTGCGCCCGTCCGCGGAGCTTCGGGGCTGGGAGCCGGGAGCGGTGCGGCGGGGGCTGACTGCGCCCTCGGCTGCTCGGGACTTGCAGGCGGTCTCCAGGGAAACAGCCTGCCCTTCCTACTAAAGTCCCAAACCCAGGCGATCTTTCTGACAGAACAGAAGGCAAGAGCGGCCCCCGCAGCAGCACCGTCGGCTTCCCATGAAATCCTCCTTCCGAGGAGGAGCTGAGGGCACCGCCTGCTCCTCGCCTTTTCCAGTCCCTGCAGGATCCGGCATCTCCAGAACCTCGCCTGCCTTTCGCTGATGCGGCGACCGGATTTGCGGAGCCGGGGAGCTACGCCGCTTCTGGGATGCGATGCCAGGGGGCCCATGGGATCCCTGCAGAAAGTCACAGCTCCCGGAGCAGCCGGCGAGTTCCCCGAACGGCAGTTTTCCCGCTGAGCCCTCGCGCTCCGCCCTACACGGGGTCGGAACACTGCGAACTGACGGCCTGCTGCCCTGGACCTCGCACTCGGCATGGGCGCGGGGACAGCACTCGGGGAGGACGGAGCGATGGGAGCGGAGCCAGAGCTGAGGGCGGGCGCTCAGCGGTCAGTTTTCAAATAAAAGGGTCAGGGGACAGTGTGCGATTGCGCGAACAAGGGGCAAGCGAGGTCCGAGCGGTACAGGGAGCGCTCCACGGTGCTCCCCAGAAGCGCACAGACACACGGGAACTGTCCCAGAGCGGCTAGAAGCACGCTGGGGCCCAAGCGCCCGTCGGGCAGCCGTTCATCCCGCAGCACCCCGACGCCTCAGTACCACAGCACCCCCGCCCTGGGGGCACGGTGCTTACGTGGTCGTTCCAGGGCTGTAGGGCTGCGTCCCGCTGCTGCCGGCGGACCCCGCGCAGCCAGCAGTGCCCGCTGCGGTCGCCGGGTCGCAGCGCTGCCCTGCGCCAAGGACGCGCGGTGCAGAACGGCCCTCGGGTCGGCTGCGGCGTCCTTGTCTGTGCGGGGCCACAGAACCGCACAGCCCGGCTCAGGGCCGGGGCAGAGGAGCGCGGCGGAGCTCGCTGCGGGGAGGGGGCAGCGTGACCTTGCGGCGGGGCGCCCCGCAGCACAGTGCGGCTCCCCGCGGGGCTCTCAGAGCCGGCTCCCTCTCCGCTCACCGGGGGAACGCTGCAGGACCGCCGCCCGCCCTCCTCTTGTCCCCCATCCGCCCCGCCGTTACCTCCGGGCTCGGCGATGATCCCTTCTGCTGCGGCCCCCCCGTCGCTCCCCAGGCTCTGGCAGCAGCCAGCTCGGCGCGGCTCCCGGCGGCTCAGCAGGTGGAGGGGTGGCTGCGTGCGGGCGCGGATTAGCGGGGGGAAGCGGCGTCTACCATAGGAACGACGAGCGGCATTCGTCAGCGGGGCCCAGCGCCGGGGCGGGGGAGAGGGGAGAGCGGGCGGGGGGCCGGCGCCCGCTCCTCTGTATGCTGTACGCGGCTCTGCCCGCGGTCAGCAGGTGCCACAGCCGGTACGGAGCCGGGCCATCGCAGGCCACTCGCTACGGGCCGACTGTGACACATGGACCCAGGGGGAGGGGGGGCCTCCGCCAGGCTCCCCAGCAGCTCCGGACCGAGCCGGCACCTGCCGGGCTGTGCGCTCCAGCACCGCGCTGGCCCCCGCCCAGCACATCTCTCAGCCCCATGCAGCTCCTCTCTTCCCATTAAGGCAGCGGAGCGCGCACGGGTCGGGAGGAAAACGTGCCCGAGCCAAGAGCCGGAGCCGAGCGGGGGCCGCGGCCTCGACACTTCCCTCCTCCTCTGAGCCTCACGAACCCCCCCGCCCGGCGATAGCCGCCCCTCCGCCGTGCCCGGCCCCAACCGCGGGGACGGAGCGAGGCGCTGGGGTGGGGGGAGCGGCTCCCCGCCCGCGCTGCGGAGCTGGGCGGCAGCCAGCCCGGTTATTTTAAGCCCTGTCCTCCGGCTGCGGAGGAGAGGCAGTGCCACGGATCCCGCTCGGGCTCCCAGTCCCAGCCTCGGAAGCTACCCCCTTTTCCCTAGCGCTGGCACACAGCAGTGTCCGTACGAGCTGCTCCTTTCTCTTCCTCGCTGCCACGAACCAGAGAGGCTGAAGCCAGCACGGCCCGGAGTCACTACTGCGGAACAACCTGCATGTGGGAAACCGCTGCGCCCGGCCACTGCGCGTGGTGCCTGCAGGTGCCCTGCACTGAGCAATCGAGGTTTGTTGAGCAGGCAGCAGCTGCCCTGTTGAGCAGCCGTGGGAGACGGCCCCGGTGGCCGTGGGATGAGCTGAGCTGGGGGCACAGCATGGGCCCAAGTTCCTCGGGGGAGAGGGGGGAAGGGAGGTGCCAGGCACTGAGCCCAGCCCTGACAACCCCTTCCTCAGCAGCCACTGCCACCCTCCTTGGCAAGGACCCAGAGCCCCACTGTGGGCTGGATGAAGAAGCTCTCACACCAAGTGTCTATCTGTTTTTTAATAAAAACAACCCTCCCACCCTTGCCTGTACTGCGTGTGGGGAGACACCTGGGGGCAAGCACCCTGTGCCAGAAAGGGGAGCTGGGGTGCAGTGCAGCCTCACCCTGGGGAGGGGGTGAGTGGTGAGCTGGTGCTGAGAGCAGACATGGTGCAAGGATGGCACCTGAGAGGAGGAAAATGGACAGACTTCGTGTCACTCCTTCTTCCCAAAGAACTTCTTGAAGACTGATTTGTTCTTGGGGCGAGGGGTCTTCTCCCCCAGCATATCCTGTGGGCTCCCTGGCTGGGCCACGAAGGAGTGGCAGCGTGCCCTGGGCATGGCTGCTGCTTGCTCACTGATGTACAGCGTGACCGAGTAGCTGCTCCCGGCCTCCGGTGGCTCCTGGGGCACAGCCACAGGCATGATCTTCTGGTAGGTGGCTGTGGGAGGGAGCAGTGAGCGGGGATGGGGATACCAGCTCTGTGCCAGAGCAGCACCATGCAGGTGGCTGCAAGGGACGAGGGCACTGGTGCCATCTCCTGGCAGTGACAGCGAAGCCAGCGCCTAGCCCAGAGCAGCCATGCTTCAGCCTGGCCCAAAGTGTAGGAGATGCCTCCTGGTGGGACTGGTGACCCATCCCACCACCACTACCACTCCAACCAATGCCAGTGGGTGGGATGGGGACTACTGGGCAGGGCTGCCCCACACACGTGTGCACTGCCATACCTGAGGTGAAGGAGTAGGACCTCCGCTTGTTGGCCACCAGCCCGTAGTCAGTGTCTGGGCAGCTGTTGTCCCACAGCCCAGGGGACATCCTGGGTGACCACTGTTGTTCCCTGGACCCAGCTGCATGGCTGGTGGCACCACAGACATCCTCTGAAGCAGAAAAGAGACATGCTGGGAGCAGGGGGAGCAAGACATCTGGGAGATGCACACTGAAGCGGAAACATGCTCTATAAGAGTGGGTTGCCTTGACCCAAATGCAAGATACAGCACAGTGCTGTGACACAAGCCAAGGCACCTCAGGACAACCTGTATCATCCCCATAGAATATAGAGAAATCCACTGGTATCCTCAGGCAAATAACTGAACCTTCTCATCCCCACTCCTGGGCAAGGGACCCTGGGACTCCTCGCCCACACCCCACTGCCTTCCAGCCTGACCCACAGCCTACAGCTTCCTCCAGAGCTGTCTCCTTCACACCCCTCAGAGCTTGGAGAGGAGGCAGCGGGCTGTATGTGGGCAACAAGTAGGGGAGACTCTATGGGCCCTGGATGTAGGAGGACATCAAGACAAGGAAGTCACCTGCTGCCACTGTCCCATCAGTTGGGCCATCCTGGGTGCCCAGAGGCTGTTGCAGCCGGGTATTAGAGCAGGGCAGCATCAAAATCTCCGGGCTCTTGGCAGTCATGGCCTGGTGGTGTCCCTGCAGGTGGGGACTCCCAGGGCTGGGCACCTTGCAGAACCTGGAAAAGAGCAGAGATGTACCAAGTAGGTTTGATGGAGCTCAGAGCTTCTATGGAAGGACCAAGGGGAATAAGCATCTAATACCCACTGACACAAAGTGCCTAATGGCATGCTACTGCTGTGGTGTGGGTTGCCAGATGCAATGAGAGGAGGGCAACCCCCACCATCAAGCACAGCACAGTGCTACCCCAGGAGTTAGCTGGCCCCTGGCTACTCACCCCCCAGCAGCCCTGGGGCTCTCAATGCATTGTGTGGCTGCCTGGAAGTAATCCACTTCAGGGAAACCTGGGGAACAGCAAACAGCATGTTGGGGCACAGGGACACAAATCAGCAGCAGAGCTGCACTCTGGCTGTCCCCATCCCACCAGCTCCAAGGACTGTAGGCAGGGTAGGCCTGCTTCTCCTGCCCACCCAGGGGCCGCTCACCTGAGTTCTGCTGCAGCTTGGAGACCCATTCATTCATGAGGGGCTGGGAGGGGGCCCTCAGGAGGTACTCGGAGCCATCCCGCAGCCTGGGAGAGGAGAATAAGTCAACAGCAAGACCAGCATGCCTTGCAGATGGATGCCATCTCTGTACTCACTGCAGCCTGAAGCAGTTGGTCTTCTTCATGTACTCAGTGTCTGGTGTGCAGATGGCCCCGGCGAGGTTCAGGGGAAGGGCCACCACGGAGCTCTGCAGCGAAGGGAAGGGCAAAAGCAGCGATGAGCTCTCAGTTCCCTAAGGGGGGAAGACCCCCCCCCTTCACACAGCCCACAGCACTGTACCTTGAGGCTGTCCCTGCGGTCCTGGTAGAAGCACAATGTCTGCCTCATCAGCACAGCGTGGAAGAGGCCCCAGGTACGGCAGCTCGCCTGTGTGATGTGGGTGGGGATGGCTGTGACATGCAGCGGCTGCTCTCCCCACAGCCTCAAGCCCCAGCGCCCTGCTCCTAAAGCAGCCATACCTTTCTGCCCCCTGCCTGCAGCACGTGTTTCCTTTCCAGAGTCCCCTCCATCATCTGGAACTCCACTTTCCCGGTGGCAGCCTGCAAGCAGAGCAGAGCAGCGTTTGGTGAAACGGCACTGGCTCAGCCCAGGGCAGACCCCCCAGCCCAGCGCTGACCTTGCTGCCCTCTCTCTCCTCTTCCTGCTGCCTGTGCTGATCCCACACGCCGGGGTTGTCCGAGGGGGCTGTGGATGGCGGCTCCTCCAAACACCGGGTGACCCCATGGCTCTTCTCCCCAGGTGGGCTGTGCAGGAGCTGGGCAGCGCCGGGCAGGGTGAACTTGGCCACCAGCACATTGTTGGCTGCTGAGAGGATGAGGGGCCCGCCACCTGTGTTGGAGCTGGGGGGGCTGCCTGCTGTGTGGCCAGGTGCCCGCTGCTGACCTGCCCCATCCCAGATGGCCTGCAGCTCCTCCTCCTCCTCCTCAAACTGCCTGTGGGCAGGGTGGCACACCTCGGTGGTACCCAGCTCCGGGCTGGGGGGCTGTGGGGGGCCCAGCGCCCACTCAAAGACAGAGAGCTGGGTGGGAGCAGTGGAGGAAGCGCAGGCAGCACTGGGGACTGCTCCTGCCCTGCCCGAGGAGCTGGTGGGGGATGGCCCCAGCTCAAGACGAGCAGCTTCATGATGCCTGGCCCTTCTTTCAGGGCTGCTATCCTCGTATGAGTGGGCAGCCAATGCGTCCCGCTCCCGGCTGCTGACACGGGGCGGCCGGCTCAGGCAAGAGTCCAGGATTCCCTCACCAGCACTGCTGGGTTGCCGTGGGCTGCCGCGTTCCTCCAGGCCCCAGGCCTTGTGCCGGCCATAGCTGGGGTTGAAGCTCACCTCTTCAAACCACGTTCCTCGCTCGCCCTTAGGGGCCTTCCCCAGATCTTGACTTTGCCTCCCCGTGCCCTCCTTCTGCCGCCCGGCCTCGCAGCTGGGCTGCCAGAGCCGCACTCCCGTGCCCTGCCTCTCCTCCTCCTGTGGTGCCGCTTCCCGGAGGCACCCCAGGTCCTTGGGCAGTTCCAGGCTCAGCACGGAGCCCAGAGCGAGCTGGGGGCACACGGGCTTTGACCCTGGGGAGAAGCAACGGGGCTGGGGGTGCCCAGGGGCCGCCCCGCACTCAGCATCAATGTCCCGCACCAAAGGGTTCTTCACGTACAGCAGCAGCTCTCCAAGTGGGGGGCTGGGAGCTGCTCCCGCCGCCTTCCTGCGGCCGCACTTGAGAGGCCATGTGTTGGTGGGGCCGCGGCGCTCCTCGGGCGGGGGCTGCAGGGAGCTGGAGCCCATGATGCCCTGCAGCGTCAGCAGCCGTGCCTGCTCAGCCCTTGCCCGCTCCCTCCGCTGCAGGCTGTTGAAGAGGGATCCGGCCCCGGCTTTGGGCAGGGTGTGTGAAGCTGGTGATGTGCCAGCACTGGGTGCTGGTGGGCGGCAGGATGCGGCAGGCGGTCGCTTTGCTGCCTGCGGTGTGCTGGAACTCTTCCTGGCTTTCTCCCCATAGCTCTCCTCCAGTGGTGCCTGCGGACACAAAGCAGCAGACCGGTGATGGCGGTGCTCCCAAAACAATTGTACAGCCCTGGGCATGTGGAACTGGGAGCACACAGCTTTCCCCAGCACCCAGTCCTCTAGGCAGCAGTTTGGCCTAGAGGAGCTGGAGTGCATCTCCCAGCACCCTGGGAACTGCCACCCCCAGCCCTTGGGGCAGCTTGCAGCCCCTCACCCTCAGTGCCAGGCACATTGCTGTGGCAAAGCAGGGCAGCACAAATCCAGAGCGGGTGGGTTCACACCATGCAGCCACTGCCCCACATGCAGCCTCCCCACGCTGTTACCTCTTCCAGCAGCTGGTGAGGCAGCTTTCTCTTTCGCTTTAAACTACCCCAAGTGTTTCCTAAAAGCCCCTGGCAACGCTTCCAAAGCGTTTTAGAGCCTGAGGGTTTACTGGCAGGGAGCTGAGCAGCAGGAGAGAGATAGAGAGAGGTGAGGGAATGTGAGGTGAGGATCTTTAGCAAGGGGAGTGCAGACAAACAGGTAGCACAACCTCATCCTTAGCCCTTGGGAATCGCTCAGCATCCAGCAGAGACTTAGGCCTTGGGACAGCCCAGCCAGGTGCCACCATGGGAGATGCCCTACAAGCCCCCAGCACAGCTCCCCACAGTCCTCCACTTATGGTGCAGCCCCACGTACCGTCCTTGGCGCCTCCTCAATCTGCACCTTCTTCTTCTCACCCTTCTTGCTGATGCTCAGGATCAAGTTGACTGTTCCCCCCAGCCCGCTGGGGCCCCGTGGCGGCAGCAGCAGCATAGAGGTCTCAGAGGAATCCCAGGCCAGAGCCTCCTCAGGGGGTCCCAAGTTGCTAGGCTCCCCCCAGCTCTGCTCCCCTCCCAGTGGTGTGTCTGAGAGAGGTGATGCTGGCAGGGAGCCCACTGCTCCCACCTGCATCTGCGGCTCTGGACCTGGCTCAGGTGTGGGGAGTGAGCAGAGTGTGATCCTGTCTGGGCTGAGGATGCTCTCCTGAGCATATGGGGCATGCTGCTCCTGGAGATTAAAAAGAAGAAGACAGTAGAGGAAGGGCTGCTCTATTTCAAAGCAATCCTTCCCTTGTCCTGCCTGAAGCACCAGGGCATGACACATCCATCATCTACTTCTGTGCTACCTTCATCCGGAGCTCTCAGTGCACTGGGTGCTCACCTGGCCAGCAGGGGATGCTCGCAAGGGGCTCTCTGGATCTTTCCTGTCCTCCTGCTTGTTCCCGGGGTCCCGCTGGTGCCTCTGTGCTCTCCAGCGCACCAGCACCCAGCCCAGCATGCTCTGCAGCTCCTCCAGGCGCTCCTGGATCTGTGAGGATGGAAAGGAGGTGCTCGGTGGCTCGCAGGGACCTGTACCAATCACCAGGCTCCTTGCCTACAGTCTGCTCTCTCCTCCAGGTCTGCTCCAGCAGGATTTCCGTAGGATGCTGAGAGGCTGCCCACCACTTACCACTGCACTCAAGTTGTGCTCCTCAGCCACCAGCTGCTGCCCTGCTGCTGCCAGCTTCTCAAACTCCTTCAGCTTCCCCTCGATCTTCCTTTCCAGCTCCTCACACTTGGGCTCCAGGAGACCGTGGCTGCTTGGGCTCTCTGAGAAGATCTGAGCCCGCGTGTCCTCTGTCCAGGAGCTGAGGGTACAGGAAGGACAGGCTAAGGTACAGACCAGCTCAGCCCTAGGGAAGCCATTCCTGACCTGTCCTCATCTTCTAGAGAATGTGGTTTCTCAATCATACAAAGTGTCCCAAAAACTGCCAGTGGCTGTTCCTCAGCTGAGCTGAATGACACATGAGATCTTACAGATGATGTCGTGGCCCCCAACTCTGGTTGCAACACTGCTTACGTACATGCCTGCATCCCCAGCTCTAGCAACATCACGTTGTCAGCACCACTGCCACAAAGGTAACCCCCAGCAGCTCACTGTCACTTACATCATGGCCAAGTAATCCTTGAAGAAGTGCCGCAGCCGATCAGCCTGCTGCACGTGGACACGGGTCTCCTGCAGCAGCTCCTGCAGCTCTGCCCACACCCGCAGCGTGCGCTGCGCCTCCCGGCCGATAGGGCACAGGTGTGTGGGGCAGAGCTCTTGCAAATGGAAAGCTTTCTGCTCCAGTTCCTCCAGCCTCCCCTGCAGGCCCTCTGACACCACACGCTGAAGACCAGAGAGAAAAAGAGATTCATGATGCTTAGCACGACATAGTAATGAACTTCCAACTCTTAACCTCAGCACAGGATCCACATTATGTGCTTGTTAGGATGCACCCAACCCATCCCACTTCCCACTGCACAAAAGGGCTGGGGGCAGAGCTACTCTCTGCAGCCGGGATGGGCTCTCCTGCATCCTGGGACTCAGGGCTGGAGAGGAGCACATCGGCAGGGATGTGGGGGCTTTCCTAGGTCATGGAGAGAGTGATGCTGCATTGGGATGATGAGCAAAGCAAAGGGCTGTGGCTTCTCTGCATGCCCGCCTGAGTCACCTCCCCACTGACAGAAAGATGAGCGAGGCACTGGCAGCTGGGCGCTGGCACACGGGAGCTGACGTAAGTGCTCTCCCTTCCCTGGCCCGAGCTGGGCTCCACTGGAAAATTCCAGCCTGGACACCGTAGTGTGCCAAGGCTGACGACACCTGGGCCCCCGGGAGCCAGTGCCTCCCTGGGATGGCCTCATCCAGCCCTGACACCTCCCTGTAAGGCACCCAGCTGGCCAAGGTGCTCCCAGGCTTACCTCCATTTCCTGCTGCCGGCTCTGCAGGCTCTGCAGCCCCTGGAGGTCCTTCTCGCTTTTCACTGTGGTGAAACCGCTCTCTGCTTGGGCAGTGTCATGAGCCAGGGCCTTGGCTTCACAGCAAAGGGCCTCCAGACGCGGGGACACCTCTGCCACCTGGGTGGGCAGGAGGAGGGAGATGAGTCCCAGTGCAGATGTAGCAGCATGGGAGGGATGGGGACACCCTCCTGTTGCAACACTGATCCCATTTGTGCCCCACAGGGATGAGTCAAGGTGCATTCCCCATCCCAACTTGGTGGCACGTCCAGCTGTGGGTGGACAACCCAGGTGGCATCCCTCAGCCCTCAAGCCCAGTCCCCTACCAGGCGCTCCAGGCTTTCCGTCTCCACTGCCACCTCCACAACCCGCTCACGCTCCTTCATCGCACTGTTCAGCATCTCCACGGCCTCCTGCAGCTCTCCCAAAGGACTGCTCACCTCCTTGCTATCTTCAGACTGGGCAAAGAATGGGGGAAAAGCCCCCTGCGAGCCACGACGCCTGCTCCCTGGCTGAAGCCAAGAAACACTGGGTGAGTGAAGTGGGGAGTGACCCTCTAAGCAGCCAGGCTGGAGAGGGGCCCCCTAGGGTCTCCCTGCCTGCCACAGACCAACCCTTGGGCTGGTCCATCCCAACTGCTCACCACCACAGATCCCTGCTGGTTCCGTGATTCCTCCTCTTGCAGGTTCTGCAGGAACTCAGACAGCACCAAGGAGTCACGCAGGTCAGCAGCTCGGCGCCGCAGTGCTGACTGCACTCGTGCCAGCCTACAGGGACAGGTGTCTGACATGAGGAACAGGACCCCCTGCAGCTCCTCAGGTGGAGCATCCATCTGCCTCCTTACCCACCCTGAGACCAGGGAAGACGCAGCCTGCCCTTGCTACTCACTTCTCCTCCACCATCTCCACCTTCCTCTGCATCTTCCTTGCCCCTTCACGCTCCATTGATGTCTCGCTCGCTGCCTCCTGCCGCAGTGCCTGGAGCTTGAGGCCGCACAGCATGAGCTGCTTCTCCAGCTGGTCTGTCCCCTCCAGGTCCCGCCGCAGCTCCGTGGGGCTTCGCATGGGGGCTGGCTCTGAGAGTGACCTGGCCACTGCTTGCAGCCATCTTTCAGCACGGTCCAGCTCCCCAACCAGCCTCAGTGCCTGCAGAGGCAGCGAGGAGGTAAGAACAGCTCCACCACTGGCTCTGAACCACTCAGGGGTGCAGGAAGCCCTTCCATGGGACCCAACATGCAGGTGATGTTGCTCACCTTATCGATTTCCCGCAGCACCGCACCATTCTCCTGGTGCTTCCTCTGCAAGTCCTCCCACAGCTCACCCAGCTCCCGCAGCATGGCCTCCACCTGTGGGCTGCCCGCTTTCTCCTGCCCCTCCTGGAGGGGAAAGTGTGGTCAGGACGGCCCTGTCCAACGATCCCCTGTTGCCCCGTGCCAGACAGGGCTTCAGCGCCAGAGCTGGAGCTGTGGTCCAGCATGGCCCTACCTGGCAGGCATCCTGCACCTGGGCCTCCAGTGGCCGTGTGCCCTGATCAGCCTCTGCCTCTGTAGGTACTCTCCTCTTCCTGCAGAGGGGGGGGACAGTCAGGCATGGGGAACCCCGTCCTTGGGGCTTCACTGGGAATGAAGGAGCTGGGGCTGCCACGATGTCCCCCCAGTCCAAGCACCTTTCTGCCCCCCTGGGGAGGAACTTTAAATGCAAGGGACAAGCTGGGTCCCAGCAGGTGTCCCTCTGCTTCCATTCCACTCTCAACAGGCACCTCCCAAGCCCATACCTCTTGCTGTCCCCGCCCACTGCTGCAGATCCGGGGCTACTCCTCTCGCCTTGCATGTGCTCCACCGTCTTCCTTGACATGTCCTTCTGCACCTGCAGCACAAAATGACCCGTGCCTCCTTTGCCCAGCCCAAAGTGTGTTTAGCTTTGTATGACTGAGGGACTCATTGCTATGACTCTCTGTATCTCAGCCTTGGCTGAATGACAGTGTTTGGCCAACAACTAAACTCCCACAGGCTCGTCTGTCTCCCTGCTGCAGCCCTGGAGATGCTGGGGCAGCAGGGCTGAACTGCCATGCTCACCGTGACACCAGGACCTCTCTTCTGTCTGTCTCCTGTGTTCTTCCCCTCCAACTCCTGGATACTAACATGTCCACAGGGCTCAGTGATTGCAGCTACAGCTTCACTCCCTGGGAAACCACTCACTCGAACCAGTGCCGGAGCCTTCTCGTTCCTGGAAAGGGGCAGAGAGAAGTGTGGTATAGAGGGTACAGGATGGACTGGAGCTCAGGGAGCAAGGTGGGAGCTGCCCTACCTCAGTGCCTGCTGGAGCTGGGCCCAGCTCTCCTTCACATCTCGGTGTTTGGCAGTGACACGAGCTGCCAAACTGGGCTGCAGGCTGAGCAGCTGGGACACAGTCACGTCCAGCATCTGGAGGAAAGGGAGCAGGCGGAGAGCAGTGTCAGGACTGCTGAGGGATGTAGTGGCTGTTTGTCCCCCTGCTGTCCCCCAGGGTATCTCCTCCCATGGGTGCCAGAGCTGACCTGGTAAGACACATGAATCTGTCTGCCAGGATGCTACCGTGGCTTGGAGGATGAGCTCTGTACTTACCATCACTTGGCTGGCTATGTCCCTGACATCCTGATCCCGGCCTATCTCAGCTTCCCCTTGCTTCCCCATGCTGCAGACACTCTTCCACTGTAAGAAGAAGCTATGATCAGTGGTGGGAGAGGGACAGGACCTGCTGACATGTCAAACACATCATCCAGCAAAGCTGTGCTTGCTGTACTGGGCCCTCATCCCACACTGAGCTCTGTCCCCCAGCTCCCTGAACTCCGTGCCCAGAAAATGCTCAGCATGGCAGCTTCCACGCAAGGCATGAGAATGGGGTGCTCCCCACCCAACTTCACTCTGCATGGGGCTGTGTGGTCCTGGGGCTCAAGCGCCAGTACCTTGGCATGGATGGCATCCAGTAGGGCATCCGCTTGCTGCAGGAAGGCAGCAACCTCCAGGGCCAGCTGCAGAGCCTCGTGGTGCTCCTTTAGAGTCCCCTGCAGCCGCAGCCACCTGCACAGATGGGAAGGCAGAAGTGAAGGGTGAACTGTGCCACGGTGCTGGCTGCACCAGCAGGAAATCCAACTCTGCCCCACATAGCCCACACTGCCTCTGCTCACATCTTATTGAGGTGCTTGCGCCGGGCAGAGATGCTCCTGCTCTCACTTTTGCCATGTTTCTCTAGCTTCTGGGCCAGGCTGTTAAGCTCCTCATGCAGGTTCTGGAACTGCTGCTCCTCCTGCTCATACAGAGACAGAAAGAAGAGACAGAGATGTGAGGCCTCACTTGCAAGCTGGAAGGCAGAGATGGAGTGGGCTGTGAGGCTGAAAATCAACCTCCAGCAGCCTCTTACCTGCTTCAAGTCGAGGATGCGGCGGGTGAGCTGGATCTTGTCTGGGCTCTCCTGCAAGAGTGCTTCCAGGGATGGCTTCTCCTCCTGGGACAGGGGAGGCGGTGAGCAGGCAGGGACACAGCTGGCGTCCCACCCCAGAGCATGCTTCCCACAGCCCGCACCTTGCTCCGCATCCAGGCCTCCAGCCGCTCTGCCTTCCTGCCAAAGTCCTGCAGACTGCGCAGCCCACCCAGGGCCCGGCTCTGGCTGGCAGCTGTCTGTCTCAGGAGCTGCCACTGTTCCCGCAGGGCCAGCAGCTGCCTCCGCACCGCCTCGGCACAGGGGCTCGGCCCACACATCAGCTGCTCACCCATCTGCAGGGCCATACTCAGCACCAGGGGCTCCCAGGGCTGTGCCCTATCACGAAAGCCTTGGGCAGGGGGGGAGCTCACCTGGTTGAGCTTTATCAATGTGTTCTCAAAGTCCTTCATCTCCCTCTGCAGGGTCTGAGCTGCCTGTTCCCAGTCCTGGAGGTCACAGCCATCCTTCAGGTCCCGCAGCTTGCCTCGCACCCAGCCTTCTGCCTGCAGCATGGGAAGAGCTGTGTGTGCGAATGCCTCTAACAGAGCACATAGACTCAACCCACCCTGGCACAATGGGGCAGGATGGCGAGCAGCCGCCTTCCCTGCCTGCTCCATCCCAGCGGGAGCAGCTTCTCACCCCCACTCCCTCTTTGCTGCCCGTTCCCATGCTGCTGGGGAGGGAACAGATGAGGAGGAAGGCGGGAAGGCGCCCGCACACGTGGGGAGGAAGCAGGGCCCGCTGCGGGCTGACCCCCTCTCCCGGGGCTGACAGCCAGGCGGAGGCGGCCAAGCATGATCTCACGCAGCAACAATGGCTCTGCTCGAGGCCGCTGCGCAGCTCTTCCCGCCCCACCGCCCGCACGGAGGGCAGCCGGCCCCAACCCACGCCCCGCCGGGCTCACCTGCAGCACCTCCCGGTTGAATTGGGCGAGCGGGGGGCTCGGCTCAGGCAGACCCGGGGGTCCCACAGCAATCTGCCCGCTGCTTCTTGCTGCCGCCAGCTCCTTGCTCCTGGGGCTCTCCCTGTGGGGTGCTGCTGGGGGGGCTCCCACCAGCTGGAGAGAGGGGGGGGGATCAGCGTGCTGCCCCAGGGCCCTCCACACCACCTCCAGGACAGGCACGTGGTTTGGAAGCCTGGCTCAGCTTTGTGGGCCTGCCTCGACCCTCAGTCCACCACCCTGCCAACATGTTTGGAGCGCTCTTGGCCCGTTCCCAGACCTCGGTCCCGGGCACCACGCTCATGGCTCCTCTAGCACGTGCCCACAGCATGGTGACACACAGCATGGTGCTCCTGAGTCACACCATGGAGGATGGAAGGGCACAAAGCGACCCAAGGAGACCCCTGCTCCTGTTGAAGGGAGAAACATAGCCTCTCCCTGGGGCCCGGCGCTGACGAAACACACTGTCAAGGCTCCAGCTCTGCCGGGGGCCATGGCGAAGGTCAGCCAGCACGAGGAGCTGGCCCCACTCCAAGCACGGCCCTGGGACCAGCTGCACAGAGCTGGGGGGAGTGCGGCCACCCGGAGCTCATTCCCAGCATGGTGGCTGGGCTCCACCGCCCCCAAGGACAGTGCTACACCCAACCCTGTCACAGCTGAGCCCGGGCACAGTGGGGAGCACCAAGCCAGCCCAGGCTGGAGCTGATTTCACTTCATGCCAGGTCCAGCCATGCCAGCCTCCAGCTCGCCCCAGGCATGGAGGAGATGCAGGGATCTGCACTCCACAGCCGGCTTCCCAGGTGGCACGAGGCAGCGGCTCTCCAAGGACCCAGTGGTCCTGCTGGCTGGCACCTCCTGGGAGCAGGGCTGTGAGGCTGGGCAGTGGCTGCAGGCTCCTAAGCACTGTGGCATGTGCTGCCCTGCTGATGACATGGGAGCTGCATTTCAAAGCCTTTCTGCCTAACCACAAGAAGTACTTTCTTTTTTTTCCTCTCTCTTTTTTTTTTTTTTTTTTTTTTTCAAATAGCAGCACAAATTCTCAGGCCCTTCTGCAACTCTGACATCTTCAGCCTCTGCACACAGCAGCAGTCCATAGCCCACTGCCTCCCTCTGGGACCCACAAACCCAGAGCCAGCCCCACTGTGCCCACTAGCCCCATGCATGCCCCAAGGCTCCCTTTGCCTCATTTCTGAGCAGACTCCTTGGCAGCAAACCCACAGCCCCTTCTGTCAGCCCCAAACCATGCCTGTGGCTGGGATGCTCAGGATACGTACCATACCAAAAGGGGAACCTCTGTCCACGGGAGAGCAGAAACCACCGGACCGCGGGCTGCCAGCCTCATGCTTCTCATCCTCAGCATCCACATCCTTCCTGAGAAAGACCTAGAGGAGGTCCAGGCAGGTCCCCATCAGCATCTCAGTGGTCTCAGCATCTTGTGCCAGCCACTCCCTGCCTAGGCAGGGATATACTGACTGCAGGCATCCTTCTCCCGCACAGCATAGCAGGGCAGGAAAAGCACAAGCCCACCGGGAGCTGCCACGCCTGGTGGTCCGGGAGATGAGAACTGAAACGCGGCTAACTCACAGGGAAGGGCCGCCGCGGGACAGAGAGGTCACGGGTGTGAGCGGGAGAGGCAGGGGAAGGGAGCCCGGGAGCCGTGGGTAGGTATGAAGAGAAGCATGGAGAGGAGCCCCAGTGAGCTGCTGTGTTCCTGCCCCGGCGCCACTGCCCGTCCCACAGGGAGCCGCTCCATCCTTCCACCCGCACGCCGCATCCCTGCACAGCCGACCCCCGCTCTCAGCCGCACACCCCCGGGCCGTGTGGACAGGAAGGGCCGCTCCCGACCGCGCACCGCGCCGAGCACATGGCGCTGCCTTATATGAGCGCGGGGAGCCCTCGGCCGCTGCCCGGAGCTGTACGCGTGCCGGAGGGAGCGGCGCGGCTCCGCCTGGCCTTTATTGGCAATGCAGAGAGCGGCTGGCAGAGCGCTGCGCGGTCCTCTCGGCGCTGTCCCGCCGCGAAGCAGCCGCCGCGGGCCGCCTTCACACGGCAGCGGGATCCCCGTCCCCGCACGCGGGGGTCTCGGCGCCGCCGGGTCGGGGCGGGGAGGGCGGCCGCCAGGCTCCGTCCCGCTCCCGGCGAGGGCAGCGGCCTCCGTGAGTCACTTCCCTTCTCCCGGCCTCGGTTTCCCCTCTGGTCAAAGCGGGGGGGGCGAATTCCCGGCTCTCCGCACGCGGCCGCATCCCAAAGGCCGAGCCCCGCTCCTTCCGCAGCCCCGGCGAAAGCCCGGACCCCAGCGGCCCCGGAACCCCGAGCCCTCCAGAAGCGCAGGAGGGCGCAGCAGCCGTCCCGGCAGCCCCGGGACGCGCCGCAACGCCGGGACCCGGCGCCTCGCCCGCTTACCTTGACGTGCGCCGTCCCCGTGCCGCTGTTGTTGTTGTTGTGGTTCTTCTCGCCGCCGGCCCGGGCGGGGTCCCGTTGTGCCCCCGCGTCCCCCCCGTGCCAGTTGGACAGCGTGATCCTCTTGATGGAGCGCCCCAGGGCACCGCGGCTCACCCTCTCCTCCACGCCTGGGCCGGTGCCGGTGCCGCGGGGCTGCTCGCGGGGGCCGGCCCGCGCCTGGGCCAGATACAGGGAGATGCGCTGCTCCAGGCCGGCACGGAGCCCGCGGCGGCCGTCCAGCGCGGAGGCGAGAGCGATGCCGGGGCAGGAGTCGGCGGAGAACTCGGCGGCGCACTTGGGCAGCGAGAGCTTGGTGCTGATGGTGAAGGGCTGCACCTTCCTCGCCGTGCTGCCCGACATCCTCCCGCTGCCCGCCGCCGGGGAGAGGCTCCGGGACGGGCGGGCGGCCGGGGGGGAGCGCGGGCCCGAAGCGGCGGCGCGGCTCCCCCGTTCGCCGTCCCCGGCCGGCTCCTTCCCCGGCACGGGCGCGGCGGTGCCGGGGCGGGCGGCGCGGCGACGGGGCCGCCCCTTC